>NW_023605083.1:40786524-41089168 GCF_014898055.3 Talpa occidentalis | reverse complement strand
GGTGTCTTTTTCTGTAAAACAAGGAGTTGAGTTGAATGATTTTTAAGATTCCTTTAAGAATCCACATCTTGGCAGCTATCTTAAATTATGAATTTATTTTCTTGCTTTTGCATAAAAATATCTTACGTATCAGGCCTCCCTGGTGACCTACGGGTTGCATCTTAGTACTTCCACCATGAAGGCCCACTCATATGCTTGGGTTTAATCCCCGGTCAGGGAGCTAACCCACATGGCACAACAGACCTCTCCTGTCTTGCCTGCTGCTCCCTCAGCAGTGTATTTCAGTAGATCCACTTGTTCTGCTCCTGGCTCTGTCTCTGGTGAATCCTCTCAGCCCCCTCCCCCCACACCTCTGGCCTGCACCCCAGTTCTTTTATGCAGAAATAAATAAAATCTTTTTTAAAAAATAAAATAAAATAGACCAATTTATCACTTTAAAAAAGATCTTACATATGCTTCTTTAGAAAGTAAAAATACAAAAATAAAAATGCATTACATTAAAAGAAGACCAACTGTAGGGAAAATGGTTTGCAGGCTTTTTGCCCTTGCACCATTAGGATTGCGCACCTGCAGTTGTTACGTTGTTCTGTTGTTTACTTCTGTAGGCCATGGGAAAGAGTATTGAGATAGTCACCAAGAGAAGCAGAAGCAAGAGAGAGGCAGGAGAGAGAAGGAAAGAAGGCCAGAGAAGCCCAGAGTGAAGACTTAGTTGGGGCCTGGAGGCCTATTGGCCTCCTGGCCCCTGGACAGCCCTGCGCATCCTGTACTTGGTTGCTGCAATGCATGTAAAGCGCAATAAAAGCCTGAGAAAGCCACTGAGGGATCGAGGACCCTTCCATTACTGGTCTGCTCATATCCTAGAAAACCAGCACTGTGCCCTGCCTGCCTACAACAACTTTTAGAGATCACTAGAGATTCCTTTAGTAATGTGTTTTAGTGCTAAATTATTATAGATGCCAGTTATGTTTTTGCCTCAATTATATCTGATATTGTCATGTAAATTATTTAACTAATTTCACTCACCAGTGGAGCCTCTCTGAACCTTTACCCAGATAATAGTGCTCTTTATGTATACTTTCAAGGCTTAACAGTTTAATTTTTCTCTTCTATAAATAAAATTCTAACTCTTGGAGAAGAAAAGATTGAACTGATAAAGTCCTTGAAATTGTAAAGCAAGTTATTACTTTTTCTATGTAAATTAAGGGAGCTTATGTAAAACAGCTGGCCCGCATTCTTCATTGTTCATGTCATGAAAGACAGAAAAGCTGCGGGACTACTCCAGACTAAGGGAGACTAAAGCACCTGATAACCGAACACAATACTCGACCCTGGGCTGGATCCTGAAGTTTGGGGCTGGGGACAAATTCTATAAAAGACATTGATGGGCCAGTTGGCAGAGTTTAAATATGGACTATGCATGCTAAATTCCTGAATTTAATGATTTTGTTGTTATGGGGCCTCCCTGGCGGTGTAAGGGGTTAAGATGCAGCACTATGAAGCTATCCACAGCCACTGCTGCATGAGTTGGATCTCTGGCCAGGGAGCTGATCCACATGGCACAGCAGACCTCTCCTGACTCGCACGCTGCTCCCCTCAGCAATATATTTCAGTCAATCCGCCTGCTCTGCTCCCCACTCTGTCTCTGGTGAATCCTCTCACCCCCTACACCTCTCTCCTGTTCCCCAGTTCTTGTATGCATAAATAAATAAATCCTAAAAAAATATAATTTTGTAGTTAGATAAAGTAGTTCACTGTTCTTAGGAGCTGCTCGGTCAAGTATATAGGGGTAAAGGGAATGATGTTTGCTGTTTGTTTTCATATGATTCAGAAAAAATACATATTAACCTGTGTAGGTTGAGAGAAAGAGACAGATAAAGATAAGAAAATGTGGCAAATGGATAATGATGAATTTGAGTGAAGTCACTCTCCTACTCTCCTTGCAACTCCTATTAGTTTGAAATGATTTCAAAATGAAAAGCAAAAAAAAAACCCAAAAACAACCAAAATACCCCCCAAAACCCTTTAGAGCACCATTTTCTTTTTTAGAAATATTTTCATAGTCTATATATTGGGGTTCCATTTGTAATGAAGCTGTGTGGGGTGAGATGTGATTTAAAAAGATTATAAGTTTCAGTCAAATGTGAGATTGTTAGGGGGAAAGGATGTCCTGAGATAATCTCATACAGGCTTTGTGGACTCCACCCCCACTCCAGACTAAAGCCATCAGGACATTGGAAAGACAAATCCCATCACCACCAAGGAGGGTGGCTGGGACCTGAGGGTGGAGTTGGGCAGCCAGGTTGGATATAAAAACCAAACACGTGGGCCTTGCTCTCTCTCTGGCTCGCGATCGCTCGCCTCCTGGCTTCACCACTCCTGGCTGGCAGCCAGCTCTCAGAGCGCCATTTTGGGATTCCTGATCGGCGGATCGGGTAGGACTCATTTAAAACTTTGTCTCCCACTTTTCTCCCAGAGCTGTACATTTCCTCATTTCCCTTTCCCTTGTAAATAAACCTTTTATTAACCTTTCACGTGTGCCTGCAGTAGAACATTGATAAGTCCTTTTAAGCGCGCGGGTGAGGACCCACAGTCAGGCACCCCGTTTTGTATCGGGGTTGCTCTACAACAGTTTGGCGATCAGGCCTTTTCCTTCATGTTTCACACCATATTTTCTATCCTAAAAGGGAAAGGTAAAAATCCAAATCAACTGGACTGTAGCTTTTTCCTCTTCTGATCAGCAAATAACTTGTGTGGGACGAATAGAGAATTTAAACAAGGTAGAGTCTTTACACATATAATCATACAAAGCATGGGCTAACCATACAAAAATATTTAAAACTAGGAGCGCAATGGTGAAAAATTTTGTACATAAAATTAACCAGCTGGACTTACTTTTAGATGATGCCAGATTTGTTGGCCACATGCAAAGCATTACAGTCAGGAGCCAGTGGAACATATGCCTTCTTCTCGCCACCTGCTCTGATCAGGGTGTTGACCTTGGCCAGGTCAATGTCAGAGCTTCTTCATGGCCTTTTTTTTTTTTTTTTTTAAGATTTATTTATTTATTTATTTATACAAGCACTGAGTACAGTCAGAAATGTGGGAGGGTGAGAAAATTCACCAGAGCCAGAGCGGGGAACAGAACAGGCAGACTGACAAAATACACTGCTGAGGGGAGCAGCGGGCGCGGCAGGAGAGGTCTGTATGCCATGCGGGACCCTTGCCCAGCAGCCGGGAATCGAACTGGTGCTGCAGAGGCTGCGGGCAGCTTTGCAGCCCAGCGCTCAACCGCTGCGCCACCAGGGGAGGCCCTTCATGGCCCTTTTGATTGTTGTTCATTTCAAACTAATAGGAGTTGCATTGTTCACATTGTTGTTCATTTTTATATAGTAATTGACAATATCACTTATCTACCTAATGGAACTCATAATCATTGTCCTGTTTCAATAGGTGTGTATGAGGGTGAAACAAGACAAAGTTGAGAAAGCTTATTTGCTTTGACACCCACCATGAACACAAGTATACTGTTGTTTTCTATCTTCTTCATGGTTGACTTGGTGCTCAGGAAAATTGATAATGACACAGTGGTCAAGTTTCTTTCTTCTGGGGCCGCTCTTCTAAGGATATCTAGTTTGTCTTTGGAGCAGTGGTTTCTTGGGCCACCAGAAGATGGGTGACAGGTCTTCTCTTTTTTTTGTGCCTGTGGGGTGCCTTTCAGCACTGTTTTCTTGGCCTTCGAAGCATTTGCTTTGGCTTCAGCTTTTGGAGTGGCAGGGCTTTCTTCTTTGCTTTTGGTACTGTGTTTTGTGAAAGGCTTTCTATCTAACAGACAAACTGAATACTTATTTGAATAGTATCCCCCAGCTCCTTGAATGCCACTTTTTAAAAATTTTCTCATATTGTTGTTCATTTTTATATAGTAATTGACAATATCACTTATCTACCTAATGGAACTAATAATCATTGTCCTGTTTCAATAGGTGTGTATGAGGGTGAAACAAGACAGAGTTGAGAAAGCATCTGCACATACAAATCAGCATTATTTTCATTATTTTCTCCTGCAGAATGACTTCTAACATGAGAGTTGGCGCGAGAGTTTTAATCCAAATGCAGGGCCTCCCTGGTGGTTTCAGGGGTTAGGGAGAGTGCTATCAAGCATCACTGCAGCACGAGTTCGATCCCTGGCCAGGGAACAACCCACATGGCGCAGCAGACCTCTCCTGTCTCACCCGCTGCTCCCCTCAGCAGTGTATTTCAGTAGATCTGCCTGTTCTGCTCCTCACTGTCTCTGGTGAATCCTCTCATGCCCCACACCTCTGGCTTATGCCCCACACCTCTGGCTTACATACATAAATAAAAAAATCTTTTTTTTTTTAAAAAAAAGGTTAAAAAATTCAAATGCAGCTAGAAGAGGGACGCAAAGGAAGAAGACTTGTAGTATGACTTAATAACACTCTCAACCCTCTTCTCCACACACTCCATACTCCAAAGTACTAATTTTCAAGACCAGTTTTGAATATGTAGTGTGGGTTCCCTGTGACCCACTCTCCAAACAACCTGAGCCTTGTAGAGGCAGCTGCCAGACGTGGCCTGGGGCAAGGAAGAGAGATGCAGCTGGCTGAGCTTTATGACAGTCTCTCATGTGTCAGCACCAACAGGCCTGCTCTCCCACCCACGCCTTTTCCGCCCTCCATGCGTCAGCAGATGCTGGGAGCCATGGTGCTACTGACACTGTTATTTCCTGTGTGAATGGAAGTGCGAAAGGATGGATGGATGACTGGTCGTCCTGTCACACTGGTGACACCTAGGGCCTGGCTGTAGAAAACTTGTGTAGGTGGCTGCCCTGCTTCTCGTGCATGCGAGGCTTTCTCTCCCTCCCAGTAGCCCAGCTCTGAGAGGCGTGCTTTCCCTGAACTTGGGTGATGCTGCTGTTCTTTTGGCCCCACAAGGTATGGGCATCTATTGCTTTCTATCTTAAACTTGTTTCTTCTGCACATCATGGTTGAAAGCTGTTAGCTCCTCACACTATACTGAAATTATGGGCCTGTGGTATCCACCAGCAGGAAGGAACGTGAAGGTCCCTGACAATTGTTCCCATATAATAAATATGCAGTTTCCACTTGCTTAAATGCAGCCAGTGAAATGATTAAGAGCAAGACTCACTGGATTCAAATTTCTTTCTTTTTTTTTTTTTAAGATTTATTTATTTATGCACACAAGAACTGGGGTACAGGCTAGAGGTGGGGGGGGTGAGAGGATTCACCAGAGAGAGCAGGGAACAGAACAGGCAGACTGACTGAAGTACATTGCTGAGGGGAGCGGTGGACTAGACAGGAGAGGTCTGCTGCTCCATGTGGGTTGCTTCCCGGCTGGCCAGGGGATCGAACTTGTGCTGCAGAGGCTGTGGATAGCTTCATAGTGCTGTGCTTAACCCCTTGCACCACCAGGGAGGCCCCATTTATATCTCTTAAACCTCACTTTCCTTACCTGAGAGATGAGAATCATGATACTCAACAGGGAATGAACAATTGAGATATTGTGTTACTCATCTGAAATAGAGTAAATACCTGAGTGTTGGTATGTAGTAGTAACATCAGATCACTAACTGTGTGTATCTCTGTATTAAGTATTCTTCAAACTACTTCATATTTATAAGTGCATTTATTGTCCTGACAAGTCTGTGGGGTAGTATGTATTTATTCCCATTTTACAGATAAGCAAAGAAAGCATACGTAACTTGTCTAATTTCACACAGCTGGTAATTTGGCAGAGCTGTGACTTGATCTGAAATAGTGTGGCTCCAGGGTCCTTGATTATAGGAGCCTGGTGGGTAACCATTTTATATTGGGGCAAATGGAGAGAAGAACATGAACCAAACAGTTCAGAATGAAAAGGGGGAGATTGAACTTAGAGCCTGATCTTTTTTTTTTTAATTTAAATTTTATTTTAATATTCCCCATACAATTACAACCCCCTTATTTTGACCCCAATCCCTCCTTTCCCCACCCCCCTGCCCCCCATAGAGTGTCTCTGGTTCATAGTTGTTAGTTGTAGAGACTGATCTTGACCTGTGGTGTCATCTACTGTTTTAAACCACTTGCTGTAGTCTGGTAAAGATGGGATTACTCTGTCTATATTTATATCTACATACCTATATGTCTGGCGATAGCTAGGCTTCTGTGAGGTAGTAGGAAAATAGATATTCTCAAATATTGCTGTTAGAAAAATACATCACCGTAGTCTGTATGAAAAATTTTTGACAAGTACCTATCAACATCATAAATGCATACTCTTTGTTTAGTTCAGAGTTTCTCCATTTTGGCAACACTGACATTCTGAGCGCAATAAATCTTTGTCCTGTGCAGTGTAGGATGCATAGAGCAGGCAGGACCACTTCCCATGCTGCCCCCAGCGAGACAACCATGATGGCTTCTAGTCATTGCCAGCTATCTCTTGGGGAACAAAACTGCCTCCAGTCAAGATCCACCAACTGAGATCTTTTTTCCCCCCCCTTTATTGCGGTGACATTGGTTTACAACACTGTATATGATTTAGGGGAACAGGCTCACACATCTCCTCAGATGTATGTTACCCCCCCACCCTCATCATCCAAGCACCCATAGTCCTTTACCATGGGCCCTCTTTCTCCTCCTTCCCTTCCTCCCCCACCTCCCTGCTCTAGTAGCCTGGTTGAGATTTTCTATTGCTCCATAACAACCACGCCAAACTTAGGTGCTTAAAATAGCACCTACTTCATCTACTCATAATTCTGAAGTCTGAATTAGGCTCAGCTGGTTAACTCCTTGCCTTTCTTGTCAGTGGTGACTCATGTGCCTGTGTTTATTTGGTGGAGCAGGTGTGGTAAACTCAGCTGGGTACTGAGATGGCTGGGTGTTCTCTTCTCTAGAATATCTGTGGTCCTCTTTTGCTACCCGTGGTCTTTCTGTATAAGGAGAAGGAGAAAGAAGAATCTTTTCTCCATATAATTTCTCCAGCTGGGCAGCTAGTTTTGACATGACAACTCAGGACTTCCGAGGACACAATAGTGAAAGCTGCTTGGCTTTTTTTTTTTTTTTTTTTAAAGATTTATTTATTTATTTAGGCATTAAAGTGCTGGGGTGCAGGCCAGAGGTGTGTGTGTGTGGGGGGGGTGTGACAGGATTTACCAGAGACAGAGTGGGGAGCAGAACAGGCAGATTGACAGAAATACACTGCTGAGGGGAGCAGCGGTGAGACAGGAGAGCTCTGCGCGCCATGTGGGTCAGCTACCTGGCTGGGGATCGAGCTTGTGTACGGCTGCAGATAGCTTCACAGTGCTGCATCTTAACCCCTTGCACCACCAGGGAGGCCCTGACTGGCTTTCTTAACACTGCTGCTTATTTTCAATTAAATAATTCTACTACATTTCTATGTAAAACAAAGAATCTGTCCAGAAAATTCTTGGGCTTTATGGCTACTTCTTTGATTTATTTTTGCTATTTGGATAAGGTGAATACAAGCAGAAATTATGCAAAGAGTTTGCCATTAGCCTCTCCAGGGGTCACACTATTCCAAACCTGGATTCCCTGGTCCTCAGGACTTAACCTGCCCTGGTCCTTCCTTTTTTACCTTCATAATTTATTTTCTTCCTCAAATTTCCTTTCTCAGGTTTCCATCATTTAGATCCTGTGTATTCCCTGACCACATTATCTTAAACACCCCCACTTCTACACCATCCCCAAAACTTACACAAGCACTTTTGAAGGCTTTGTTTACTTCATTCTTCCATTGTTGAACTGACCCAAGCTTGCCAGTGAGGGAGGATACCTAATAAGAATCAGTGAGGGAGGGTATCTCATAAGAAGTTGAACACCTGGAGGTGGGGTTCATTGAGGGCCATCAATATAACTTCTATCACACTCACTATTCATAATTTTACTTATCTTTCTTTGAGAGCTTATCCCAACCTGTGTTATCATTTACTTAATGATTGTAATAGAGGCTGACCTGATACTTCAGGGATTTAGATTTTCTTATACATTAGTTTTCAGTAATAAGAGGTGTAATGCAGAGAGCTTTTGTGTAATGTACTTTGGGGGAATTTGACCATTATGAATTTATACAGAAAAGGTGCTCTTAATCTTGCTTTTCCTTTCTTATTATGCTCCTTTGAAGGTCATACAGGATTCTTAACCTCTTAACCTCTTGTGGGGTCAGTCTCCCCAAAGTGGTCTTTGATAGGCTTTTCTCAATATGACCAGAGTAGGCCTATCACCTTATTGTGGGAACTGGAGGTCAAGCAAGGCCCATGAGCCATGGGAAGTCTATCACCTCTCTTGAGGAGAGCAGCGAGAGCATTGAAACCTAGGAGAAGCTACTGTTGTTGTCTAAGTCCTTTTCCCTTCCCTAATGAAAGCAGAGATACCTTGAAAAATGTAGTTTGAAGGGTCTCATCTGTTGTAGGTTTATCAGTGAGAATGTGTTCTCTAAGAATTTCATTTTTATTCTCAGAGTAAGGAAGAGGTAACTCTTTCTTGTCTGTCATCTAAAGTACCTCTCGCTCCACTTTGGCACCCCAGGTCTCTAAAAGTAGGATATATATCCCCCGTCTTTAGAATTTAGAACCATATAAATTCTTCATACATGTGTTATTGTTTTTCCTTTGTTAATCTCCCTGGTGCTGATTTGATTCTTGTTAGCTCAGAAGAACCCAGAGGGTATCGAATGATTTCTTTGGTGCCTGAACAAGCTGGAGTGGGTTATGCTTCTTTGCTTGTTGCCTGGAAGGAAGAAACAGGAAAAAGGGGGTAAACCAGGAGATAATGCTTGATTTCAGGATAATGGCATTATTTCAAATTAAAATCTATATACATAACCAATTTTCTCAATTTTCCCACAAATTTACTCTTTAAATCTCTCAGTATACAGATACATGTGAATACAATGAAATAAATGCCACATTTTCCTTATGTATTTCCTTAGTTTATAGTGGGTTGTCATAAAAGTCATGACTTTTTTTATGTTTTTCAAGCAAAAATGCATTATGACTTTGGTGACAACCCAAAATATCTTCAGTCATCAAGCAAATGTTTAGTAAGAGCATGGTAACAATATAATGTGTATCTTAAAGCATTGTACAAGAAAATCTTAATCACAAATAAATCACAATAGCAACTTCATTCGTAGTAAACTCACACAACTTATTTCCCTTCTCCAGGATAGTGTCTTCAACTGTGAAATGAGATGGTTAGGGAAATGACCCTTCTAGATATTGGGTCTGGCCAACAGCAAAACAAAACCACTTTGTATATAGAGAGAGATGCTTGTTTAAGCCCTTCAAATAGAAAAATACTAATGATATATAACTTAGAGTGTTTGTACAAATTTTGAACATTTGGATGGGATATAAGTTTTTTCACAGTAGAATTTCATGTTCTTGAATGAGAAATAATGTTTTTCAGTTCTCTGAAAAGACTGAGTCAGTGTTTTAGCTCAATCAGAATTGCTTACATCAGACCTTAAAGCAAGTATCTAGAGAGAGTGTTTACTAGAAATATATAGTCTTCACTACAAGCTGATGAAGTGAGAGAATGAGGTTAGTTGGACTGAAGGACATAAAGAAAGAAAAAATGGTTTTGTAGACTCTCAGCTGTGCTACAACAGAGAAAGGTCACACTAACATTCTGTAATGTTATTGCACTGCTCCAAGGGGGGAAAAGTTGTTTAAGACTTAATTAAGGTAAACAGCATATCAACACCTGCCCCATGAAGCATTAGTCACCTGGAGAATCTTTTCCACACACACGCAGTGTAACAAGAAATAGGTATGAACAGCAAAACATGATGGAAAAAGAGGTCTGTTCAGACCCTTACTTAATGAAACACTGTAGGAATTCAATTCTATGACCTGGGGGAAAATAGAAAGGGGAAGAATGCATGATAGTTGAGTGAGTTTCTGTCTTAAAAGGGCTTGGAACTGGAAAATAAAAAGTAAGCAGAGGCACTAATATGCTGAACGAAGAAGCATGTAAACTTTTTCCAAATCATGCCTTCTAGTCCCCCCTCTCTCCCTAAAGGCCCTGTGAACTCTGTCATCTATTCAGCAAGCAGTGTCACTCAGCAAACACTGTGCTAGGCCCTGAGGATTTAAAAGTGAATGAGATTCCATCTTGAATTTCTGAATCTTCGGGTGCCCCATTTATGCCCCGTTTATGCCCTGTTTATGCACCTGAATCTTCAGGTGCCCCATGGGCAGGATGGACATGACTGGAGGTCAGATCCATTTAATATCAGAGCACATAGTTGTACCAGGTGTGTGTACAGAACTGCTGGAGCTGAAGGGAGACCCTGACTGATGCTAGGATCTTTACAGAGAGGGTGACATTTAATATGGTTCTCGGGAGATGAGCAGGACAGTGGCAAGTATGACGACGGGCTGGGCTAGCCAGGATAGTGAATGGGAGAACTGGTATTCAAAGAGACAGGGATACAGAAGTCAGAGAGGTTTGAAAGAACATGGCATATTTGGAGAGTGGTTATTGATTCTCATCATTAAAAATGAAAGTTCCAGCTTTATTTAAGTAATGCTTGGTATATGTTATGTTTCTCAAGGCCTCCACCTTTAGCCTGGATCGCAAGTACACTTGGTTTCCTAACCCCCGAGAAAAATTATTGCAAATGTAAGCTACTATAAGATTCCATGTTACCCAATAATGAGGGCTAAGGAAGAGATAACAGAGGCACGGTAATACAATTTGCTGGGAATTTATTAGGTATATACAGCTAAGCCCTCATGCATTGCCTTATGCGATATTTAATTCTCATAACTATTCTGTAGGGTCGATCTTATTACTACTCCCACTAATTTTGTGTGTGTGTGTGTGATCATGGAATGCTGTATTTTTTTTAACTATAAAGCGTATTTTATCCTTTTTTCAAAGACAAAGGAATTAGTAACATCTTTTATTGGATAATACATGCTAATTTTCAAAATCATTTACTAAATTCATTTTGAAGCTCAGACTGCTGATCTTGGTTAATTTAATAAATGTAAGAATTTCATGATTCCCTATTCTTAGTATGTTCTTGCTATATTTTGAATCAATTTTTTTACTTATTAGGTTTTTGGGGAAGGCAATTTAATAAGTTTTATTTCCCTTTTAGTTAGCTCTGTGTCCTCCCTTGAACCCAACTGCCACAGTCAACTATTCTCAACTTTGTTTTTTCCCCAAATTTGATCGTCAGTTGCTTACATAACCATAAGATTTTGGCGGTACATCTGCGCCCCTCCATGTATGCACATGTTTCACTCCCCCTCCACTGAAACTCCCACAGTGACGTCCTAGTCTCTCTGGTAACCAGTGCATTTTTCATAGTCTCAAGTTTACATGAAGAGACTGCGTCACAGTGAGGTTGAACATCTTGTCCAAAATTATATCGCTAGTGAGTTACAGACCCTGGTTCTAATCCAGGCAAACTGACTGACCAAACCTGACTTAGCCAGTGTGCTCTCCTGCCTCTGGACTGTCAACATTGCCACCAACTGGGATAAAAAGAACACATCAAATGAACACCCCATTCTCATAATGGGTTTTTCTCTCATAAGGAAAGAACAGGACAATGGTGAAGGTGTGTCACAAATCACTTGAATGGGGGACACAGAGCTGCCAACAAGATCTGCCTTTAAGGGAAGACATGCTGCCTGACTGTGAGTGTTGCTGACAGCTGGCCTTTTCAGGGACTGCCTCAGCTGCAGAGTCACCTTGTTCAAGGTCAGGCCATTTCCCACTTCCAAAGACTGACTCATGAGGCTCTATAAAGATCTAGCAACTTAGGCACAATAATGCTGAAGGAACTTGCTAGTTTCGGGGCCTGTAAGGGGCTGGCTGAGCCTGTTGTAGGGCCCACATTGCAACTCAACCTGTCCCTCCGCCCCATCCTGCTTCCTGTCCCGCCCTCCACAGGTGTCTGCCCAACCCACGGGCACTCCTTAGTGACCATCTGGCCACCCCACCTCAGAGCCTGTTTCTCTGAGAAACCCCATAGGTGGCAGCCGCACTTCCAGTGACCGAGCCGTCTTGGCCTCTCGCTTTGTTCATCCTCCTTTATAACTTCCTTTCAGGTTAGTTTCCTCTCATTTTTTCATGTTCCAGATAAATATTATAAGAACAAAAGTTTATAAAATCTTAAAGGTAGGTTACACAAAGTTTCAATTCTGTTCCTCTTTTTGTTTTACATTTATTTATTTATGCTTACGAGAGCCAGAGATGTGGGGTGGTGAGAGGATTCACCAGAGACAGAGTGGGAAACAGAACAGGCAGATTGACCAAAGTACACTGCTGAGGGGAGCACTGGGTGAGACAGGAGAGGTCTGCTGCACCATGTGGATTGTTCCCTGGCCGGCTGGGAATTGAACTTGTGCTGCAGAGGCTATGGATTGCTTCATAGTGCGGTGCTTAACCTCTTGCACCACCAGGGAGGCCCAGTTTCTCTTTTTAAAATAAGCATTATTTAGGGCAGTTTTAGGTTCACAAAATGTTTTATTTCCATTTTAGTTTCTGTGTCTTCCCTCTAACCCAACCACCACAGTCAACGAATCTCAACCCCTATGCAGGCATGCTCTCCCTCGCTATTAATATCTCTTTCCCTTGGTTTTGGCAGTGGATATCGTCTATGGAAGTAAGATGTCTTAAAACCAAAATTTCCGTTATATAGTTTATATGAATTTCTAATTGTTATTTTTATTTCGAGGGATCGACAGATTTAATTCCAATTGACTCTTCCTGTGTGACTTTACCCAGGCTTCTTAACTTTCTGAGTTCCTGTGTCCTCATCTCTAAAATTAGAATAATAATAACTATTGCAGAATTAACTTAGGATACATATCCTAAGTTATGTATCCAAGCAAAGTGTCTGCCCATTAATAAAGATTCAGAAAATAGGCATTTGTAATGTAAAGTTAGCATTCACAGCCCATGGGGGCGGCTGCGGTAACATATCACCACAAACTTGGCAGCTTAAAACAACAGAAATGTATTCTCTCATACTCCTGGAGGCCAGAGCCCTAAATCAGTTTCTCTGAGCTGCAGTCAAGGTGTCAGCAGAAACACATCACCCTGGAGGCTATAGGGAAGAGTTCTTCCTTGCCTGTCCCACAATCGGGCAGGTGCTGGCATTCCTTGACTTGCGGCTGCATCCCTCTTCTCTGCCTCTGTGAGCACACTGCCTGCTTCCCGAGTGTGTCAAGTTTCCTCCCTGCCCTCCTCTATAAGGACAAGGGATTTGCAGCTCCTTGGTACCAGACACCTCAGAATAATCTCCTCAATGCAAGACTCATGATATAATCACACCAGCAAACATCCTGTTTCCAGGGAACACTTATAAGTTCTCCTAACTAGGATCTGATACCTTTGGTGGGCTATTTTTCAGCATACCAAAGTCCCTGCCCTATCTTTAGGATGCATGATCATAAATATTTTACCCTTGGCCCATCAAAATGGTCTTTGTTCCTTCCAGTTTGTCATTCACAACTATCTGGCTTATTTAAGAACCTTCTTCGCTAGCCCTGAAGAGGCTCCCAAAGTTAAGTAATGTTTCTTCAAGTCCATGTTGCTATTTGGGGGCATCTTTCCAGGGTTTTAGTTAATATGAGTATGCATTCTAGCACTGCTTCCCAAACTTTCATATTCCAGGCACCTGTGAATCAGTAAATTTTGCAAGGTCTGGGAATCCTTTTTTTTTTTTTTTTTTTTTTAAGTGCCTTGGGAGACTCTTATCATCAGCCAAGACTTGCAGACTTGATTCCTACAAAGTCCTGAACCAACCTCCCCCCTCCTCCACATCCTCCCCCGCAAATAGGGAATTCCCCTGCCCTCTTGCTGGGTGTGCCATGATTTTATACGACTGAGTTTTTATTTAAAAGGTGGGGAAACAGAAAGAGAGGATCCCTGAAAACTGAACGAGCCTATCTGTACAGTATTCAGGGAAAGGGTTCCCTAAGGGGAAAACTTCCAATTCTGAACGAGAGGATGATGACGGCCAGAATTTGGCAGCCTGGAAGCTGTCACTAGCTCGGGACCTCGTGGGTCTGACTGATCAAGTCCGGCCGCGCCCTCCGTGGAAGCCAAGGCTTTTCCTCAGCGAGAGCAGCTCCAGCCGGGGCGGTGGCAGCCGGGCTGCTCAGCGGAGGTCCGGACGTCCATGGAGAGGTACCGGGCCTTGGGGTGGGCGGGGGAGTGGCTTTCAGCGCCACTCCCGCTAGCAGCAGCCACTCCCACTGCAGGGGGCGTGGGGAGAAGCAGCTGAATTTATTCGGCTTTGAGAGCCAGGGTGGTCGACCGCTCCCGGCGGCGGGAGGAGCTGTCCTGAGTGGAGAGCAACTGGTTCTTCGGAAAGAGCGAAGACTCCAACACCGACGGTTGGCCAGGTGGGGGCGGCCGTGGTGCGGTGGCCGGAGGCAGAGAAAATTTGCAGGCGCTGTGGAAGTTCCTGGGGGGACAAAAAGGGATTCAAGCAGGCGCGATGCCATGCCAGCTTCAGCGCAGCCGAGGGGTGACAGGCACGCAGTGTCAGGCTCATCCCGGAGGTGATGGGCGCGCAGTGGCCGGTTCACCTGCAAGTGGTGGGGGGCGCCGCGTCGGGCTCAGCGAGGAGGTGAGAGAGGCTCAGGGTCAAGCTGAACAGAGAGGTGATGACGGGTCACGGTCAGGCTCAGCCGGGGACAAATGGGAGGCACTGTCCTAGCGGGGCTGATGGGTGCGGAAGGCTCGGACTCAGTTGCAAGGTGATGGGACACAGACTCAGGTACAGCCCGGCCCGTGTGCTCGTGGCGCCTCACGCCTGTGCGCCTGCAGCCGCCGCCCGGAGGCTGCAGGAGCGGGCCGGCCCTCGCGCCGCGCGCACGGCGGAGGCGCACGGCGGAGACCCAGGGCGCGCAGTTCCGCGCCCGCAGCTCCGCGAAGCGGGCAGGGGAGGGGGTGGGAGGTGGGGGGAGCCCCGCGAGGTCCCCGCCTCCTCCGGCCGCAGGCTCCTCCTCTCCCTCCGCCTCCTGCGTCTCCGCGCCCGCCAGCCCAATCCGCAGCCCTGGGCCCGAGACAGCCGGGCGGCTCGTCTGGCCGGCGGAGGCTGAGCGCGACCCTCGCGAGCCGCGGCGCCCGTCGACCAGGACGAGCGCGCCTCCCGGAGCCCCTCGGTGCCCCGCTGCGCAGCCTCCTCCCCATTGTCACCGGGGCTCCGACCCGCGCCCCCGGGGCCGCGATTCTCCTCTCTCCTCCAGGAGGGGAAGGAGTCTAGAAAGCCCAGCGGCGGCTGCGGGAGCGAGCGAGCCGAGGCCCCGGCCTCCGAGACTCGGGGCTGGAGCGGGAGGCGGCGGAGGCGGGCAGAAGTGCGCGTCACTCCCGGGAGGAGAGTGTTTCACCTCCAGGCAGAGGCTGCGGCTGCCCGTTGCGTAAAAGCAGCAGCCGCCGGGGCTCCAGGGGACTCCCTGGCCATGGGAAGGACATCCGGACCGGCGGGCGCCAGGGGCTCGGCTCCCTCATTTTGGATCGCGGTGTAGACACCTGAGTGAACCGTCCCTAAGCGAGGGAGGGGAAGGTAAGAAGGGAGGGGGTCACCCACCCCGCCTCCCTTGCTGCGCGCAGGGGGCCCCTGCGAGGACGCGGACCGGGTCTTGCGCACCTTCCCGGCCGCGGGCGGGCTGAGACTTGGGCATTTTATTTTAGCTGAAATGGAAAACATGTTCCCGCCCCCGACCCCCCCCCCCACCCCAGCATCTTCCCGCCCTCCCCTTGGCCCGACTCTCCCCAGTCTAGGTTAGGAGTAACCGGACTCCCCGGAGTAAATCCTCTCTGTAAGTGTCTGTGGGAAGCACTTCTTGATTTCGTCCTCTCCTCGCTTTTTATTCCGTCTTCGGGAAGGAAACAATGGACCTTTGAAAGTCGGTGTGCTGTGAACAGCCTTAAACTTTCCTCAGAGGACAGGGGTGGGGGAATCAACCCCACAGGAAGCCGACTACAGTGAAAGGTTGATGGAACGTGCTTTGCGGCTTCAGTGTGCGTCTGCCCTTGGGGGGGGATCTTTGTTTCGACTGTTCTCCTGGGTTTGTGGGTCCTCCGACCCCGCTTTCTGTAAATTAAGGTGAAGCAAGGCATTAAAATCACGTGCAGTTCTCTTTAAAGCCTTAAAGGTGGTGGTGATGGTGGGGGAGGGGAAGCTTTATCACTGGCTTCCCTCTGCTGACTTGAGAGGGCTTGCAAAGGAAGGGGGTCCCACTTTGTGTGGACCCCAGAGGACTTCAGTTAGTGCTAGTTACTACACTCCTTAAAATAAAACCAAGGTCCTGACGTCTGTGGATGCTCTCAGCTGAGGGATGATGTGTGGCACCGAGGAGCGGAAACAGCTCTCAAATTCTCCTCACAAGGTTATGAAAACAGACTTTGATATATGTCTCCTTTTATCAGTAGTAGGACTTAAGGATGGAGTGCCAACTAATTTTCAGAACTTTTATTCCACACAGGAGCCACTCACTGCCTTGTGTTCAATGCCCTTGCTTCAGTGTGACAACATGATGAGATGTTGCATAATTGCATGTCTGGAGAGTGTGTAAATGTTGTCTTCCTGAACTCTTCCCAGAACAATATGAAAAAAAAAAAAAAATCAGAGAAATTGGGATGGAGGGAGGCTTCACCGGAGGTGAGGGAGGCCTGAATCTTTAGGGCAGCCAGGCTTGCCTAGTGGAAATAGCTCTGTGTTAAATACCTGCGCATTGAGAATATTTAGTGTTATGGGTCTTAGGTTGGCTGAACTGGAGCTTGCTATTTTCACGATTGGCCTGGGCATCATACTCTGGTTGTGTGCCTTTGATTATTCAAAGGGCTCTTTAGAGTTTACATTTCTGGGCAAAGCAAGCAGAAGTAGACATTAACTCCTCTTAAATGTTGGGAAGCACCTTATGGAGCTTTATCCTTTATATTGAGATCACTCCCTTCAGCTTTCTGTGTACTTGCACTACTAGATCAGCACGTGTGCATGGGCCGGGAAGTGTTTTTTCTGGCTTTCAATTCAGCCCACCTGATGAATGTGCGTGTACAGGCTCAGAAAGTTAAGATTAGAAGCAGATTCTGAGTAATCAGCTAATGCTGCTTTGAAGACTAGCAAGGAGCCCCAAACTGGGACTCGGAACTGGGAAGTAGAATCAGTAAATTTTTATAAGGTGCTTGGTTAGACTTCTTTTGTCAGAGCTCCTTGTTTGAGTACAAAGTCTTCTTTCTTGATCTAGCCTGTAACCTACAGATTTTGAGGTCTCACATTTCACAACAGGAAACCAGAATGGGACAACACCTCATTCCCATTCTAAAAGCACTAATCAAGCCTATTCTCAAACAGCTGTCTTAGAGAGGACAAAGCCAGGGACCATTTCTGAATATGAAAAGCTTACTAGCTCTGCACCTCTGGGCAAGTTTCTGAAATTGTGATTGGTGAACCACACTTCAGAAAGAGAAAATTTAAATGATCACTATCAAATTCAGGTTTGGATGCACTGGGAATTCTGCATACCTTGTAAATTGCTGTAAAATATTTATGAGTATTGCATCATTCATCCATCTATACTCACTGTGCATTCAGCTAATAATTATTAATCACCTGTGCTGGGCCCTGTGGAAGCAGTCTGATTGCTTAGTAGCTTTGTGGTGTGTTTTTGTTGATAGGGAGAGGGAGTTGGAGGGAGTGGTTGAAACTTGGGAGGTCACAAGAAACAAAGGTATCTGTGTGGTGACTTCCATCTATAAAGATGTTTAAGATAATCTCTGCTGTTGAAGAAAATAAGATCCCAGAGGAGGACCAGATTGGAATGGGGGAAAGCTTAGGTTTTACAAACCCTAAGTTTATAGAAAGTATTTTATTACCCTTTCCAGAATGCTCTGAATCTCATTTTTTAGGGCAAGTCTTCAGACTTTAGGTTAGCTGCTGTCGTACGGCATTCTTCACTTGTTCATACTCTTCCCATGTAGCCACAGGAAATCTTTTTATTTCATTTGGGTTGTGAACACTAATGAAGGAAACTTCTCTAGTACAGTACATGCATCGAGAGGGGCTTGTCTGGGTCTGCACTGGAACTTCACTTTTCTCTCTGCCTCCCAAGTTCAGCTGGCCTTTCTGCTTTCCTCTAAATAATATAGAATATAGAAAAGGAAAAAGAAAGTGAAAAGCTATGTTTTTGCATTTTTGAGACTAAGAGAATCACCCATACCAGTTTTCTCCTTTTGTAGAGAGGTGTAATTTTCAACTATACTGTTAAAGAAAGGCAGTTCTCTCAAGAATAGCAGCAGCTGTCTAGGTGAAACTTGAGTCTGTAAGCAATACTTGCTTTAATATCCTTGATTTAGTTCTTTACTTGAAATAAACTTAAGCTCATCTGACATTTTAATAAATTGCCTTTGATAGACATTGATAGTCATATATTTAAAAGTAACCTGTTAAATGTGAATTTTGGGTAGTATTAATGTGAATCAGTCTTCAGGACAGTGCTACATGTGCTGAGCCATGGTGTGTAGTTTGAAAGTGCCTTAAAATTTAATATTAAAATGAGGAAGTTGAGACCCACAGAGACTTAACTAATTAGGTAAAGTCAGACAGTAAATTAACGGCTAAGCAGGGACAGGAACCCCTTTGTCTCTATTTCCAGTCAGCAGTTTTTTCTTCCAGTATACTTTTATTTGTTTTTGTTGGTTTAGTTAACAATTTAGCCATTATAGTGTTTTGATGGTGAAATCATTTGCATTTGGGCTTAGAACCCCTTGCATCCAAGTTTATGGCAGACACAAGATTTTTCTCATTTGGGAGAATTTATAGATGATAATGTTGCACATAGTGGGGTGATGTTACTTGTAATACATTTCTGCCAAATAAGGAACTAAGTGTCAAAGTGTTAGCTTTACTTGCATTTTCTATAAACAGTACATAATTAAAAATAGTGTAGAAGTATGCCTTTTTAAAAGAGGCATTTTCCAGGAAACAATCAGATTTGTATTGTGGATCAGGATAAAAGGGTACTAGAAGTATGTTTGCATGTTCCTTCGTTTTCCCTGTACTGGCAAGGCACTGTGTTGCTGCTGTGGACAATACAGAGAGAGTGAGGCGTAGGGTCTTTATTAAAATGTCTGTTGTAAAAAAGTAATACAAACTAGGGAGCAGTGTATGAATCAAAACACAAAATTGTTTTCTCTCAATAAATGAGTCATTTGATCTAGTAGGTGAATTCACTTTGAAAGTGTTATTAGACTACCCTTGTAACTAGATTTGTAATAAAACATTTATTTTTCTTACCTGCTGATGAGTGATAAATCTTATAT
This sequence comes from Talpa occidentalis, assembly GCF_014898055.3. Classification (NCBI taxonomy): domain Eukaryota; kingdom Metazoa; phylum Chordata; class Mammalia; order Eulipotyphla; family Talpidae; genus Talpa; species Talpa occidentalis. The sequence goes on along the minus strand of NW_023605083.1, from coordinate 41,069,840 downwards.
ATAAGAGCTCCATCTTAGTTTGGACAATGAGTAAAAATTTGGCAATATTTGGTGAGATTTTATATTATGAAAAATTTGCCTGTGAGAGCTTGTGGCAGTATTAATAGCTTTAAAAGTTGACTTGAACATTGCATAGTAGTGTAATCAAACTATTATTCCCTGAAAGGGTTGCAATTAAAAATCCACATGGAGCCACTGAGAAAAGAAAGTTCTTCTTGAATCTGAATTTGATGTATTTTTAAAACGTAGGACAATCTATCGCAGACTAGATGTTCTGGTCATGTGGGATTACTGAGGCTCTCTGAAGAGCAAGATTGTTATGGAGTCTGGGGGCTCTTGTCTAATTATTGACACTGAAAGCCTTCTGTTGTCATAATGGTCTCTACTAGTGATGACTCACTTCCCTGCAGAATGAATAGTTTTTTCACATACAATGAGGTTGGAAAATTACTTATTAACATCTTACAGATTGGCAAGATTAAGTTCAACAGAAGGGCAAATGTCAGCTTCTCATTTCAGAAAAAATGAGAAAAAGGGCTCATTGAAAATATTGTGATAAAAACCACATTGCTGTTTTTCCATTTTTGGCTTAGAGTTTTCCCCCAGTTTTTTAAAATATAATTTACATATTCTGTTGTATTAGTGTAAGGTATACAAGCATTGTTGTTGCCACCAGTGCCACCATTATGAAATCAACTTTATATGAGGATTTGAAAAAATATTATACTTCATGAATGAAAATAATGTCGCTTTACTAGCTCCAAAAAAGCTTGTTGATAGCCAATCCCCAGCCATCCTATGGCATACTCCTTACAGAAACCAAGTGTTCCTAATGTTGAGAAGCTGACAGTGTGATAGGAAGTAGGATGTGCAGGAAGCTATAACTGAAAAGGTCAAGTGAGAGATGAGTCCTCTACAGCATGGCTAATGACAGCTTTTGATTAATACTAACTGCTGCTTTCCTAAATGGCTGGGCTGATTCAGACACTGTCTGTCCTTACCATATGGCTGCCCTTCACAGTGTGGGGTCAGTTTTTCTCGAAACTTACTTGATTACCAAGTTGTCTGAATTTGATTTTAGCCTTCAGCCCTGTTTGGGCTCATCGCCCATTTGCCCGTCCTGTTGCTGCTGGTCTATTCTAGGCCTGCTCAGCTACTCCTAGTGCTGACTAATTGCTGTTCATTGGGGCTCCTGCCATTTGACTCCTTGGCACTCTTGAGTTTTGATGAATATCAGGAGACCGTTGAGGTGCAGTATTGTCTTCTTGGTAAGTTTAAGTCTCACCTGCCTTGGGAGGAGAAGGGATGATTGATGTGTTTCGTATTTTGGCCAGGACCTCACCTGCAGTCATTCCCTGCCTGCCAACTTTTTAGAGAATACAAAAGTCTGTTGCTCTCCTCTCATACTGGTCATTGTTGGAGAGTGTATCACTGAATTTGTAGCAGGATTCTTTTCTGTTGAAAAGACAACAGCTTTTCAATAGAAAGAATTTAGGAGGAAAAGAAATCAGCGGAATAGTAATCTGAACAAATTCGTAGCAGAATTCAGTGATAGATTTTAGTTTACACACATAAAGTAACGACACCATTAATAGTGGTTTGATGGTATGTGTTTGGGCCTGAACTCCTATAAACTTAAACTATTCTAATCATAATCATTTATTAAACTCAGGCAGTCGTGTCTTTAGAACCACCTACCAGCCCGTGTCTTTGCCCTGGCATGCATTGTAATTGCTTGGTTATTAAGGTCCTCTCCTGAAGTCCCCCACCCTCCTGACACTGCAGGGAGCTCCTTGAAGGTGAGTATTTTTTGCATCACTTGGCTGGTCACCATTTCTAGGGCAGTCCCTGCCATAAGAGATATCAAAACTGAAAGTATTCTTTTCAGCATGATTTTACTCTCAGTAGTTAAAGTTGCATTAAAAATAGTTTGTGTTGTAGGTAAGAACAACGGTTGTCCCATTGCACTGAGTTCTGGTCCTGGTTCTGCCATTCATAGAAAAGTCGCTTTGATGCTAAGATTGAGTAGCTCTAGATCATTTCAATTGGGCATCTCTTTATTCATTTGGAATATTTTAGTTGTTTATGGATGCCTGAACATTCTCATTATGCTTCTTGTCATTGCATGTTGATGTCTATATATCATTGGATTATGAACTTTTGGTACACCATGCCTATTTCTCATCTCTGCTGTCTTTTCTCTTTTCCTAGCTTTGAGAACATTCTGCCAACATAACTTTCTTGGATCCTTCTTGTTGAGAAATATTTGAAAGCATTGTGCCTGCTGCTCTGCAGAGAATGCAGCCCACGGGCAGCTCTGGCCTTTGCTGTAACCTTAATTAAATCAGCTCCCTCAGGTCAGACTTTGGTCTTGGTTCTTTCTTTCCATGGCCAGCTGCAAGGCTGATGACATGCCTGTGCCTGCCATTGTGTGCTCCTGCACAGCCATCCGTCACTGTCAGGTTGGAAGTCTCTCTGCTGCTTCCTCCCTGCTGTTGGAGCACAAGGGTGAAGGGGGCTGTTAAGGAGTGTTGGGAGGGAGGGGAGAAAAGACAACAACTTCTCAATAGAAAGAATTTAGGAGGAAAAGAAATCAGCGGAATAGTAATCTGAACAAAGGAGGCAGGAGTGAAGAGCAAAGAACTGGTAGGTAAGCTGACCCCTTCCTTCTTTCTCTAAATTTTCAGAAGAAATCTTTTTTTAATAATTAATTTTTTTTACATCATTGTTCATTTTTAAACAATATTTGCTGCCCCCCACCCCCTAGGTGTAGTCCCCATAGAGTTTCCTTCACCAAGGCACCCCATGCACCATCACCTCAGTCCCCTGTGCTCCTCCCTCCCTCCCTCTGATCCCTCTCCCTCCTCCTCCCCTGCAGGCTGGCTCTGATTTATAATTGTCTGTTTTTGCTTTGTTGTGTTTTGTACTCTTATTTTTTTACACTGATGTCTTATTGAGTTTCCTTATATTCTTGCTATAAGTGAAACCATCCAATAGTTTTCTTTTTCCTTCTTTCAGAAGAATCTTCCTGCAATTTTGCTTACCCTTTAATTCTTTACTTACAGTCAGAGTTCTATGTACTTTGTGCCTTTTAATTGATTGAGGAATTTATGATATTCTTCATTGTCGCCTGTTCTCTCCACCTGGTCTGTGGATTTATATTTTTTGCCCTGTTGTTTGCCTTTTGTTGGGCATGATAATGTTCTCTGCTTTTTTTTTTTTGTTCTACCAGCCATCTTGACTTTAACTTCAAGCATTGCTTTTAATTGGTATGTTCAACAGAATTGAAAAAAGACAGGATAAGTGAATATAATTTGTGGCAGAAAAATTGGGCATCTGCTTTCTGTACCTTGATAAGTAAGTATAAGTATGAATTAAAGAATATTTCTTAAAGTTCAATTATTTAACTTTACAATGGTAAGTGTTCACTTGGTTGACTTTAGGCATTGGGTATTTTATCAGGAGAGCCCAAAGTAATATACCAAGGACATAACCACTTTCATGAAAATACAACTAATTTGTTAATCTGAATTCCTTAAATATAGACCCATACTCATTTATTGTTTTGTTTTCAGTGTAAAAAATGCATAATCTTTTTAGTTAACTTTGTTTACCAGGAATTTAGTATTTCCTGAGTATGGTTTTCTAACAAAGAGAGTATATAGCTTAACTGAAAAGTGAATTTCTAAGAGGAAAAACAATGTCTTGACACTTTAAATAATGCTTATTTCAGTTCAAATGCTCAGTGGCAGAAACATAATTTTAGAATGTGCAGTCTTTTTAGGACTAGATGTTTGCAGTATTCCCTATAATTTTTCTGTTATATTTTAATGGGGTTAGTGTGTATTGGGAGAGTCATTTCATTTTGATGGACGATAGATATGAAATATATATGACACCAACTTAGAAGTCTGGTGTATGTTGCTTTCTTAGATAATAGTAGCTTAACTTTTGAGGGATAGCATTCATCATGTGTGTCTAAGTTCACCTAAGAGAGAAAAGGCAGGGGAATAGAATTAAAGTTTCTCAGTTCCTTATTGTTTGACTTCATAGGGAGAGGTTTATAATTAAGGGTTGGTTCATTTCCGCCCCCCCTCAAATATTGGCTTGGGTACCTTAATAAAAATGTACCAGGGTCACCTTAAGTAAACTCAGTGTGCAAAATGTCTTATTTCTTGGGACTGTGCCGATCATGGCTGGTAATGACACACCTTGATTCTGAGAGTTGAAGGAAAAAAACAAAGACTGTGACATGTGCAAGGTAATAATGTAGAATGTGCCTATGAAGTACTGTGAAGACACTGTCCTGTGTAGAAGTTTCAGGGTATTTGATTCTTGGCCTATCCTCACATGAAGCCAAGCCAGTTTCTGAATGAAGGTGAACTGTTTTTTCCCACTCTCTGGCTGTTTTCTCCCAAATACCTATGTGTATAGACATAGTGTTTTGTTGAATTCTTTTGCAGGACTTGTTATAGAAATGTGTATTTTTGTTTTGGGAAATGTGTTTTGGGAATAGAGTATGTAATAAAATATAGTCCTCTAAAGTACATGTAAAAGGAATCCCTCCTCCCTGAAAGTCTTTCAGTCTCTGATTTTGAAATCCTTAAAACTTGTATTGAATGAAGTCTTCATCAAAATTTTAATCACACTTAGCTATGTGTTTGACAATGTGGTAAACTAGAAAGCCCTGAAATTGACTTAGCTAAGTTTATTTCTTACTGAACAGTGTTGTGTGATTGAAGTATGAGCTCACTATTTATCAATTACAGACACAATTTGAATCTAAAATACCCCCCCCCGGAAAAAAAAAGCACTCCAAGCCTGATAATCACTTTGATGTTATTCTGTTTTTTTCCTAAAAATTGGAGCTTAGAAATTGGAGCCATTTCAAAGCCATTAGGAATTGGTTAACATTTCTAACAGGTGATAGTTACTAATAATTATGAACATCTATTCTTTGGTTTCATAATTCATAACTCCCTCTCCTTCTTGACATATTTTACTTTTTGCAGTGACTGAGCACAACAGTGATTGTGTTAAAAAGACCTCCCAAGATCTTAATAAAAGGCAAATTTTTCCTTCAGCTGGATTTTGATCAGTTGTACTGAAATGCTTGAAAAGCAAAAACTATGTAACTGGGCCTCCCCTGGTGGCGCAGCGGTTGAGCGCTGGGTTGCAAAGCTGCTCCGCAGCCTCTGCGGCACTGGTTCGATCCCCGGCCGCTGGGCGAGGGTCCCACATGGCGTGACAGACCTCTCCTGCCACCCGCTGCTCCCCTCAGCAGTGTATTTCTTCGTCAGTCTGCCTGTTCTGTTCCTGGCTCTGGTGAATTCTCTCACCCTCCCACGTGTCTGATTGTACCCAGTACTTGTATAAATAAATTAAAAAAAAAAAAAAAAAACTATGTAACTGGCAGAATGGACCCTTAGGTTGGATACTGCTTTAAGTACTATATCCTCATAGTGGATGACTGTGGGTGCCGTGGTAGTGGGTGTGATAAGGTAACATACTTCTGAATCATATATGTTACTTCAATTAACAAGAAAAGAGGAAAAGAAAAGAAGAATGAAGGACAAAAAAATCAGAGAATCATATTCTTCAAAGAAGAATAAACCTGTTGAAGTCACACCACCTTCTTGACTGTTCCTACAAGCCTGTGTTGTCCCTTCAAAAGTAAATTCTTATAAAAAGTGTAGGCAGGATTTAAAAGCACTTAAATAAGTCAAAAGTGCTGCCTTTTCACTGGTATGGTATGTCAGTTTGATATGATAGGTCAGTTTGCCTGGCATGGTACGAAGCTGTGGATCTCCTCTGCATTAGGTTAGAGTGGCTGGATGATTTTGGGGTAGGGTGGATGGGCCCCAGGACAGATGTCCTCAACCACTGTGTAAGTAATAAACGTGTGTGGTAAGGACCTTGTCTTCTCTATTGGCATCTCAGCAGTGCGAAGAACGTGAAAACCGAGCCTTTTTTTTTTAAAGATTTATTTATTTATTTGTGCATACAAGAACTGGGGTACAGGCCAGAGATGGGGGGTGGTGGTGAGAGGATTCACCAGGACAGAGCCGGAAACAGAACAGGCAGACTGGCTGAAATACACTGCTGAGGGGAACAGTGGGCGAGTCAGGAGAGGTCTGCTGCGCCATGTGGGTTGCTCCCTGGCCTGCCAGGGATCCAACTCATGCTGCAGAGGCTGAGGATTGCTTCATAGTGCAGTGCTTAACCCCTTGCATCACCAGAGAGGCCCCGAAAACTGAGCCCTATTTAAAGCACCCGTAAGTGTTTTGAGTTAACTGCTGCTATCTCCAGATGGAGATAACTTTCTCTTTGATCAGCTTGTATTGGCTGCCAGCAAAACAGTGTCAAGTGCAGTGGAATGTTTTCCTTTTCCTTGTGTGTCTACTGCATTTTTTAGTGTACTGTTAAAACTCTTACAAACATTGTGAAAAACTTACCTATTTTGCTGCTGTTAATCTTCAGAATTCCAATTTGAGGCTGTTTGTAATACCTTCTGGATCTCACATTGGGATTTGTAGTTTGTAAAACCTAATGTGTTCACTTTTTTGCTTGAAGTGGGAAGTAAACAAATGGTATAGAGAGATTAGACAAATTTCCCAGAGCTTCAAAGATATTGAAGGATTTAATGGGAAATTCCTGTGTGTGTGTATTATACAGAGGAATATTGTGATCTAAATTCGACAAGCACTAAAGAGGACCTCCTCTGTGTAAAATCCTGTGAAAATAACAAAATGAATAAGATGTCCCTGCTTTCAAGAAAGGAGTCTACTGGAGGAGATGGACAAATTTCATACATTAACTAAAAACCAGGAGTTTTGAACTTGAAGGGAACTTCTTGTGGAATCCTGAGAAACCTTCATGAATAAGTTTTCACAATGTCTGAAAACCTTACATGAGGATATCTCAGTTTTCTTTTTTTTTTTTTTTTGTGGTACCCTCCCCGGCGGCCAGGGAACGAATCGTCAAATCGTCGCTGCAGAGGCTGGGGGAAGCCTCGCAGCCCAGCACTCAACCGCTGAGCCACCAGAGGAGGCCCTATCTCGGTTTTCTTAAAATCATGCCCCCTTTTATAGGTCAAAACACCCGACAACCATGATCTCCTTTAACATTATTTAAAATTCAAAATCAGTTACTTTCTGTGATTACTTATAATTTATTACCAAATAAATGTATACACCCTGCCTTTCTTGAGCTATTGTTCAAAGTTATACACACTTTTTATCCAAGAGAAGAATTTAATATAAAATAATAGGGCATTATTATTTCATATAGGATGTTAAGGACAACTGAGAACTAGACAAAAGCACTAGATTTTGAATGCTTCCCTTCAGCATTTGCATTTATATTATTTAAGTTGATATAATGTTTTCATAGTCTTAGTAATTTCCTTCATTATCTACTTTAAATACTTGTCTAAATCCCTATGCAATTTTCTTTCCCTGTGCAAATTTTTAATTGCATGATTTTATTTTTTAAATTAGTTAATTTGTTATCCAGCTTTATCTACCATTTTTATCTTCCATTTAATTAATATTCACATTATAATTTTCTCAAGGACTATCTAAATACCAAAAATTATGCTTCAGAAATTGTGGAGTGCATTGCCAAATTCAATACAAATGACTTGAATTTATCCCCCTTTTTGGATTATCTCTATGTCTTTAGGGCCTTAAACAGGATATAATAGCCTTTAAAATATATCAGAAAATACTGATGTGTTCTTTCTAAATAGTAGGCGCTTTCTACCAGAAAAACAACTCTTTTAAACAAGTTACTTTCTGTGATTACTTATTGTAATTTATTACCAAATAAATTAATCAAATGTATTTACTGAATGTACCTACCCTGCCTTTGCTGAGCTACAAGAAAGTTAACAAGTTACAATATGGTACATAAAAACTCAGAACCATGGTAAAAATTTTAAAAAGCACGTAATAGTAGTCGTCTTGAAAACCAAAGAAAACTCTTACACTTTCTTCTATTAGGTCCTTCTTTTGTTCTCAGGACTCCAAACTCAAAACTTAACACTACAAACACTAAAAACTTTATGGATTAAACTGTCATTGTTCAGATAGCCTGGGAACCTACCACCATTTTCACAGTATTTCCTTGGTGAATTCACTCAGCTTTCAAGCAAGTGATTTAAAATTGAATATAGGATTACATTTCCTGGGGATGCTGTAAATCTTTTGTCTATTCCTTATAGTTCCTACCACCATCCTCTAATGACAGCAAGAGCTCACAGTTGCTTATTGGCTGAGAGAAACGTCAATTTTCCCCCATAGATCATATAAATCTATAACTATCAATATATTTTAAGTAGCTGATTCATAATACTACTCCCACATGTAAAGTGGTATCTTAAAGCACAGCATTGGAATTTTGTATCTCTAAAAATATGAATAAATTGAGGGGGAAATCTGCATAAAATAAGGCTTTTTTGGTTATAATTTATTCTAAGATACAGTTGTAATTACATGTTACTTCTTAAGAAAAGAATGATTTTATTTACTACTTATGCATTGACATGTTAAACATAGTGGATGAGCTCAGACTATATATAATATAGCTTTGCAAAGGTATTAAAGGGGAAATGCAACCATAAATATTTTTGATTTATTGACCATTTTAGTTTGTGGCAAATACACCTAACATTTTCATGTTAGGCTATATTTTTGTGACCACGAAGACACAAATTATTCCCAGTACATGGTGACTTCATTTACTCTCAGTGCCTATTATTTTATTGTGGGTACATCTGGAGACATTATCTTTCACAAAAGGGCCCTCTTGTTCCTTAAGTAATAACAACCTTTCTCACCCTGAAACAATGACGTATCTTATGATTGCAGCTTCAAACAAAAGATTCCCACACCCTTTCAGAGCAGATTATAGTCCTGATTCCCTCCCACCCTGGTGAGCCTGGCACTCAAAAATTTCTAACTAAGTCCTTTCTTTGTTAATGGATGAGCATGAAGGGGTCTTTGTTTACAGGCACTCACTGCACCGGGGGCCCATCCTTTGCCTCTGCTGCTGGGCACATGCAGCAGTTGCTTCAGTAGCACCTTGAACAGTGTTGTTTTCCTTTGTCACAAAGCTTAAGCGTAATCACTTTTGTTCAGAAATCAAACCCCACAAACCAGGTGTTTTTGACAGACACATTGACTCTGGAATGTTCTTTGCCCCATGTAAAGTCAGCAACAATTCTTGATTAGATTCCCTCTCTATCCCAGTTAATTTCCAGGTGGTTTGGGTCCTGGAAACGCTCATTGTGGCCACCCTAATGACCACATTTTGTGTTTAATGGATTTGTTGTAGTTTAGAGCAATTTAGAGGTACTCTATGGCAAGGATCTTATTCTTTGTTTTGGCAGAGGATAAGGGAGATTAATTATTAGGGTATTGAATGAAGTCAGGTGACTGGGATGCTTGGGTTGTTAAGGACGGGAAATAATGGAAGAGGTTGAACATCATGTTTCTGAAGCCATTTAGCTTCAGAATAACATTTATCCAGTCATTGCTATAGGAACATTACATTGCATAACTCTCCTTTTTTTTTAACTTGGCAAAGTAACAGTAAGGTTTCATTCAGAAACTTTTAGGCACGCATTAAAAAGAATATAAAAAATAAAAAAGGACTTCCCCTTTTTGTGTCAGCTTCTTTTGGATAAGAATCATGTATAATCTCTTGAACTTCATGTGGAATTCCCTGAGATTAATGTGCCTTCAAGATTCAGCCAGTTCTAGTGACATTATGCAAAAATGAATCTTTGAGATTATTGCCTCTCAGTTGTTTTGAAAGACAGTATTGTAATTGTTAAAGATTCTGAATTCTAGGGTCAAAATATCTGGGTCTTCCATATACTAACTAATTCACTTTCATAGGCCTCTGTTTTCTCATGTGTAAAATGGGAATAATGGTACCTACTCATGGATCTGTTGTATTAAATGACTTTATACTTGTAATATGTTTAGAACAGGGCCTGGCAGTAACTACTCTGTGTTGGTTTGTTCATTTTATTAATTATATCGTCTTAGCTATAATATCTGTATGCCTATTACTTTTTAATAAAAATGTAAGGTTTTAAGGAGATATTAAGATGTCAGATTTTCTCACTAAGTAAATTCAGTCTATAGTTTGGTGATAAAAACAGGTAGAAATACTTACATTGCTTTGCCATGAGAAATCTAGTGGGGAAATTAAACACCTGAACATTAATGCTTGTCTGTTGGAACTTGATAGAGCCACCTTGTGGTCTTCATATGACATGTGGACTTTGTCTTCAATTTGAAGAGCTTAGAATAATGATACTTAAAGTGTCACCAACTACTTCAAGCGTCACCAACACATATTTTAAAAATATAAAATGAAGGACTCTTTTTGCACCATCAGAGCCAGAAATCTACATTTATTAAAAGCTTCTCCAGTGATTCTTATGCACAGTGAAAATTGGGAACAGTTGTGCTAGAACAGGGACCCCCCACCCCACCCCAACCTAGACACTCATTAGAATCATGGGAGAAGCATTTAAAACACAATGCTTGGATCTGAGCCTTAATCTTTAAGTTGTTTTAGGGTGTGGCACCGAGCACTAGTGTTACCAGGTGACCATGAAGTGCAGCTGAAGAGCAGTGGCATTAGAATACAATTAGTAAAGGTAGCTGTCGCATAGTTTATTGCATTAAGCATGTAAGTGGACTTGATACTTTGAAAAAGTCATTATAATGATTAGCAGGAATTGGGAGACTGGGTGTAGGGTAAGTGAATTAATCAGGCTTTTTATGCCACTAGCCTCTGTGACTATCACGTGTGGCCTTGATTGTGTTTATGCGGAAGACGCTTGGGAGTGTGGACATGAGACACACATGCCTGATTGTGGACACCTGGGGCATGGGTGTGCATGCATGTGCAAGTGTACATACCTGCACTTAGAGGCTGCGATAAAAGCAGTGACCATGGGAGGATGAGCTGTGTGATTACAGAAGAGGTGAGACCATGAGAAGGAGAGAGAAAGAGAGAGAGAGAGAGAACGAGAACCAGAGTGCCTGGTGTGTCTGTGTATCTGGTTCCCTGAGTGAGCATTAAAGCCTGAAAAATCCACTGAGGGCTCCGGGACTCTCTTTATCTCTTTATCCTTCTGTCCAAATGGATCATGAACCTGCCCTGTGCATGCTGGCACTCGACGGGGGAAATGGGAACTTGTTCTTGGTTACTGAATTTCTACCTGGGGTGAGGGAAATGTTCTGGAAATGGATGGAAATGGACCATGAGTGTCCATAGTGCCATGGAACTATACACTTAAAAATGGTTAAAATGGTAACTTTAATGTTATGTATATTTAACATAAAAAAGACTAAGAATATCAGGTGTTCTAATCTAGTGGGAAAATGCAGCCTTTGAAGAGGAGAATGCAATGTTTGGAAAGTTGCAAAATAAACAGAGGAGAATTTTCAGCTGCTGGTTGACAGGTCTGATGGCAACTGCTGTTTCAGACTGAGCAACGGCTGGGTGTACTGAGTGTGTGAGTGAAAAGATCCTGAAGTTGGCTGCCAGCATCTCTGGGGACAAGCTGGTGTCACTGAGCACCTGCTCTGAAAAATTCTCTAAGACCCACACGTTTCTGTTGCACATTATAGCTCTGAACTGCCTTGCATCCCATGCCAAATATTAAGCATGCCTAATGACTGGAGCAGAGCAGCCTTTCCTGTGTGGGAAACATGTGTCCAAATCTGTCCTGGGTCAAATTGTTAGGGGGAATGGATGTCCTGAGCAAACTCCATACAGGCTTTGTGGATGCCAGCCCCACTCCATCAAGACAGTGGGAACTGCAAATCCCATGATCCCCAAAGGGAGGTGGCGAGGACCTAAGGGCAGAGTGAAGCAGTCATTTTCTCCGGCTTGTGTTTATAACCAGCCATGTGAGGGGTGGGGGGCTCACTCTCTTGCCTTGTGCTCTTGGCCAGGCAGGTTTGGTCTTGGTGGGTCATTTGGGATTCCAGGTCAGCAGAATGGGGAGGATGCTTTTAAGAATTTATCTCCCTCTTTTTCTCCCTGATTTGTTCATCTCCTCAATTTCCCTTTCCCTTGTAAATGAACCTTTTGTTAACCTTCTTTGTGTACCTGCAGTTTAAGTCCCCTTTAAGCACAGGGGAGAGGATCCACCATCGGGCAACCCATTTTATATCGGGGTTGGCCTGTAACAGAATCACTGAAGATCTTTCTCAGGACCAGGGAGTGGTATATTCCAGGACAGACATCCCTTTGGGTTTTGGGGTGGCAGCGAAGTCTGCAGAGAATGCAAGAAAGTAGACCTCATGGTGGTTGTGGTATTCCAATAAGCAGGCATATAGGCAGTGTCTGGGATTTTACAAATGAAATTTGACTAAAGTAATGAGAATAATTTTTTTTCTGTCAATTTGCTACACAGTGTTTTATGGTATAGAAGGAAAGTTTGGATTCAAACCCCAGTTCTGAAACTTATCAGCTATAGGGGCCTGATGAGTCATTAAACTTGAATAAGCATCATTTTCTCTTTATTCAAAAAACAAAATAAATAGCTTATCCATCTACCTAAGTATGGCTTTTAGAGCTAGAAATTATTATTGTAAAGCATTTAGTACAATGCTTGGCAAATAATGGGAAGAATGATTTTTATGTTCCACGTACTATTACTGAGAGGGGGATCTTATGGGTATAAGTTGATTATATATCTTGATTTTTACAAGTCGTTTTCTGGGTCTTTTTCTTGTATGATATGATTCCAGGCTAAAATGTTTTAATCACCTTGATTTTCCAAAACATAATTTTGGGGGGAACTTTTATTTACTTCACTGGACTAGATAAAAAATATCAGAGAACCTGAAATAATAATTCAACTGCTCCGTACTTCCCTATGCCTCCCTGAACTATAATCTAATAATTAACATATTTTTAAAAAGTCATACAATCCTCATGTTTTTTAACCTTAACTTTTTTCTTTTTCACAGTGACAGTGTATCATGTATACCACTGATTCCAGGGGACACTCCCCTGCTTTCCTACAGCCTCAGAATGGAAGCAGCCATCGCTCATCTGGCTACGTTCCAGGCAAGGTTGTCCCACTGCGGCCCCCTCCTCCTCCAAAGAGCCAAGCTTCAGCCAAATTTACCTCCATCAGACAGGAAGCCCGGGCTACCTTTGCTCTTTCACCTGAAGGACAGCAAACCCAGAGAGAAAGCCAAAAGCAGAGAAGGCACAAAAATACTTTCATTTGCTTCGCTATTACTAGTTTCTCATTTTTTGTTGCACTTGCAGTCATTTTAGGAATATCCTCCAAGTATGCGCCAGACGGTAAGTGCACGTATACTTGAAGAACTTATGCTGGGGAGGAGAGAGAAGGGGGAATAGTAGAATGAAATGGAAAAAAAAAATTGTTAGCTTAAATTGACTCTATTTAACTAATATGTCAATTAGAGAAAGTTGGGTGACACTTCTTAGAATGAGAGCAATTATAAGAATCCACTGGAAGTAATAAAATTCAGGGATTGCCTTTCCTTTGTATTTTGCTACTTTGTGGCAGTCTCCAGATGTTCTTGGAACATTTCTTTTCAAAATGTTAATTTTAGAAGTCTTCATTGTTACATTAACAGGATTTCATCCTTTGTAGAAGTTATTATTTTCATATTGGCAGAAGTTTTTTGGGTCATTAAGGTAGTGATAAACTGCATTTGATTATTTTAATGAAAATAATATTTATGTTCTGCCATTTGAAACCAGTTGGGGAGACCATTCTGAAAGAGAAGCTTCAGATATTTTTGAGGAATGATAGATAAAAAGGAAACATCTAATAGGAGGTTTAAGTTCTGATACATTTGTGTGAAAACCACTCATTACTTCGTAAGTAAATATCAAATAGGAAGGAAATAGCCTTTGCTTTTCAAATTACTGCGTTGTCGGGAAAGTCATGACAGATTTTTGCTTGGCTAGAACAGAAAAAAATACATCGTAAATTTTCTAACAACCCAACAGTAATGTATTTCGACTTTAAATGATTTTGAAGAACTTTATTGTTATCCGCAATATATTACCAATAAAGGATTGCCTTATGAATGGATCCCATCTATCCACATGAAAATCAGAGGGCTTAGGGCTGTGGAAGGAGAAGCAGACCATAATCTAGAATGGGATCCATCTTTGCGTGTATTTTACAGCGTGCAGCAGATTTTGTCAAATTAAATGCCACCTTTAATGGACAACATTTGAGAAGTATTTTTACCATTTATAAGACTTGGTGCTTTACAGATTTAGAGACTTTAAAGTCCTAGCAATGATAATTCCAATACTTCTTTTCTGACCATGCCTGTAGACCACATTATAAATACCTAATAATACTGCATCCCATTTGGTCTCTCCTTGACTTTTTTGGGAATAAAAGAAAAGATTTGTTTTTATCAATTTCTGCATACAAGAACTGAAGTGTAGGCCAGAGGTGCAGAAGAAGGGTGGTGGTAAGAGGATTTACCAGAGACAGTGTGGGGAGCAGAATAGACAGATTACTGAAATACACTGCTGAGGGGAGCAGCAGATGAGACAAGGAGAGGTCTGCTGCACCATGTGGCTTGCTTTCTGGGGATCAAACTCTTGCAGCGACTGGTGGTAGCTTGATAGCCCTTAAACTTTAACCCCTGTGCCACCAGAGAGGCCCCTCACCTTGACTTTCTTTTCCCCTTTGTCCAGCAGAGTAAACAAGTTCACTGCTATTGAGTCATTCTTTACAAGTAATCTTCAGGAAAGACTTGTTAGATTAGTAGAAAATCAGGGCTTAAATCTGTGGCTTTTATTGATGTTTCATATTCTATCTAAGACATTGAATCAGCGATGTGGTTCCTGAAATCAGCATTCAAGAGTTTTACAATTTGGTGGTCTAAGTGCAGAGTAGCAGTGGAAAGATCTGGTATACTGAACTATTTCAGGGTCAGCCTCCCTGTGGTTGTATCTATCACGTGACCTTGATAATGTACCCACTGCTCAACAAACTGATAACTAGGGAGATGGGGCTGGCCGAGCTATTTTTTAATGTATTCTGTAGAGCACATATTTTCTCATTAAGTGTACTTTACTACAAGGAAACAGACTGGAATTTTTGGTGATGGTTCTCATGAAGCATGTTCTTCTGGGGAATAATTATACATAATTAAGTGGAATTATAAAACTATTGTAATAGACTCTAGATCTCAAAAGATTGGATCTCCATCTGTAACTGAGTACAGCACTTGTTACATGGGGCAAACATTTACTTCTGATATGACATCATGGAGGATTCCAGCTAGATGATTTCTGGGAAGAATGGAAGGTAGGAAAAATATTCAAGAAATCCTAAGTATTAAGTCAGAACAAATGCAAAAGATTTCTTTCTTCGATGGAAAGAAAAGTTTAAAGTTTCTTATTACTTATTTATCAGAATTAAATAGCAATGGCAAAAATTAATTGCCTGAAATAATTGTCAAGGACTTAACCAGTGAGAGCAATTTTAACTAGTAGTTACTATCATCTCAAAGAGAAAGCATACTCCTAGGGCAATATGAATGCTTAGAAATGAAATGGCATGGCATTTGCAAATGACTTGTTACGCCAGTTCAAAATAAGAAATCAAATTTTTTGTTCCATGTGAAAGAGTATCTTTGTGTTTCGCCCAATCTCTCTACTTTTTCTCATATTATTCCCCATAATATACCTTACACCCTCACATGATTCTCAAGCATATCTTGTTAATATCCTATTTTGCTGTATTTCTCTTAGCTTAAAAATATAGGCTGCACCTTGTTACTCAGAGCATCAAATTGACTTGAATTGCAAAGGCTACTTGCATGAGTAGTATTCTTATCTCCCCTGTCTATGCCCTTTATTTAACTTCTCTCCACCCTGTTAGAGACTTGTGTCACCTGTCTGTTGAAACTGCCTCATTTACTCTTGCCCCACCCTTCCCCTTCCTGAGCTCTTTTGTACCTACAGTAACTACCAATTTGTTCAGTACTTAATTATTTCATACATAGTTGCTTTTTCTCCTAAAAGATTATAAGTTCTAAGGGCTTAAAAATTTATTTTATGCTTTATACATTCTGTAGTATCTTAGTATAGTGTGGGCTCTTTGATAATCAGTAAGTACTTGGTCATAAGTTGATCATAATTGTAATTATAGCAGAGGCTAAAAGTCTCATGCATGAAATATCTGTGGCAATATGGAATACTTGTGTTTTCACCAACACCTATTCAAGGGACAAATTCTAATTCTAGTAGAGGACAACTACCACTTAAGAACCCTATTTTTTAAAGGGGAACTTCCTTATCACTGTACTTATTGAGTAGTCTTGGGTTAGCTTTTCTAATTTGTAGTTTACGCAAAGCTGCAGATGAGAATTCATGCCTTTAACCATTTGCCTCTTACAGTTTTGTTGGTAAAGTGTACCTGCCTGAAGAGAGCAATTTGTATCAGTGGAAGGGATACTATTATTGCCTCCTTTATGATTCACTTAGGAAGGAACTTGGGAAGACCTAGTATACATATTGCTTAGCAATTTCCATTGTTATTTGTCAGTATGTTGTGAATATATTTTCTAAAACAACTTCCTAGTATGATCCAGGGACAAGTCACAGTGTTGCCACTTTCTGTTGATTTATTTCCAAAGGGAATGATTCAGGGCAACCCCATTTTTAGCTTATGAAGTTTGACCAGAACTGGATGCTAGCAACTAAATTTTGTGGTGGAATCTTCTTTATGTGTTGAAAAAGTAAAGGTTTTGACAGGTATATGTGGGGTGGGAGGGGCTTTCCATACTATGTCAGGAAATTAAAATATGTCAGCTCTTACTGAAATAAATGATGGTAGTACTTAGATTTGGCTAAAGGTCTTCTATTTAGTTGGGTTGATGGGTTATCAATGTTGCATTGCTTTGTAGAGAATTGCCCAGATCAAAACCCCCGTCTCAGGAACTGGGATCCAGGACAAGATCCTGCAAAGCAAGTTGTTATTAAGGAAGGAGATATGTTCCGTCTGACCTCAGATGCCACAGTGAATTCTTTAGTCATTCAGGATGGAGGTAAGTAGCCCAGCCTGTCTTTGGGCCCATATGCTTGCTCTTTTTTTTTTTCTTTAAAGATTTATTTATTCATACAAGAGCTGGGGTACAGGCCAGAGATGTGGGGGGTGAGAGGATTCACCAGAGACAGAGTAGAGAACAGAACAGGCAGGCAGACTGAAATACACAGCTGAGGGGAGCTGTGGGCTAGTCAGGAGCTGTGCGCCATGTGGGTCAGGTCCCTGGCCGGGGATCGAACTCGTGCTGCAGAGTCAGTGGACAGCTTATAGGTTGCTTCTTAACCCCTTGTGACACCACAGAGGTCCCCCATATGCTTGCTTTTTACTCTGGGGAACATTTGATGTTCTTTCTTTAGATAATTTCATATCCTGGAATGTGATGTCATGTCACTGTAACCATGGAGTCATGAAAGCTCCTAAGGTAGAACCATGGAACTGAAGAGCTAAAAGAAACTTAGAAGTCAGTCCAGTCAATACTCTTGATTTATAGAAAAGGAAATAGTTCTGGTGGGTGATGTCTTATAGCTAAATCTGTTACAACTATGGAGAAGATGAGAATTAACATATGTAACAATGAGATTCAGATTTGTAGCCTTTTAGATATTTTTCTAAAAATGATTTACCTCTAAAGTGAATGAATTGAAATTCACAAATGGGCATTTTTAAAATAAAGATTTACTTATTTATGCATATAAAAACTGGGGTGTAGGACAGAGGTGTAGAGGGTGAGAGGATTTACCAGAGACAGAGTGGGGCACAGAATAGGCAGATCTACTGAAATACACTGCTGAGGGGAGCAGTGGGCAAGACAGGGGATGTCTGCTGTGCCATGTGGCTTAGCTCCCTGGCCAGGGATGGAACTCATGTTGCAGTGACTGGCCATAGCTCGATAGTGCTGAGACTTAACCCCTTGTGCCTCCACGGACTCCCCACAAATGGGCATTTTTAATGTGTTGAAATATGAAATCTTCATTTCTTCCTTTTCTCTGTTTTAAAAACCAATTTTCTAAGTGGATGCTTACTACATTTTTTTTGCAACTTAATGGTGGAAGTGTCTTTTTTTCCATGTTAAGGTGAAATCTTGGCTTGGCTCACACTAGTGTTGCTTCCTACAGGACTGCTTGTGTTTGGGGATGATAAGGATGGATTCAGAAATATTACTTTGAGGACTCGTTACATCCTGATCAAGGATGGTGGGGCGCTTCATATTGGAGCAGAAAAATGCCGCTATAAATCCAAAGCGACAATTGCCTTGTATGGCAAATCAGATGAAGGTGAAAATATGCCAATATTTGGCAAAAAATTTATTGGTGTGGAAGCTGGAGGGACACTGGAGATCCACGGGGCACAGAAGGCATCCTGGACATTGCTGGCGAGAACTCTGCATTCCTCAGGCTTGACCTTTGGGTCCTATGTCTTTGAAAAGGACTTTTCCAGGGGTCTTAATGTGAGGGTCATTGATCAAGACACGGCCAAAATTTTGGAAAGTGTGAGGTTTGATACCCATGAATACCACAATGAGAGTAGGCGACTACAGGAATTTCTGAGAGTCCAGGATCCAGGACGCATTGTTGCCATAGCTGTCGGAGATTCAGCAGCCAAAAGCCTTTTACAAGGAACCATACACATGATCCAGGACCGCTTGGGAAGCAAGCTGATCCAAGGCTTGGGTTACAGGTGGGCACAACTATGTACTTTCCTTCTTAGTGAGGCATCAGGGTCCACGTGTGAGAGGAGAAAGGATCCCAGTGAAACACAGCCCAGTACAGATGTCAGTGACCACACAATTTGCAGGTCTGGTTACCTTTTATTAAACATGGTACTGGAAGATGGGATACTGGATACCAAGCTCTTTCCTGGCCTTTGGTTTGTGAAGCCTTTTGTGAACCGTAGCATTGGGCTTGGGGAAATGTTTGAACAGAAATGTGGTACTGAAAAACAATCAGCTTAAGGGCAATTAACCTGTGAATATTCTCTCATTGCCTCTGAAACTCAGGCTAATTGAGGATACTTCTGAGTGGAAAACTTCAGGCCCAATTTTGTATGAAGATTAAAAAATGTTATGTTAAAAGTCTGAGGGAGTAGAACATACACAATTTCCTTTTTCTTACTGGAGTCTTTTGCTGGCCAGTTTGAACCTGCTTGTTTGATGGTGCAAGTCTGTGGACCCCCTGGCATGTGGGAAGGAGGAACTAGATGGAGAGCAAAGAAAGCCATTCATTTCTATTCTTTATGATTCTTGTGCCATATTCTAATCATGATTTCCTCATACAGTCCTGAGCCTGGGGAAGTAGCTGGCTCAACATTTAATTCAAAAAAAACAGAAGTTTGAATTCTGCTTACTGTTTCGGAGTAAACAGTACTCCAAAATTCAGAATATGTCTGCATAAGAAGTGAGAACTTCAAAAATCATGTTCAAATGATCTACTTACTTTTTTCTTTTGATCATTGATTGTTGGGCCATACAGAAATTCTAGAGAAGACACATGAAGAAGGGCCTATAATTTTTTTAACACTTTTTCGCCTAGTGAATATGTCGGCGATGCTAAAAGTGCTCATTACTCTGAGATGCTTAGATAAAAGGACACTGTGTCAGTGCCCCTTTATTGCAGTGGGTAAACTGAGGCCTTAAATGAGGATCATACAAAAAACACTTGCTATAGCTACAGGGTATGATGTCAGGGTAAGTAGAAGGCCCCCAAAATCACCATGGGGATTTGGAGGAAGCTTACCAAAGATGAGAGGACTGAAGGAAGGTTAGGAGTATGCTGTGTAAGCAGCAGAGAAGGAGGGTTTGCCAGACAGATGCAATAACAAGCACAAAACCTCGGAGGTATTTTGTTTTTTATTTTTAAATGTAATCTGCATACAGAAAAGTGCTAAAAATATGAATATTGAGCATTAGGATTTTTCACGATATGAAACCTATGTAACCACCACCCAGGTCAAGAAATGAAACATTGCCAGGCCTCTCTGCCCCCATTTCTATTCATAGGTCACCCTGTCCATTCACCAAAGTTAATCATGTGAACTCCTAAATTTGTGGAGAACACGAAGGTTTAGTCTTGCCTGTTTTTGAACTCATATAAATGGAAGCAGACGATATATTTTGTGTCTGACTTCTTTGCTCACTGCTCTGTGTGATTGAGCCTCGATTATGTCATGCGTAGTGTTAGCTCATTTCACTGCTGTGAAATTTCTGTTTGACTGTATCACAGTGTATTTGCTGTTGGACACCTGGGTGGTTTTCTAGTTTGGATCTGTTATAAAAATACTTATCTGAATATTTTTTACCCATTCCTTGATGACTATTTCTATAATTTATGGAACTAGGAAAGGAAGTATAGTTTTTTCCAAAATTAGACACTTTGTTTCATTAGCCAATATTGTGAGGGAATACATTTTTTCTTTCTTTGTGCAATTATTGTTCTAGATTTGTGTGATCATTTGCTATGCATATTTTGTTTTGAGTTTTTTGGATTCTCTTTCTACTGGTTTCTAAATTCCTTTTAAAATATCACTGCCGATTTGATGGAAGAATTAGAGTTGTTACTCCTTGCCAGCGTTCCATTGCTTTGACATTATCTCCAAAGTACATAAACATACCACTTGAAGATAATGTTTAAAATTTTCCTCAAGTGGAGGAGGGAAGTAGGAGTGTTTTGAAGATAATGTAATAGAATAGAACATTGCTTTAGTGTTGCTGAGGCAGTTCTGGTAAATAAAGGAAGCCTCTGATATTTTTTCCTCTCCTTCCTTCAAATAGGAGATAATAAATTGAGACATTCTTTGTTTGATTTTTTTCCCCCACTATATCAAGGAATATAAATAGAGCTTAAAACATTGTCAGCCAAAGAGAAGCTAATCCACACAGGGGTGGGTGTGGAATTTTTAAGGCTGTAGGAATGCTTTGGTTAACTTTTATCTGTGACTATCCAGCCATCTGTCTGGCATAGATTAAATTTGGTATTTTTTTCCCTAGACTAGGAAACTGACATTTTTCTTTTCATGTTTTGAACTGGGATTCTTAAAGCAAATTTTCTGGCTTTTTTTTTTTTTAATTGATTTTGGCCCCAAGCTTAAGCTTGCAATATATAGTATCACAGAAATAAAATAGAATTTTTAAATACATTGTTTTCAACAAATTAACATGTAGTATATAAACCTTAAACTCTATTGATAGCTTCAATTTAAGCATGTGAAGAAATCAGTAGTAGCCCAAGAATCTCAACCTCACCTGCGCAACTGGAGATTTTGAAAAAGTCTGGACACCAAAGGCCACTCTAGATCATTTACACCAGGATTGCCAAAGGTCCCCCATGTAATTAATATGTGGTAACTACTCTTCTAACCTCTCCCTCTAATTGAGGGTTTCTCAAAGTGTGGTTCACCGCAGCATCAACTTTATCTGAAAACTTGTTAGAAATGCAAATTCTCTGGCTCTACCTCAAACAATTTAAATCTGATTTAACAAGCTATCTACTGATTCTGTTGCCTACTGAAGTTTGCTCTATGAAAGCATACTAGAACTGGGCCTCTGCTTGTCAAGACTATGACTGGGTTGGTCTGGGTCTGAGCAACGATTTATTCCTAAAACTCTCTTTGTAATTCTCTTATGCAACTGGACTTCAGAACATTGCAGAAAGAGTAGCTGAAGAGAGAGCGAGTGATAGTTATTTCTGAGGGAAAAATTTAATAATTTTTTAATTGAAGTAACACTTCATGTTTACATTATATAAGTTTCAGCTGTGTATCAATAAAAATCACCATCTATGTATAAATACATATAAATACATGTATATTGTATTAAATTCACCACTAAAAACATACTCATTTTAAGAGAAGGAAAATAAATGTGTTGTGGCCTGGACATTAGTGAAAAAAATGGTATATATTGAGGAAGTAGATAATTTATGGGAGTCATAGTCATTGGTGTGTCACCTGTTACAGAGCTGAACAAACAAGGATTTGAAATCCAGGTACACTTCCTTTTATGGCATCAGTTACTTTAGTCAAGGTTTCACTTGTAATCTTGTGTAGAAAAGAGGTGTCAGTATTGACAGGGGTGAAATACAAGCATTCAAAGCACTTGTAATAATAATTGTGTTGGGGATTTGGATCGGTACCATAACAAATAATTAAAGGCATGTGATCTTTTCTTTCTAGGCAAGCTTGGGCTTTGGTTGGTGTCATTGATGGTGGAAGTACTTCTTGCAATGAATCTGTGAGAAACTATGAAAATCATAGTAGTGGAGGGAAGGCTCTTGCCCAAAGAGAGTTTTATACTGTGGAGGGTCAGAAGTTCGCTGTGACAGCTTATAGTGAATGGATTGAAGGTAGGCAAATGCCATTTATATTCTATAGGACATAGGTAAGTATTGTGATAGGTATTTTAAAAAGTGGTTCTATATTCAAATGACAATCGGGTTAGTTTTCACAGCTGGTTGAAGATGAAACCTATAGTTTCCCGCCTGGTGAATAGAGAATGATCTGTTCTACTGGGCACCCCCACTGGATTTTGTTCTTGCTACTTGAGTCATATAGAATGATTAACTAGTAGAAGCAGATTTATTTCCTGGAGGTTCTGATTTAACCAATCTAGCTGTGATAGGCTGGGCCCTCTTTGGTTATGCTCTGTGACAATGAGCCTGAGCTTTTACTTGGGATCTTCTTTTTTATGTAGACCTGTAGCAAATATTACTTTTGGGTGCATGCTATTTAAACAAATTTATCCTTTTTTAAAGCAGTTTTTCCCTGATGATCCAGCTAGTACATTTATCTTATGGACATAATGGAAAACATCAAAATGTTCACAGGAGAAATTAACTTTTAATCCTATCATTCTTAGATCATTATTTTGGTACATAATAATCTAGTGTCTTTATCTTATATGTGCCCTGCTGTTCATTTTGTTTTCCTCTCCTTAAACAACATGCTGTAAAATTATCTTACGTCTTTATATTTCTTCATATGAATTTACTGTAATTCATCTTTCAGAAGAATTATACTTTGTTCAAATAATGCTTGGTGCTGTGTATTGAAGGTATATCTGACTTTTTTTCTTTTAAGGATGTTCACTATAGAATTTTTGTTTTTTAACTTCCTCAGTGCCCAGTTTTTTGGGGGTTACAGGTATGAGTTGGCAGCCTCCTGCCTGTGCTTGCCTACCCCCTTTCTTGTCCTGCTGTATATTGTACCAAAATTGATATGAAATTATAATGAAGAGGTACTTTATTCCTTCTACACTTATCTCAAAGGGTTTATTTTAGGCTGGGCCCATACCTGTATTTTGAGTAGTAATATAGCAAGATGTTTACCAAAATGGATTCCTGGAGACACAGTATCTGCACTTATTCACTTGCTATATGATAGTGAGCATGTGACTTCCTGACCCTTATGTGTAAAACAGAAATAATATAAACTACCACAGAAGTTTGGTGGAAGTGTTAAATGTCAAAAATATGAAGTTTGTAGCATAACATCTATTGTGAACAATAACTGTTAGCTCTTTTAGCAGTGATGCAAACATGACTTGATTGATGATGGTGGTTTTTGTGTCATTGTAGTTAACAAGGGGATTGCTTTAAAGCAAACAGCTAGAGTTCTGGTAGGTAACAGGAACTTATGTGTTGCCTCTAAATAATCTTATGGATTTAGGGTGAGGAGCTGGTATCTCCTATGAATGAGGAAGCAGGAATCATCTTCTTTCTATAAGACTACTGCTCTTTCCAAAAGTTATGTTTTTTTCTTGCAAAAAACAGAGGTGAATGAGAAGTATTTCTTGGCAGGAATGTGGATGTATCTGAAGAGGTTAGGGGAATTGTTTTTAAAAATATTCCAGGCAGAGGATAATTACTGACAAATTGAATCAACATGCCCTTTAAGTGAAATTTTGTTTTCAGTTCCACATTATTGATAACTTCTCATTTCTAGAAGAGGGTGCATTCTAGCTTTTTTTTAGGGTCTTGTTTGTGTCCCTTAGTCTCAGTGATACTCATTTTCTGGAAGAGTTGGAAATTATGTCCAAAAAACAGAGAGGATGAACTTTTTTCCTTTTATACTGCCAGTTTAATAGTACTAACAGGGGAGGGCCTCCCCGGTGGCTCAGCAGTTGAGCTCTGGGTTGCAAAGCTGCCCGCAGCCTCTGCAGCACCGGTTTGATCCCCGGCTGCTCCCCGGCCATCGGAGGATCGGAGGAGGATCCCACATGGCGTGCAGACCTCTCCTGCCGCCCGCTGCTCCCCTCAGCAGTGTACTTCGGTCCTTCTGCCTGCTCTGCTCCCCGCTCTGGTTCTGGTGAATTCTCTCACCCTCCTGCGCTTCTGACTGTACCCAGTGCTTGTATGTATGTATCAATCAATCAGTCAATCAATAAATCTTTTAAAAAATATAGTACTAACAGGGGATAACCTTGCACAAGATTTTCTTCTAAAGCCAGAAAAAAGTGAGGAATTATTGATCTGAATTCCCCCTACCCCAACCAGAAACAATACTAAGGATCTTTTAAGTCAAAACTTGTCTAGATGATAAAAAAGATTTTTGGTTGAAATAATCTTTTTTGATCATCCTTTTGAACACTATTAAAATTTTCTATGAAAAATTAATAATTTTTAGTTGCCCTGTTAGAAAATATTTTGGGTAAAAATCTGAGATTTTGGGTAGTGATTGCTGCTATCATGAAATCTCTGTTCTCAACCTACCAGTCTTTATTCTTGGAATGGCAAAATAATAGAGATTAGGAAATTGGGCTCTGGGAATTAGATTAGTATTTAGTTAGGGGTTGTACCATTTTTAAACAATTACTGAAACTCCCTGACCTATGATTTCTTTTTCTTTCATGCATGTAATTGTTCCTACCTCTCAAAATTGTTTTGATGAAAGGTTATATGTATGAAATCCTAACACTGTTAGCTATTGTTATTATTGTTAGAGTTATTAATGTTGTTAATATTTTTTTGACAAATTCTATTATAATCTTTTACTATCTGAATGTAAGAAACATTAAAACACCACTTTATATTTATTAGGTATATTTTTGGATGCTTTGTAGAAACAGGAAAGCTAGACTAGATGGTTGTGGAAAAAACAGGTTAGGTTTTGCCAAAATACTTGACTCAAGACTACGGCTATTGATTTTCTTTCTACCTTAACTGAATTTTTCTCCTTTTGATTGCTTGAATCAAATGTGTTTTTCTTTTGCTCTTATTATCATCCTTTAGAATCATTATCTTAAAGTAACACCAGAGTAGTATGCCAATTAGTTGGAAGGATGATAGAGAGGTACAGATATTTTGTAAACAACTATCATTGAAAGAGGTAGTGTTTTCCCTTCTCAACTGAATTAACTCTCTAGGTAAAGACTATGGTATGAGCAAAAGCAAGGAAATGAAAGATTCTTTAAGGCAAGGTTTTATCCTTAATATTCAGATCATGTGTGTGCACTAACATTCTATTTCTTCTTCTGTGCTTGGATCAATCAAAGCATGGGGTATTTATTATAAATCTGTTCTGTGTTTGGCAGCTTCTACTAGAGTATAAGATGTTCCTTTAGGATTGGCTTGCTAGCAATATTATCATTTTAGCATTGAGTTAAAATACAGTAAGAGATTTGGGGATTGAAAGCCTTCTTCAAAATTATAAAGACGTACTTAACTGAAGTGACACATACCTTTTCATGGTTAGAGATGTATGAAGATGTCTCCTTGAGGGCAGGGGATATACTTTTATCTTTTTGTCATTAGTATCTGCAGAGTGACTGGCACATGGTTAGCATTAGTAAATATTTGCTGGTTTGGTTATTGTAACTTTGGATTTGTGACTCAAGAAGAGAATTGATTTTAGAAAGAAAAAAAATCTTTTAATGCATCATTTTCTTGCTTTTTGGTTTAGGAGTTTCACTTTCAGGTTTTCGAGTAGAAGTGGTAGATGGAGTGAAACTTCACCTGTTGGATGATGTTAGTAGCTGGAAGGCTGGAGACCAGATTGTGGTTGCAAGCACAGACTATTCCATGTACCAAGCGGAGGAGTTTACCCTTCTTCCCTGTCCTGATTGCAGTCGATTCCAGGTCAAAGTCAAAGGTATCAACTGACTCAGTATACTTCTTGGGAATGACTGTTTTCTCAGATGTGATTCTTGGAGTTATTTTTTCTCCCAATCATCCTCCTCCTCTTCCTCTATGCTACCTCCACCGCTAATATTAGCCTTGGTGATCTTAGCAGTGGGGTATGTTGACACTAGCTCCCAGAGGATATTAGATAAAAGCAATAATGTCGGTGTTCATCATGTAAGAAATAAATCAGTGTTTCTGTGTCTGTTTTTTTGGTGTGAAAAAAAAAGATATGGACTAAATGAATTGATTTTTTTTCCCTCCAAGGTTATTCCCAGTTTCTTTCTTATGAATTTTCTATTCCCAAATAATAATCCAACTGTCAGCTGGATCCATTTTTAATAAAAATCTTTCTTTTTAATTAAAAAAATTCCCATGATTTTTGAGGATCTTCTTCCTTGTCAAAAAAGTAGATTTTACTAGTATTTAAAAATGGAACCCAAAAGATATTTTCATAAAACAACATTTCTTTTTTTATTATTTATACAAGAACTGGGGTACAGGCCAGATGCACAAAAGGGTGAGAGGATTCACCAGAGACAGAGTGGGGAACAGAACAGGCAGAATGACGAAATACACTGCTGAGGGGAGCAGCCGGCGAGACAGGAGAGGTCTGCTGCGCCATGTGGGTTTCTCCTTGGCCGGCCGGGATTGAACCTGTGCTGCAGAGGCTGGACAGCTTCACAGTGCGGCACTCAACCACCTATGCCACCAGGGAGGTCCTCATAAAACATTTCTTATCATTATCTTAAATAATATATCTTTTTGAGGAAGAGCAAGATAATTTGAGATTTTTTTTTAAAGATTGATTTATTTATGCATGCAAGAGCTGGGGTACAGGTCAGAGATGCGGGGGTGGGGGGTGAGAGGATTCACCAGAGACAGAGTGGGCAACAGAACAGGCAGACTGACTGAAATACACTGCTGAGGGGTGCAGCAGGTGAGACAGGAGCTGTCTGCTGCGCCATGTGGGTAGCTTCCTGGCCGGCGGGGGATCAAACTCGTGCTGCAGAAGCTGCCGATTGCTTCATAGTGCGGTGCTAACCCATTGTGCTACCACGGAGGCCCAATACTTTGAGATTTTTACTGTAAATTGTGTTTGGAAACAGTTGCTGACATTTACCAGAAGCTGATTCTGAACCTGGTATGGGGCACTGCTTCCTCATAAATAGCCTTAATTATGGGATTCACTAGACATTTCACTCATTATGTTGCTTTCCTTGCTTCTGTAATCAAGATTATACATTTGTGGTAAAAAAAACAAAAGCGTTTATAGTAACTGTTTAATAGACCTTTAAAGTTTAAGGGAAATTTTGGTGCTTTAAAAAAAATAGGATGATTGACTCACTTGGCAGTTTTTCCCTGTGTTCAGTGTTGTACTTTTCTTTCTTGATAATACAGAGTATAAACAGAAAACAGAAAAAAATTCTGATACCATCTGGCATTAATTTTGTTTAGAAATTCCCAGTCTTGTTAACAAGTCTACATGATAATGAATCCCCATAATCTCAACTCTTGATTTATTTGTATTTTTCTTTCCTGAGTTTATATAATAAAAGCATCAGAAGAAAGCTTATTATTAAAGTGCTTCTAAACTTCTATTATAGGTGGGAATTTAAAAGAATACATAATAGTAAGCAGGAAAGAAAAGATGATAATGTTTGCACTGTTAATATCCAAGTACATATTACACTGATTTTAAAGTAGAAGCAAAACAAATAGATACTGTTGTCTCCATCTCCAAAACCATGATTTTTTCTGGATTATCATGCATTTCGTTCTTAATGTGCCCTCAATTGGGGCACAGAACACATTTAGAGGAGACAAGAGGAAAGGAGGGAATGACGAGGGGAGATAATAATTTCATGGGATTTCAGAATAAAGAGGAATTTTTTCTGACATGTTTCATGTTTTCTTTGTTTTAATATTCTTTTCCCTTGCCCACATCAACCAGAAACTCCTCAGTTCTTGCACATGGGTGAGATCATTGATGGTGTCGACATGAGAGCTGAAGTTGGAATTCTCACCAGAAATGTTCTGATCCGAGGAGAAATGGAAGATTCATGCTATGCTGAAAACCAGTGCCAATTCTTTGATTAT
Organism: Talpa occidentalis; assembly: GCF_014898055.3. Lineage (NCBI taxonomy): Eukaryota > Metazoa > Chordata > Mammalia > Eulipotyphla > Talpidae > Talpa > Talpa occidentalis. The sequence goes on along the minus strand of NW_023605083.1, from coordinate 41,041,541 downwards.
GATACCTTTGGGGGACATGTCATGGTAGGCAAAAGCTCTGCTGATTTCTTGAAAGCTTGGTTCTAAATACATGTTTAGAAAAACATTCATGTTTTGGAATGAGATCAATATGAATATTAAAAAGAAATCATTTCATTTCTCTATCAAATGATAATGGGGAGATTTTAAATATCTTCATTTTGTTGATTTGGCCACTTAGATATTGTTTCATGAAGAATTAAATCAATACATAGGAAACAGCCAATAGAGGCAAAAAAAAATAACCTTATCATTCCAGGCATGTGATCTCTGAAAAATTCAGTTGGTCCTTTTTAACATATGATATTATGAAAGGGTAAGCAGTGCTAATATGCACTTACAAAATATATTAATGTAAAAATATTTTTTGTATGCATATTGTTAGTCTGTAAAGTACTGAGCACTTACAGTGTGGTAGGCATTGTTCTAAGTGCTAATCTATTGAACTTCTGGGCTGCATTTTGGTTAAATGTGTTTTAAAGTCATTTTTTTGTGCAGTGGGTAGGCTGATTGTTAGCAACAATTTTGTCACAGTGATTTCTAAAATGTTGGTCAGTGTTACCCCTTTGTTTTTAGCAGTATAATTGAAAATCCAACATTTGAAAATATTGAGAGTATTCAAATTGTGGATTATAGAGGAATTTTTAAAAAATCTAAAATAAACAAGAAATTTTTTAAAAACTTAAAATAAACAACATTTTATGCTAACTAAAACATTGAGAATGGATTTTAGAAAAAACTGCTATTCAGTGGAGTTCTACAGTGGAGTTTTTAGAAATGGAAGAATGAGGCGATGGGCAGAATATTTGAACAAATCAAAAACACACATGCAAAATTTTTTATGCAGATTTCCCTATTATGTTTTCTTTTATTCCTAATAAGTGACTATTTCCCCCCAGTTTTATTGAAAAATATTGACATGCATCACTGTATAAGTTTAAGGCATGCAGCATGATGGTTTGTGTTACATATATTTGATTACATATATTGGTTTGATTGCCACAGTAGGTTCAACTAACATCCATCATTTTGTATAGATATAGTAAAAAGAGAAAATATTTTTCTCCAGGTAATTAGAACTCTTAGGATTTACTCTCTTAACGCCTTTCCTGTCTATCATAAAGTAGTGTTAGCTATAGACATTATGCACATTATATCCCTAGTACTGATTTTTATATTATATGATGTTGTATAATATTATACCAGTATCCATAAGTATTATACCATATAATATTATACCAGTATCCATTTGACCACCTTCTTCTAATTCCCCCTTTACACAAACTCTGTCTGTGGTAACCACAAGTCTAATCTCTCTTCTGTTTTAAATTCCACATGTGAGATTATATAGTGTTTGTCTTCCTCTGTTTGACTTATTTCACTTAGCATAATGTCTTGAAGGTTCTCTGTTTGACTTATTTCACTTAGCATAATGACTTGAAGGTTCTTCAACATTGTCACAAATGGTAGGATTTCCTCATTTCTTTTGGCTGTATAATATAATATTGTGTAGTCTATAGAATGTGTGTGTGTGTACACATGAATGCACATACACTCACAGATCTAAACCACATATACTACAACTTCTTTATCCATTCATCCATTAGTGTTCACTTTGATTGCTTTCCTTTCTTGGGGAATATTGTAAATATTGATGCTGTGACCACAGGGATGCCAGTATCCTTTAAACTAGTGTTTTCCTTTGGATCCCAAAAGTGGAATTGACAAACTATAAGATAGTTCTTAATTTTTTGAAGATCCTCTACACTATTTTCCACGGTGACTATTTAAGAGACTGTTTGTATAGCTTTCTAAGTTATTCACCATTGTAAAGAAATATTTACTAATTTCCTAACTAGAGATCTGGGAAAATTACAACCCACAAGAAAACATGCTTTGATATATATTTTCCTGCAGGCCTTTTCCAGTAGGCTGTGTTTCTATTCTGAAATGTGTCAGTTTAATATCAGTTATCTTTCCTTATAGATAAATAAAAATTTTACCTCCGTCCATCTTTCTTATGTGGAATTAAAACATATGGGTCAGCAGCACTTGGGGCGCTATCCTGTTCATTTTCACCTGTGTGGAGACGTGGATTATAAAGGAGGGTACAGGCCTTCAACTTTTGTGGACGGCTTGTCCATTCATCACAGTTTCTCCAGGTGCATCACTGTGCATGGGACAAACGGCCTGCTGGTGAGTCACCTCCCATTGTGTTGATGCACATTCTTAATTCTCATGACTCCTCAACTTTATATAATTAAGCTGTTGCACCACTTACTGTATCCAGCTTTTCTGAGCATTCTGCTGTTTTGCTGAGTGGAGGAAGCCCCTTCATTTAACTACCCAAATTATTCTCTGAAGGAACCAATAAATTCTGACATTTGACTTTGCCCCTTCAGCTAAGATTCAGGCTTCTTTTTGCATTTGTACTGAACATGCTACACTGAATAGCACTTGTTACTTAAACCACAGTCAATCTTGCTACCAGTGACATTATACACTTGTATTTCTGCAGATAAAAGACACCATTGGATTTGACACACTAGGTCATTGTTTCTTTTTGGAGGATGGCATTGAACAGAGAAATACTCTGTTTCACAATCTGGGACTCCTCACCAAACCAGGCACCCTCCTCCCCACTGACAGGAATAACTCCATGTGTATTGCCATGCGAGAAAAAGTGTTTGAAAATTACATTCCTGTGCCATCCACGGATTGTATGTGAGTAATTGTATGTGAGAAAAACACGTGTGTGTTGGTCAAGGCCTTTGACTTTTGAGGGAGATGCTTTGGGGGAAGTTTTTAGTGGGCAGGATTTTTCATGAAGAAGGCTTTAAAATCACCTTAAAATAATGTATTGCAGGGCTGTTTCAACTTTCTGGATTGCTCATCCAAACAATAATCTGATTAATAATGCAGCCGCAGGCTCACAGGTAAATCATATTAAATTGCTTTCAGTTTGTATTTAATTATTTGTTTGTTTATCCATGTTTATAAATATTCTGGTCTCTATGGATTTCATCTAATGTGTGGTGATCTCACCCTGGTATGGCATAATTTTCTAGTTCTGTTTGCTTAGTTGTGAGCAGAATGTATTTGAGCTATTTCTTCTATTTCTAGTCTTTTATTAAATACAGGGATTATACACATCTATGGGAATTTCATCGCATTGGTAAAGCAACTAAGCTCAACTGTGTGTCTTAAATGAGCTATGTGCCTTGAATTGTTTAGCAAACATAAGAATAGCTTAAGAGTATAAATGAACTAACTGTATTGGAAACATTAAATTTTCCCCCGATAAGCTTGGAGAGTATGATTTAAAACTGTTAATTTGTAATCTAAAAATGAAATCTTTAAGACATTATACTATTATATTTATACCTGTTCTGAACGTTATAGTACAGAAATATTAGCTTTGCAATAAAACCTAAATATTCATGTCTATGCATCATGGTTATTAAAATATTTAAAAGGAAAGATACTTAACATTGTTTCCCAGGAAGAAGTGAAAGATTAGAAGAGAGTATTTCTTTGCGAGGACCAAAATATGGATATCACTCCCTGGATAAATATGGAATTCCTGTTCTTAATTTTCCTAAGGAACATAAAACAAATTTTTTATTCGCCAGAGCAGAGATTGTATATTTCATTATTTCACATTTCCATTATTCATTTTTCTTATGTGAGAAAAGAAAGCAGACCTGTATTTTAATAGATGTACATTCTTCTGTTTCATTCTTTGGGTTACTTTCTGTCAAAAAAAAAAAAAACAACAAAAATCCTATTCCAGTAGAGCTCCTGTTTTGGAAAGGGCTTTTCTCCCAAAGTAAATCAGATCCTTTATTCTTGTACATTTCCACTGCCTTTAACAAAGCTCCTTTTACCTGTTTTGACACCACAATGTTTAACGGGAAACAGCTGCTACCCTCCTCATCTTCCCCTCCTCCATCTCTCATCCCCAAACTCCATTGCTTCCTGGGGGTGGCGAGTTTGCTGTGCCCTCAGCTCACAGGGCTGTGTTCTGGAGCCTCTTGACAATCCCCCAAGTGTTCTTCTGTTGTCTGTGTGCAAAAGAGTTCAGGTGGGAAACATATTTTTCAGAATAGTTTATTTTATTAAGACCTTTTTGTAAACTCTTATCATGGAAAGATAAAAACAACATTCATTTTGGTGGGTAGGTATATGTGCTTTCCACAATTCATCTCTTCTCTGTGTTCCCAAAGACTTTGGTAAAACTAACATACTTATTATATATATGCTATCTTAATTTTTTCAGTATTTCTCATTACACTATAATCCTTTGAGAAGTCTTACTATCCTTGACCCATAGTGGGCATGAAATGAACATACTTATTATGTATATGCTATCTTAGTTTTCTCAGTATTTCTCATTAGACTATAATCTTTTGAGTAGAGTCTGACTATTCCTGACACATTGTGGGCATGAAATATATATTCACCAAATTTGAACCAATACCATTCTTTTGGACTGTATGTTTAAGTTTTAACAATCCGCTGAATCCAAGTTCCATAATATGAAGTTGTCTGTTCTATCAGGCTGGATTTTAATTGAATTTTAAGATAAAAAATTGTTACAGGGATTAAGAGCATCAAATTTTGATTTTTATGTCTTGTTTGGAGTATCAGAAATTTTAAAACTATTTTTACTTCTTCTGGTAAGGTCAGTAATATTAAAATTGAACAGACAGGATCCAGACTGAGACAGCATCCCAATTCATGCGTGTGGTGGTTTTTTTTCTTTGGCAAAATTTTGCCTGGGGACAGGAAGCACATTGGAGTTGTTTGAAAGAAGTTAGTGAGCTCTGCATGTTGGTGGATAGTTCTTTAATGGGTATGATTCATCTATTGATCAGGTTTGGAAGTAAACAGAACAAAAAAAGCATTTTGCTAAAAGGCTGTGCTGTCTTGGTCACATGGAGGGAAGCAGGGGAGGCTTCTTAAGTTCTAATTCTGCATAACTTTTTAACATAGATAATGATGGGAAAGTTATTTTTTTAAATAATTGGTATTAGCCAATTACTTCTACCTTTTACCCAATCCTACAAAATTAAATTTGCTTTTTTTGAAGAGTGGTATAACTATTCTAAGTTGATATGGCTACTTTTTAGAGTTATTTCTAAACCTGAAACAATGTAAATTATTGTTAAAAAAATAAACTTACTTGTGAATATATGAGGGTATTTTATAGAGGCACTTGATAAAATGGGCTTTTAATGATCTGTCCTTTCAATTATAGGATGCTGGGATTTGGTATTTATTTCACAAGGAACCTACTGGGGAATCCAGTGGATTGCAGCTCTCAGCAAAACCCGAACTTACTCCTTTGGGTATATTTTATAACAACAGGGTCCATTCAAGTTTTAAGGTAGGTTCCTAAGTGTTGATAATGAGTACATATAATTTATAAGATAAAGGGTGGATTGCTATGATTATAACTGAGAAATGTCAGTTTTGAGTACCAGTTGTCATGAGAGAAAGTATTTTTAATTAACAAAGCAACATTTAACCTACCATGTACAGGATGTATGTACAGCTTTCCATTTATATGCAACACAGGGTACATTTCAACAAATTCATGCACATGCAGTATGAATAATTGTGATAATGGACTTGACCTTTGAGTCCTTATCCTCTCCCTTGTTCTTCTCCTTCTCCTTCTCTTTCCCCTATTTTCCAATCATTAACATCATTGCATGTTCAAGGATATATACTTTAGATAATATGCTTCTGGGGATTGAGGAGCACAGCTTTCCCTCACCCCCCTCAGGTCACAGTGTTGTAAGGTACCCTCTTGTGCTTTTGATACTGACTATGTGAATAGTGAAATATTGTTTAAGAATATTTGATTTAATTTAAATGGTATAGGTCAAGTAAACTAAAGGCCATTTAGGACCTCTAATTATCATGCTATTTGGCATTATATTTGATAAGTACATTTGGTACATTTTGGGCTCAAAGGCTTTTTTTTAATCCTTTCATTATATGATATAGTGCCCAGATTTTTACTCTGATGGAATCCACATCAAAGTTCTATTTATCTAAAAGGTCATGGAGGGACTCCCCCGTGGCACAAGGGTTAAGTCTCAGCACTGTGAAGCTGTCAGCAGCCAATGCAGCACGAGTTCAATCCCTGGCCTGGGAGCTAACACATGACTCATCAGACCTCTCCTGTCTCGCCCACTGCTCCCTGCAGCAGTGTATTTCAGTCAGTCTGCCTGTTCTGTTCCCCACTCTGTCTCTGGTGAATCCTCTCACACATACACCCCACCCCCACTGCGCACCTCTGGCCTATACCGCAGTTCTTGTATGCACAAATAAATAAAATAAATCTTTTTTTTTTTAAAGAAGATTTGAGAGAGGAAAACACTGCACACAGCATGATTGTGAGCTGAATAGTTAAAGCTAGTAATTATTGAAAGTAGCATTTCAAGATGAAAACTTCTAATTTTCTCACCATAAGTGGTATAAAAACACTTTGTTCTAATTAATTTTTTAATGTCATCTACCATGAAGACATGTTAAAAATATTATAAGAATTCTTTTAAGAATATTAGGTCTAAATAATGAGTAGAAGATCTGATTTTAACCCTTTGCACTCCGCTGTCCCCTCTCAGGGGACATCGGAATTCTAGCATATCACTTGGATGTCCCCTCTCAGGGGACATTGCAATTTATTAGTGATTACGGGGAATTGAGGTTATTTCAATGCAACTTTTTGAGACATGCATGTTTCCCTGAAGTTTTATCTTGAAATGGCACAAGAAATTAAATCAAAATATCGTAAAATGGTTCAGAGTGCAAAGGGTTAATTTGTTAAATTTGGGCCTGATTATCCAAAAAGATACTGTAGACTAAAGAAACAGAACCTTTGGAGTCCTCAGAGTGTCTTAAATACAAAAATACTGCTCGTTGTGGCTTCACTTGCTCATATGTCCCAAGCGGCCATGTGGTTCATGTCAGTCACATTTGTCTGACTGCTTACAAAGTACTATTTGTGTGTCACAGTTTTGAACACATACATAAAATATATTCAAACCGAAAATTCTTTTTTATACCCAAACTCATTCCCATATCTGTTTCAGCAAGTGAAACAACTAGCCATAATTGCCCAAACTATAAATATATGAATCTTTGTTGCTCCCTTTCCTCAGAGGCCATTGACCTAAATGTTATCAGTTCTTCCTAGTACAGGAATTAACCACTCTCTTGATTTTCCCGTTACTGCCGCTACACATCTACTCATTTTTATTTCTCTTCTGGATTACTGCAGTAGTCTCTTCCCTTATCTCTTGGCCCCTCCTTTTTTTTTTCTTTTGTCCTTTCCAATGCATTATTTATCTTTTAGCTAGAATATTCTTTCTTACAATGCAGCTGATTATGTTGCCTTTATTTAAATTCCCATCTTCTTGTCTCTTTAGCAAATTAATTCTGGGGCCTCCCTGGTGGCGCAGTGGTTTGAGCGCAACACTGTAAAGCTGTCTGCAGCCTCTGCAGCACTGGTTCTATTCCTGGCCTGCCAGGGAGAGACCCACATGGCGCAGCAGACCTCTCCTGTCTCACCCGCTGCTCCCCTCAGCAGTGTTTTTGGTCCTTCTCCGTGTTCTGCTCCCTGCTCTGTCTCTGATGAATTCTCTCACCCTCCCGTGCCTCTGGCCTCTACCCCAGTGCTTGTATAAATAAATAAATCTTTAAAAAAAAAATGAATTATGGTATTTGCTTCTCTTTAGCCTTCTTTCTTACCTTTACTTCCTCCATTCAGTAGTCCATTGAAGATTTTTTGTCCTTCACTGTGCTATCCTCTCTTATTAGGCTTTTTGTTGAAATCATTCTCTTGAGTACTTCCCCTGGGTTCTTTAGCCACTTCCCATCCACCTCCTGCCTTTTGTCCCCAACGAGTTCTTTTGCATGGTTGATCCCTTGTTCCTCACCCTTCACTTAAGGTTTACCTTCAGGAGGTCACTTCTTTTGGGAGGATCTATTCACTCCCACCTTTGTGAAAGACCTCATCTTGGTGCCTTTTTAATGGGCTGCCAAAGTACCATGTACTTTCTTTAGCATATGTTTCATTTGGGAATGCAGTTATTTAATTGCATGTCTTCTTTTTTTGCCTGCCACAAAGTTGGCACTAAATAAATATTTGTTGAAGCAATGAATAAACTTAGAAAAATATTCAGGAAGTAACACTTCCATAATACCTATGCCTTGCTGTTTACTCTCTCCCCCTCTTTTTTGGTAGAAGTGATAGGAGAAAACATTATTATATATGTAGCTATAAGTAGGAATTCATATTCATATCAGTTCATTATTATGTTTTCCAGGCTGGGTTATTTATTGACAAAGGTGTAAAAACAAGCAACGCCAGTGCTGCTGACCCAAGGGAATACCTCTGTTTGGATAACAGCGCAAGGTAGAGCTGGTCCTTTTAAACCACACTCAAGCCATGTCTTGCCAAAGCAAAACTTTCCAAGTTGATCCATTGTGCTGTTTTCTTCGGTGACACATTTATACTGAATTTTTCAGTTTGTGGGAGGATTTTGAAAAAACATTTATTCTGCTGTTTTAGGTCTGATGACTGAACTTTTTACCCTTCTGAGATGCCAGAGAAGCTTCTGCTTTCTCCCTTTCTCATAGGTGTAAATTGATGTTACAGTAGTGGAAAGAGAAAGAAGTGAGATAAGTTGAAAAGGTTTCAAATTTGGCCTAAGCTAGAATATGAGTCATTGAAAGAGAAGTTAAGCTAAGTTGTTTTAGTGTAATCACTGAAAATCAAAGCATATAGAATTTATTGTTAGTGGTAAAAATAGAACATTGCAGTAAATCTAATTCAAAGGGAAAAGTCTTAAACTAGATCACATTGGTTCTGGTTCACTTGTTTGTAGCCTCAGATTCACATCAAAGCCAGGCTCTATGTTACTCTCCTTTATAAGCCATAAAATGTGGTTGGGATATGGATCAGCATTTCAGCAAAGTTCTCTTACATGCTGTGTAGGCCAAAATAAATGAAATGTCTCCAATAGAAATAAAAATTTCTGCAAAAGATAGCAACTTAAAGTCATATTCCGTAGAAACCATGTACATGTTATTTTTCCATAATTCAAGTGGATTGGCCAGTTTATGGAGTTAGAAGGGTGCAAGATTTAATAGACTCTGTTGGTATACATTATAAAGTAAGAGCCACATTATAGATCAGTGAGTTAAATTAGGTATGAGGCAGAATCTTTGTTATGTGGTAATAAGTCATGAAGTCAGGGATAATGTGGAAAATAGAGTCGGTAAAATTACTCTCCAGGACTTTTTAAAGGTCAAATAGAGCCTGAAATATATATATTATTTGTTTATGCATACAAGAACTGGGGTACAGGCCAGAGGTGCAGTGGTGAGAGGATTCACCAGAGACAGAGGGAGGAGCAGAACAGGCGGATCTACTGAAATACACTGCTCAGGGGAGAAGCAGGCAAGACAGGAGAGGTCTGCTGTGCCGTGTGGGTTAGCTCCCCGGCTGGGGATCGAACTCAAGAAACAGTGGCTGGCCTCTTCCGGGGACGGTGTCTGGAGGCCTTCAGGATGGTCCAGCGTTTGACCTACCGCCGTAGGCTCTCCTACAATACAGCCTCGAACAAAACTAGGCTGTCCCGCACGCCCGGCAATAGAATTGTTTACCTTTATACCAAGAAGGTTGGGAAAGCACCAAAATCTGCATGCAGTGTGTGCCCAGGCCGTCTTCGAGGGGTTCGTGCTGTGAGACCTAAAGTCCTTATGAGACTGTCTAAAACGAAAAAACACGTCAGCCGGGCCTATGGTGGCTCCATGTGTGCTAAATGTGTCCGGGACAGGATCAAGCGGGCTTTTCTTATTGAGGAGCAGAAAATCGTTGTGAAAGTGTTGAAGGCTCAAGCACAGAGTCAGAAAGCTAAATAAAAATGAAGCTTTTTTGAATAATAAAAAAAAAAAAAAAAAAAAAGAAACAGTGGCTGGTGATAACTTGATAGCACTGAGACTTTAATCCCTGGGCCACCAGGGAGGCCCTGAGCCTAAAGTATTTTAAAGCAAAGATATGATAGCATTTGCCATGCCTCAGAACTGTGAGCAGGCTGGCTGGCTTTATTTATTTATAATAACAAATATTTACTAGAAAGTCACTGCTGCCTTTTAGTCTTAAAGAGTTTATTGTAACTGTGAGAACTAGTAATGCATACTTAGTTCAATTAGTGATAACAGGAAAACCCTTACACTCTCCACAGTAGATATTTTTCCCTGCCTTAAAAAATTGTGTGTGGGAATAGATGGATAGGTATATATATTTCAAAATCCATTGATGTTTTAATAGACTTGACAACCAAACAGTATCCATAATGGATTAAAAAGTTCTTTACCTGGTGTATGCATGTGCTACTCTGATAGTGGTGGTTTTCCAATATTTACTACTCTTACCAGTTGATAAACACATACATATTATTAGTAAGGAATTGGACTACATTTGGAAGTTGTTACTAAAAAGAATTGATTGTAGGAGGAGAAGACCAACACATGGCAGCTGGTGTGTATATTTAATTTTGTATAAGCTAATAGACTATCCCCATGGACATTCATGCTGTCCAAATATGCATAAAAATGATGAAACTAGTACAGATGAGTAGTAAGTCATTTCATGAATTAAACATCAAAATCCTGAGATTCCCAAGATATGTAGTCTTTTCATCAAAGGGAAGTTGACTCAACACTTAATCAGATGAGCCTTTCCTTGTATGTTCAAGATGTGAAATTATCATTAATCAAAATTGGGAAACTTAACTCCAGAAAGTTCTCAGTTTGCAATTGGGAACTTTTATCTAAGAGTGAAAGAATATGAGAGCCAACTAGTACATTGAAGGAAGAAGGCAGTTAAGAGAGGGTTTGGAAGTGTGCAGAGATCTTACAAATGAGAAAATTTGGGGAAATTAGCTGTAATTTTTACATATGGAGTGGGAAAGGGAATGAAAATACAGGATAACCTTGCAAGTGGTCAGTGATTAATTTATCCAGAGAGGAATTTCAGAAGAGATAACTACAGCAGAGAATGTTACCTAAAAAAAAAAAATTTTTTTTGGCCTTCTTTTAGAACGTTATGTAGTTTCCTTTCCAGAATTTTTCCATCTGCTTGGTGTTATGTAATGACCGCAAAGCTATCTGCCAGAAGAGTGGGTGAGGTTTCAAAGTCAGACTTTATACCCCTTAGGTGAGAGCTATCTGGTGTGAGGGGAACAGGGTCATATACACAATCTAAGAGTGGTTATAACTCTTTCATCTCCAATGCTGTTGCCCAGTTTTATACTGCCAACAGCTGTTTGAAACAGAAAAATCCTTCAAACTGGTCTCCTTACAGTCCATTCTCTATTATCCTTTCACCAGTAGCAGTTACTGACATTTTAAAAAAGTAGCCAGTTACGTCACTTCCCTGATTCTATGTTTTCAGTGACTTCCCATCACATGTTATGTATATGTGAGTGTGTGTGTATATGTATCTGTCTGTCCATCCATCCATCCACCCACTTTATTGAAGTCTGACATATAAAAAGCTGTATGTATTTAATGTGTGTAACTTGATGTATGTGGAGATAAGTACATACCAATGAAACCATCACCACCTTCAATAATAGATTTATGTATTATATTCCTCCCATTCTCTTTATTATTATTTTTAAAAAATAAAGTTTTTTTTTGTAGTAGGAATACTTACCTACCTTCTTAGCAAATTTGAAGCATACACTATTATACTGCTAGCTATAGACACTATCCAGTATAGTGCAATTCTAGAACTTACCTGGAATATTTTACGCTTTACTCATCGCCTTCCCATGTCCCCAACCCCCGAGTCCCTGGTAACCACTATTGTACTTTCTGCATTTAGAATCGAGAACCATGTTCTTGCCTGGTACTTATTCACCCTCTTACTACTGTCCCCCTTGCTTTTAACTCTCAGCCAACTTGCTTGTTCTTTTAACAGACTTAGCTCACCCATGCCTGAGGACCTTTGCATTTGCTGTTCTCTGTGCTTACCGTCCACTCCCATCCATATTTTGCAAGCATCTACTGTGTTCCTGCAACTATGGCAGTAGCATTTGTGGAAATGGTTTTTCCTGATTGTGTGAATAAAAATCTTAACATGCTGAATGGGTTTTGAAGTTGTCTGACTTCCCACCATCAGTTTTTATGAGATTATGATAGAAATGATCTCTTTTTAAAAATAAGTAGCTTTGGCCTCCCTGGTGGTGCAAGCAAGGGGTTAAGCACTGCACTGTGAAGCAATCTGCAGCACTAGTTCGATCCCCGGCCAGCCAGGGAGCAACCCACATGGCCAGGCAAACTGCTCCTGTCTCGCCTGCTGTTCCTCTCAGCAGTGTATTTCCGTCAATCCGCCTGTTCTGTTCCCCATTTCTGTGGTGAATCCTCTCACCCCCTGCATCTCTGACCTGTACCCCAGTTCTTGTATGCATAACTAAATACATCTTTTCAAAAAATAAGTAGCTTGTTGAATTATTTGAGTTGTTAGACAGTTTTTGATACCGATTATTATTATGGACCTTTGTAAGTATTTTAGAAAGAAGAGAAAGAAAAGATAAAATTCAGTCTTTGTAATTACTAAGTTAATGAAATACAATCTATTTTGAATTTAGACACAAAAGATATTTTACATAGTTTTATTTCTGTAACATTTCACTGGCATACAATTCAAATAATACTCTAGTTCACATATGTTGAAAATATGATAAATTCATTCAAGAAGTTTATATTGGTATCCTGTTGGTTAAGAATTTGTGAGAACCATGCCAGATTTATAGTCTGAATTTTTTGTTTTGGAAATGGTTTTCAGGCTTAGAATGTTCTGCAGTGTCTATTTTATAATATAAATTAATTTAAAAAATAACTAAGAATATATGAGAACATTTTTTGGGAAACTTGTATGTAAATAAATGTGAGTTTTTTTCTTTTAATATTTGTAATTCAACAAATCAATTCGGGTCTTAAATATTTTGATTTTGGTCGAGTGTAAATTCTGTTTGCTGACACATAAGCTTATAATTGTTAATAGATAATTTCCATTGCCTTTTTATTACTTAAAAAAAAATTCTTGTTTTTTTACTTTTCCTTGACTTCAAGGTTTCGACCCCATCAGGATGCAGACCCTGAAAAGCCACGTGTTGCTGCTTTAATTGACAGGCTCATTGCTTTCAAAAATAATGACAATGGAGCTTGGGTCAGAGGAGGGGATGTCATTGTTCAGAATTCAGCGTGGGTATTCTCCACAAAATTATTATCTCATGGCATTGTGATGTAGTTATCTTTGAAGACTATTTTTAAAACTGAAAGTAGAGTGGTGGTTTCTGGAATCAAGTTATTATTACAAATAGAGCAACCTCTGGGGAAGCGTGTTAGAGGTCATAGACTGCAAATGTTTGCAATTGTCTCATTCCGCTGCTTTTGTTGGAAAGCTGAACTTGTCCAGTGACAGAATATTTTGATGCGGGTGAAGAGAAACTGGGAATTTAATTTCATATAATAAACATGATTTAGGTCAGAGAAATTAAAAAGATTTTGGAACTACCTGGATTTTTTCCCCTTTCTCTTGGAAACTCTTTAAAGTTTTCCTGATGTTCTTGTGCCATTCAAAACACAAGTTGTGAACTCCACCTTCATAAGTCTGTTGACTGAGGTCTTAATATGACTTGAGGCAGTCAGCATCTCCCTTTTCTCCATTTGTGTCATGTTAGGAGAAATGTGGTATGTGTTGAACTAAGATTTGGTGTGCAACTGTAGAAAAACATTTTCCTTGCATGAACATTAGTTTCTTGGCATTTCCCCATCATCTCTGACATTTATCATGCAAAAACACTGATAGTGTATTAAACTTGTAGCAATCACTTGGATATTAATGTTGAAAAATTTTGAAGAGAATCCCATTTCTAATTGTTTTTTAAAATAATTACAAAAAAATACAGCTAACATATGCTACTTACTGTGTGGCAAGCACTGTTCCAAATGATTTATAATAATTTGTATGTTAAATGCTCTCATCCTAAGAGGTAGGTTATATTATTACTTCAACTTATAGATGAGCAAACAGAGAAGTTGAGTCATTTTCACAAGGTCACATGGCAAAACTGATTTGAAAGCTTGTCCACTTCCCTGTGGAGTCTGTGCTTTTAGTTATTTTGAGGAGAAACTTTTTTTGTAGTTTTAGATGATTACTATTAGAATGATTATTATTGGAAACTTCTAGATTTCATGATAATTAAATATTGAGAGAATTATGTCATTTTACCTGATGTGGTAAATTGGAATTTTCCCTCCTATTTTCTTTTCTTACAGATTTTCAGATAATGGAATAGGATTGACCTTTGCCAGGTTAGTAATTGCTTATAAATACTTACCTGATTATTTTCAAGCTGTAAGGTAAAATAAGCCTTCATTTTATTTCTTTTTTTGGTAATAGACAAGAATGTTTTATCCTTTATTAGTATCAAAGAGAAAAATTAGCATCTACTTCCTGATGCCACTAGAGGTCTGAATTATGGATTAATTGAATTAATACCAACTTCATTGGTTATTGTTGCAATTCCACAAAAGGGTAGGTGCATATATTTTGCTTAGAAGAAAACACTTGAGCTTTACACTAAAGTTCTTAAAACTTAAGAGAAATAAGAGGAAGGGACTTCAACTTGAGAGCAGAATAACTGTTTTCTTAGAAGCAGCTCTAATTTTGCAATGATCTTTAAGAATTGAATTTTTTATGTTATGTATTTTGCTCCAAATAGTTATTCTAGTATCTAAAACATGTTTGTCATCAAATTGTTGTATCCTAGGCAGGTTTCTTCTCCCCATTTGCATATTGCTGCTTACAACAATGATGAAATAATCAGTTGTTGCTATTAAATTTCTTTATGTTTAATATGAAAACCATATATTCATTTATGAGGATAGGTTCACAATTTAAAAGCACTTTTTGAATGCTTGACAATATGTATTATAAAAAGCTTGTATCTGCTCTGAAACTTTTAGCTTTTAAAGTTACAGCTTGCCTTTATTTGAAGGTTGATTTAAATTTCCAGAGATGTGCGGTTGATTATTATTTGCATTTTATCAGTGATGGAAGCTTCCCCAGTGATGAAGGGTCCAGCCAAGAGGTCTCTGAATCCCTTTTTGTTGGGGAGAGCGGAAATTATGGCTTTCAGGGTGGCCAGAACAAGTATGTAGGCATTGGAGGAATAGACCTGAAGCCTCGGACATTACCTAGGAACAGGTAAGCATTGCTGTAGTAGTAGAATGTTAAGCAATAAATGAAAACCTAACCATTATGGAGGTTTCTGTAATAATCTTGGAATTATATGGATTAGTGGCAGCAAATTGTTCATCATCATCATTCTCATTATTGACTAATTTTTGCCATGGATTGGTCCCCACTCTGCTATTGTTACTATTAATATTGCCAATTTTCTAAGAAAGGAAACCTACCTTGTTTCTTAGGATTTTGTATAAGGTCTTTTATAAACTAGTGATTTTTGTCTTTCATTTTTGAGCCACATGAAATTGGCAAACCATAAGTGATGACATTAGGCCCTTTTCCCTCAATTTCATAAATAGCCACTGGAAAAGGAAATGACTTATTAAAAGGAATCCTAAGAAAGGAGAGTCTCAGCATGCCCAGGCTGACCTGGCCCTGACCACAGCTGTATAGCAAGGGTGTTTCTGATGCTGCAGCGGGTTGGGACTGGCTTTTGGCTTGTTTTTCTGTCATCAAAAATCACAGAATCATTAAAATAGCACTTAGCACTGGAAAAATTCTTCAGTGCTTTTAGGGAACTATTAAATCATCCAGAACTCAGTTCTGACGCGCAGTTTGGAGTTGTCCTCATTTTACTTGTGAGAAAACTAGATGGAGAAACAATAGTGTTCTAAAGGCCTTCCGCCAGAGCTAATGTCTGAACTCTTTAAGCACCAGCTCCCTTAAAGCAGACAACTACACTGCATGCACATTGGGCTAGGACAGATCAGGACATTGGGGCAAATGCACTGTTAATTTGGAGGGACTTGAGCTGCGGGTTGGGGAGAGGACTTTGCTAGCTTCTGGTCAAGGGTACTATGCTAGGCTCCTCTCCTCTGTACTGGGGGTTGGGAAATCTTGAGCATCGTTATGTGCCTAGCCCTGTGTTTGACTCCTGTTGGTCAGACCATGGCACCATTCGGAAAGAAACTGTGTGGGTTTTTAATAGCTAACACTTATTAAAAGCTGATAATGTATCAGACTCTGTTCTAAATACTTTATTATTTGCCCAGTCTCTGCAAAACCCAAGGAGGATTTTTTTTCCTTGTCCTTTTCCAATTTTATAAATGAGTAACTTATTTAAAGTAGTTGACTTGGGATTCAACCCCTGTTAGTTTGGCTTCAGCGCTGTGCTTATCACCATTAGGCTATTGCTGCCTCTTCTAATGTGGAGATTTTTGTAAAAGCCTAGATTGGGTTGGGGCTTGGGCTGCAGTATGATGGTAGCCAAGTCAAGTCCATTCTTGCTACTTTTTATTGGCCTCCTGTTTAATTACAAAATGCTTATTGCTTCTTTACTAAGAGGAATTTTTCAAAAACAAAGATTTCTCATTGGTTAGTGGATCTAGTTTTTATTTTACTGTATGTTTATAACCTTTTGTATGGAGAGGATCATTTGGGGACATAGGCTTAGAAATAAATATATCATAAAGTAAAATAAATACATCATAAAGAAATACATCATAAAGAAATAAATACATCATAAAAAATAAATACATCATAGATTTTTTTTAAAGGTTTTTTTTTTAAGATTTATTTACTTATTTTTACAAGAACCGGGGTACAGGCCAGATGCGTGAGAGTGTGAGAGGATTCACTAGAGACAGAGATGGGAACAGAACAGGCAGACTGACGAAATACACTGCTGAGGGGAGCAGCGGATGAGACAAGAGAGGTCTGCCACACCATGTGGGACCCTCGCTGGCCAGCCGGGATCAAACTGGCACTGTAGAGGCTGTGGACAGCTTCACAGCGCGGCGCTCAACCGCCTGCGCCACCAGGGGAGGCCCACAAAGGGTAGATTTTTAAGCAAAATATTTGGTTTTCCTGCTAATATATATATATACTTTTATTGTAAAATGCTGACAAGGTGTAAACTAATTAGTTGCTATAGAAATCCTCTGCAAATATCATTGCACAAATTTAATAGAGAAATTAAAGGATCCAGAATATTATGGACTGTGCACATTAATTATGGTTAATGATATATAATTAGTGGGTTAAGAAGGAGTTTGTGTTTGAACAGAAAGAAGGAAAATGAATAAAATGAATTTCTCAATCTAGTAATCCACTTTGACATAGTAAGCTGTGAGGACTTAAACTTTTCTGGTTTTATTTATTTATTTATTTTAAAAGATTTATTTATTTATGCATACAAGAGTTGGGGTACAGGCCAGAGATGCAGGGGGTGAGAGGATCCACCAGAGACAGAGTGGGAAAGGCAAACTGACGAAATATACTGCTGAGGGGAGCAGCGGGCGGCAGGAGAGGTCTGCACACCATGTGGGACCCTCGCCAGCGGCTGGGGCGGGGGATCAAACCGGCACTGCAGAGGCTGCGGGCAGCCTTGCAGCCCAGTGCTCAACCGCTGCGCCACCGGGGAGGCCCAAACTTTTCTGATTTTAAATATAACGTTAAATCTTATTACTATCATTTAATGACTTGAAAGGAGGTTCTCTTTTATCAGATTTGTCTTTCGCTTTCATGCTAGAGATTTTAGAACTTAAACTAAAGTATATGAGATAATAAATAAAAGGTCTTAATGGAGTAGATTCAAAAAAGCCAAAATCACCTTTTCAGAGAAGCTTCCTTTGTCCCAAATAGCACATCTCCCCATCCAACTATTGTGTTACTGTATCTTATTGTCTCCATAGCACTTATTATGTGAAATTATCCTTTGTTTATGTTTGCCTTTCCATCTGTATCTTGTTTGATCAGGATCTTGTCTTGGTTACCTCTGCATGTTAATTTTGTGCTTAGTGCCTACAGGATATCCACAAGTATCCATAAAACAAGTATGCAGGTCAAGTGCTGTTCAGGATATAGGCCCATATGCATTAAATCTTGTATCTCAACAGGACATTCCCAATTAGAGGCTTTCAGATATACGATGGGCCCATTCATCTCAGCAGGTGCACTTTCAAAAAATATGTGCCAACTTCAGATAGGTATACCAGTGCTATTGGCTTCCTCATGAAGAATCCCTGGCAGATAACTCCCAGGAATAACATCTCCCTTGTGAAGTTTGGTCCACAGGTACGTATGTTCTAATGGTTTCTCTATGGAAGCTATGATAGGAGAAGGAAGGATAGCACACTCCCAAAGATAACACAAAGGATTTGCATGGAGTCTTTATTACTGGGAGGAGAAATACATGCGAAAGCGACTCCTAACTCTATGCACTCTGTCCCATTGACTTCAATGTGAAAACAGATGTCCCATGTGTCTTTGGGGGGTATTTTTGACATTCAAGTAATATCATGAAAGGGAAAATCACTTAAAGTGATAATGTGGGGGTTGTAGTGTCCTAAGAATAGAGGACATAGAATTTGTGGAGATTTAGCGTCATGGATTCTGTCTGGTATTTTACTTGTCTGGGACTTGTTCTTCTGGGGAAAAGAGGATGAAAGGTTGAGAAAGAAGAGAAATACTTGGGGTGTATGATACCAATTAGATTATTTCTAATATGTGAACTATTAGAAGATTTTTATGAGGATCGCAAATAAGACTTGAAAATACTAGTTTACAATGCAGAACCCACCATAATGGTTTTGGCAGTTTCATTAGTTCCCCCTGATCTTGACATTCGAGGACAATCTGTTCACATACCCCAGCCTTGCCCGTCCCAAGATGTCAGTGGAGTAGAGAGGCTGAGTCTCAGACATCTCACTCCTCAGGTCTCAGGCAGCCGCTGTGGGAAAGTGACGCATAGTTCTTTCATTCACATACACACACAAACTTTGTGTTTGCCCAGCTTAAAACATGGAATTGAACATGGAATTGTTTAAAACATGGAATTGTTTGCCAAAGTCTGTATCTGGTTTTCTAGAATACCCAGGGCATAGAACAGAGATGTGGGTGCAAAGTGAGATGTCGATACTTAGTTGGCTGGTTCTCTTTCAGGCTACGGGCTCCAAGGGAAGGGGAAGACTTCACAGGCAGATAACTTCCCTTTTAAGTAAATAGGGTGGGTCTCAGTTCAGCTCTTCAGTGTGGGTGCTGGCTGTTCACTTACTGCCTATATGGACCTCCCCTGGTGTAGAGTTTAGTGACCACTGACATGGTCAACTAAGAAACAGATGTTGCAACTGTCAGATGTTGCATTTGTTATTGAGTCCTGGAGTTGGAACAGCAAAGAGAATTCGTGCCACTGAAGTCTAGAGTTCCATCAGCCTGGACTTGTCTATGGGGTGATGTTGTGGAAATAGTTTGTAAAGGGTCCAGCTTGCAAAATTTATTCTGCCTGAAAAGGTGGAAATTATGCACTAACCTTCTTTTAGATTTAATCATGGGGCACAAGGGCAAAGAGAGAAGAATCTACAACAAAGAACCTAGAACCACTTGTCCTAGATACCATCGTCTTTTCATTGATTGCTCATCATTGGATGTTCAGTGCCAAGTGCATAAAAGCATTGAGAGGTGCTTCTGTGTCACTTGAGGCATATTAGCAACATGTCACTAGTAAGTAACAGCTAAAGCCCGAAAAGTGTCACCTGCAGCCTATGTTGCAGCTGCCAGCTCTGTTCACTACAGGCTTGGAATTAACTCTACCTAATATGAAAAGTACTGAGCCGGGCTGGTCTGTCTTGAGAGAAAGTAACACACTTTCAACAGATACTGGTGAGCTCAATGGTGACTATGCCGCACAAATTCTTTTGAACCATACTTATTTTTTGGTGAGGGGAGTCATGTGAACAAATAATGAAAGCATTTGAAGTGAAATATAATGATTAGCAATGAAGATAGAGATTGTGATAATAGATTTTTTTTATTTGAGTTAGAATTTGCATGAAGGGAAAAGCACAGATCTTAAACGCAAAATTTATATTTTTTAACAAGTATGTCTGACTGCATAGTTTTTCTTCCCATAACAGTTCTGATTTCACCCCTTAACTGTTGTGATTTCATCATAGTTTGTTTTGACAGGAGAATAGCAGTTTTTTAGGTAGAAAAAAGTCAAAAATTAAATTTAATATTTGCCACTTGAACTCACAAGGCTTTGAGGATGTTTTTTTTCCCCTAAACATGTCAGAGCTAATTGGAAATCCCTACTGACTTGGCACTGCAGTTGACACCTTTGCACTGTGACTCAGCACTTAACCTTAAAGCAGTGGAGGTGTGATGAGACCCTTGGAGGGATGCCAGCTGAGCTGGCAGGAACCCTTCTCACCTGGTGATGACCCTGTTCTTCACTGCTCTCAGGTGTCTCTGAATGTCTTCTTTGGAAAGCCTGGCCCCTGGTTTGAAGATTGTGAGCTGGATGGTGATAAAAACTCCATATTCCATGATGTTGATGGCTCTGTGACAGGATACAAGGATGCTTATGTGGGAAGAATTGACAACTACCTGATCCGCCATCCAAACTGCGTGAACATGACCAAATGGAACGCAGTGATCTGTAGCGGGAACTATGCCCAGGTAGGCTGAAGGGCACTGTGCGGCCGATCTCACCAGCAGCTGACAGCACTGCTTCTGGAGGAGTGCTCTTCCCTCCTTGGTGTGATTGACACTTCACAAAGCATGATTTTGCTCTAAGAAAAAAATTTCATTAGGAATCATGCCTCATAGAATTTTATTTAAAGCTCACCTGCTCTAAAACAATTTGGCAAGTAGCGAAATGAGCTCAGAGAGGTGAGGTGCTTTGCTGTTGGTTAAATAAAGAAACTGTATTTCTTAAGCCAGTTATTTTTTGTTGTTGGTTTGCCCTGCAACAACTGTGTCCTCCAGAGGGAATTTTATTCTTTGTTCTCAGGGTCATTATTTCTACTGTATTAGAACATCTATTTTTTGAGGCAGAATATCAACATGTCACATGAAAAATGAGGTGTTTCGGAGCCAGAGCTAGGAGTTAGAAATAAGTGGAAAGGGAAGGAGCCCTAGGAAAGTCTTGGAATTACAGCTGACCCTTGAACAACACAGGTTTGAACTGGCCACTTACATGCAATGTTCACGATTCAATCAACAGGGAGTGTCAGTTAAATTTGTGGATAAGGAACCTGTGAATTGATGTGCGTATAGAGGGTGATTTATATAAGGGACTTGAGCATCTGCAGATTTGGGCTATGGGAGTGCAGGTCCTAAAACCAGTTCTCCATGGGGATCAAGGGAATGTTGTAAAATTTGGGGGGAATTCAGAAGTTAATATTTGGATTTTCAATTGTGTGGAGTCCAGTACTCCAACCCCTGCATTGTTAAATGATATATTATTAAGTAATACCTATGATTAGGAAACACCCCTTTGAAATATTAGGCTAGTGTGCACTTCTAACTTAAAGCCCAGCATCAGAGGATGAGCTAATTTGGGAGGGTGTATGCTAAAAGCACACACTCTGGAGCCAGATGGCCTGCATTTTCTTAAATGATTGGGCAAATTCATTAGCTATTTAGTCTCCATGCACAAGGGTAATAATAATTCCTTTCATAGAAGGTTGTTGTGAAGATAGAATGCATAAATATATGTAAAGCATATAGGGTGTGGCTTGTAGTGATGTGCTTGCTGCAGTGAATAGTATTTGAGGAAGAGGGCATTAGGTTGTAGAGTTGATTTTAATAGCTGGACATATTTGAATGGATAGAAGAGATTGCAAAATGGAGGTACCAGTCCCCCCATTTTTTTGCTATAATTTGGGGAAGAACCAGAGACCTTCCCAGGGGAGCTGCAGTTGCATAGTCCCAAAGGGATGGAAGCAGACTCTTTGCTGATTTGCTGCTGATTGCTCTTACTTGTCGGGTGGCTTCTCCTGGAGGATGGGTTCTGTGATGTAGCCCCTCTGCTGAGCTTTGCCTGCCACACAGGAGGGCTCTTGCTTTTCTACTCTTTGAGCCCCCTAAGGTGTGTGTGTGGCTTCTGCCCCCAGCCTTCTCTAGCGGGGCCCCTTGAAGCAGAGTGCTTCGTCGCTTGCCTGACTTTGAATCATGACTGTTAAAGAATGATTTCATTCTGAAATTTAAAAAATCTTTAAAAAGATTGTTATCAATAGACAAAATACAGGCATAAGAGGGATGCTGATTGAAGCGCTATTCTGATTGATTTCAATGAATTACCAGCTTCTTTATTGTGGAATTTCTCTTTCCCGAGAATAATAAAGAGCAATACTTATCTGAGTTCTGGGAGAGAAAAGGGTGAAGAATTAACTACAGTAAAATAAAAAAGAAATGTAATTTCCCTTTTTCCATTTATTTTATCCTTCATCAGAATTGCCCCTTAAAATTATATTGACCTATTCATACCTAGGAATCTACAGAAATTCTAGAATTAAAATGAACAATAATGTTTCAAAGTAATATTTCTTCAATAAAAAAAGAACGAAAAGTTGTTAGTCCTTTTGTAGCTACATCTGTGGCTGAATTTCTAGCTACTTGTATGCAGAGGGTTGTGTCTAAAAGCGGTTGGTGCTCACTAGTAAAACTTTATTTTTCTAAAGTTACTATAACTGGGTCTATAAACTTTTTGGATTTCTAATGTCTTTGAGCATGTGAACCTGATCCTTCTAGCTTACAAGACAGAGTAGCACTTCTCTTTTTCTTGGAAATAAAGAAAGAAAGAAGTTGAGCTGGAAAATGAGGACTACAGATCTAAAATTGTCTCCTGAAAATTTAAATTTTGGGCTAGGAGCCCAGGTATACTTAGAAATAATGTATAATATTATGCACAAGAATATATTTTTAGATAAAAGAGAGACACAACTGGATCACTAGATAGGATAATCATTACTTAGCTTTTTGTAAAGGTATCTTAATGGAATGTCTGCTCTTTGTTGACCCAGGGGATAAAGGTGCTCAGAAAGAAAGGTGGTAGCATAAGGATCACTAAGGTTACATGTGCCACCTCATGTCTTCAGACGCAGGAGAAAGCAAGATCTGGATCTGTGTATGTGTGTGTGTGTGTGAACTATAGATGCAGTATAATAATAATATATATTAAGTATATATTTTAATGAAGGTTATTAGTAGTTCTAAAGTATTTTTTTCTATTTTAAATCTATAAAATTTTCTATTTTAAATCTTCATAGGAAGAATTACATTGCAATAGTCAAGGGTATATAAGAGTTAAGATTTTTTGATTCAAAGAACATGTAATTGAGTAATCAATATATGAGTAAAGCTGTAGAAATGACAAAAAGAAAAAATGGAGAGAAGTATTATGGATTAAATGTCAGTATTCTGCAAATGTTTTAACACATCTGAAGAATTCTACTAGGGATACTGATATATTTTAGGAAATTGTTCTGAGGTTTATTCTTTGGAAGATGCAATTGGGGAAGGTTGTGTTTTGGTTCAAATGCCATTAGAATAAATCAGAACTTTCAAATTTGTTCCAGTTTAATATGTTTTTTCCAGTTTTTGCAGAGCACTTTATAACTTTTTTTTTTGGAATGGGTGAAAAATGACTTCTTGGACTAATGTAGTTCATGGAAAATTGAAAGCAAAGCTCTTAGATATTTAAATTTTCCATTTCTTGGTTTAGAGAAAAGTCTCATTTGACTCAAGGGTATCAGATTTCACAGTCATTTACTAATTTTTTATACATATATTCTTTAAATTGAGGGGTTTCTGTGACATGCTATATGAACCGCAACAGTTTTATATTCTGGTGAATAAGCTGGCTTGTTATGATGGAAGAGATGATGAAGACCTTGGCTAGCAGAATGCATGGCCTGTATTTTTTACCATTTCAATAAGCAGGCTTCCTTGTAAGTACAGCTTCGGATAAAGTTGGCCACCCCTCATTTAGTCTGGCACAAATCACAAAATCTCTCTTTTGGAAGTAAAGACACTTAGCTTTGTGCTGGAAATGCTTGCTGAGCTCTTTAAATTTTCATTCTCTTCCCTTTGATTTCTAATCCCCTTCATTTCTGAAGGTCTACGTGCAGACATGGAGCACTCAGAATCTCTCTATGACTATCACACGAGACGAGTATCCATCCAACCCCATGGTACTCCGGGGCATTAATCAGAAGGCTGCCTTCCCACAGTACCAGCCTGTGATAATGCTGGAGAAGGGCTACACCATCCACTGGAATGGCCCAGCACCACGGACTGCTTTTTTATACCTCATAAACTTTGATAAGTATGTTTCTATTACTGTTATTCCACAGTTAAGCAAGTAGTAATTTAGTGGAGAAAAACAATAATATATCTCCTTTGTAGCAGGTGGGGAATGCCAATTTCATGTACTGTGCTGGTGGGGATGCTGTATATTTAATGTCGATGGGATTAAGATATTACACAAATTGAATTTTGTCATTTTAAAAGCATTTCTTTTTCTCTGTGGTCAAGGTATTATGTGCAAAAAGCCACTTAACAATAGGGTATTTTTTCTTTGGTCCTCTGTAGCCTTTATTAAGTTGAGGTTGAGGTATGTCCCATCTGTTCACTCTTTATTTTTTACATCATTGTTCAAACAATAGGTTTTAGTGTGGTCTTCAGATTACTTTAATTCCCCATAGCCTGGATGGGTTGGGTTTGTCTGGTATTCTAATTGAGCACTTGGTTACCTGAGAAATTATAAGATTTTTGAGGACAGGTTTAGACTAGATAGATGAGAATGGTGTGCTTGATTAGTAGTGTCTGCTATGGGCAAGAATTGTGTCATGAGTGCCAGGTATTTGTCACCTCTGCCTGGAAATGTCTTCTGTCCTTTCTTGATGTCTCAGTTGTTTGTCCTACAATATCACTTTCAGTCAAAGGCTCTATGTTTACATAAATTTGTACAAGTGTTAATTGTGTGCAAGTTGATAGAAAGATAAAGGAGAAAAGTGCTAGCCCTAGGAGCTCACAGTTTACAGATAGGAGGAAAAAAAAAACTCAAGTCACAATACTATTTTTTTAATGGACAAATGGTAGAGCAACTAATTTTCCTAAGGGCCTTGTGCCAGGCTACATGAGAAAATGAAATGGATTCAGTGATCAGACTTATCACAAAATAGCAACTCTGCGCCCCAGCAGTAGAGATGGGAAAGATTTGCTTGTGCTCAGGGAAGATGGATTCAATGTGATGGGAGCACTGGGTGCATCGGGGAGGTGGCAGAAAAAGTAAGCCAATCACATGATGGTTAATCTTTGGGGCTCCATGAAACTGCACAGACATGGATCTGAAAAATTTAAATAACTTGTTGAACTGACAGCTCATGAAACTGACTTGTCAGAATGTTCTTAAAACACTCAACTGAAATTAACAGAGGTGGGCATTGAACATGTAGGAATTCTGCTCTAAGAAGGTTATTTCCAACGTGGGTGAAGTTCACAGTAGATGTCCTTATTCTGAGATGTTAGGTCTCTGGCTCTAGACTGAACCATTGCTGTTTTCACAGTAACACTTGCTGCTCTCCTCTCAGCCCTTGCTGGAGAATCCCAACCCATCTGTTGAGTCAACTGACCCAGAACTCACGGGACTCCTCAATTCTTTCCCCTCATATACCTATCCCATCAGCAAACGAACCCTGTTGGTTCTATCTCCCTAATGTCATTCAGTCTCTCTACTTGTACCCACTTTCACTGCTTCTGTGACTGAGAT
Source organism: Talpa occidentalis (assembly GCF_014898055.3). Lineage (NCBI taxonomy): Eukaryota > Metazoa > Chordata > Mammalia > Eulipotyphla > Talpidae > Talpa > Talpa occidentalis. The sequence goes on along the minus strand of NW_023605083.1, from coordinate 41,015,685 downwards.
CAGGCCACCATTCTGCCTTGCTTGGAGCACAACAGTGGCCTCCTACTCAGCCTCCCCACTGCCGCGGACCAGCACAGCAGTAGACAGTAGACGATGAGGCCACCTCAGGGTTGAGAGAAGCGTGCAGGGTGGTCAGGGCGTCGGCGAAAGAAGTGACAAACAGACACACTTCAAGAGTGAAAATCTGAGTGTAATTTTCTTTGAGTTTGTGACCAGTATATATATGTTTTCCAAAAGCACAGGAATGAATATCAAAGAAATTAGCTTGCTCATGGGCTCAGTCTATCACCATCAGGGAGGTGATCTACATAACAAACAATGACCATTATAGAAGAAAGGAGGAAGTTTAGAAAGACAGATAAGGGATTAAAGTTTGTAGTTCTAGAAAGATGGAAAAGATTTTTAGCATTCTTGTAGTGGTTCTTGGTGGTCGTTATCTTTTGATAAGCTTCTGCCTTTTCAGGGCACTTCCTCTGCTTCAGGCTGTTTCCCCCCCCCCCCCCCCCCCCCCCCGCGCGCGGTCCTAAAGATCACTGCGGGGGGAGGTGCAGCAGGTAGGGTTTTGCTGTTCTTCCCCTGCGTGCTGGTTGCCCAGCCGGACCTAGGGCCGGTTAGCCCTAAAGGTCACTGCAGGGGGAGGTGCAGCACCCCACCTCTAGTCTTTAATCCACGTTGTGTTCATGATGAGGTTTCTGAAAGTTCAGTTTGATATTATTATTCCCACCTGTGAGCTGCAGAGAAGTCAAGGGAAGAAACCAGTGAATATTCAAGAGAACAGAGGAGAAATGCTAAAGAATGAGTGAAAATAGTTATATCTGGCAGCTTAGGGATTTGAGGTGAAATGTCACAGCCAAATGGTGTGCAAAGTTCTATAAATACCTTGCATGACTTTTGAAAAATTACTGAACAAGTGAAAATACTTTTAAGTGAAAAAATATTGCACCCAGAAGTTTCAAAAATCTACATGGGCCTGAAATTCTGTCAAACTTTCCTTGTTTAACTAGCTAAAAGTTTGTAAAAAATTACATCATGGGTAGAGGCAAAAGGAAGAGATGAACAATTTTTGTTTTCAAATTCAATTTAATTATAGAGGAGACATAGATTTTGTCATAGTGCCATGTTTGAAAATAACATTTTAGGAGTTATTTTCTTCTAAAGTGCATTTTAGAAGCTGTACTTACTTGTCAAACAAAATAAAAAAAATACAGAAAAGCATGAAAAAGATTGGAATAATCTGTGTTTCTTTCAGTCAAAGTGAGGCATTGTAAACATTTGTAATGTTTTCCTGTCTCTCCACCCTCAAGGGTTTTCTGAGCATTAGATACACCAAAATTTGTTTAACTGCTTCCTTTCCCTGCACACATTTAGGCGGTTTTTTCTCCTGCCCTCCCTTTTACTATTATAAATGGTGCACTACATAAAATTCTTATATATTTTTGGTCTGCATTTCCAATTCTTTAGTGGGATTGCTAAGTGAAACATGTGGGAACAATTTTAAGTCCTTTTTACATATTGTTTAAAAATTTCCCTTTGTGATAAGAAGTTCTGGCAGTGGGTAGTAGTGATGGTTGCAAAACCTTGTACACATAGTAGGTGCCACTGAAATGTAGTGAAAAATGGCTAACATGGTAAATTTTGTAGTGGATGTTTAATTCATAATTTAAAAGCCACCCCAAAACTCGAGTGATAAACAGCAGAGATATTTTTGGGCCTCCCCTGGTGGCGCAGCAGTTGAGCGCTGGGCTGCGAGGCTGCCCACAGCCTCTGCAGCGCCGGTTCATGCCTCAGCTGCCGGCGAGGGTCCCACAGGAAAAAAAAAAAAAAAAAAAAAAAAAAAAAGCAGAGATATTTTTAATGGTTTTCTAAAAGTTTTAATTTTTTTTTAAAGATTTATTTATTTATGCATGCATGCATACAAGCAAGCACTGGGTACAGTCAGAAGCGTGGGAGGGTTAGAGAATTCACCAGAGCGGGGAACAGAGCAGGCAGACTGACAAAGTACACTGCTGAGGGGAGCAGCGGGCGCGGCAAGAGAAGTCTGTGCGCCATGTGGGACCCTTGCCAGCGGCCGGGGATCGAACCGGTGCTGCAGAGGATCGAACCGGTGCTGCAGAGGCTGCGGGCAGCTTCGCAACCCAGCGCTCAACCGCTGAGCCACCAGGGGAGACCATAAAAGTTTCAATTTTTAATCTAAGGGCAACAGATAAGAAAAAAACTATGGCAATTGGGTAAAACGCATCAAAACTTTCAAAAAATGCATATACCATTATAACCAGCAATTTTGCTACTAAGAAATTAATCTTAGTATACTTACAGAAGATAAAAATATTTTCATGCACAAAAAATTCTTTGGAGCAGTTTTACCAGTGTGCATTTTATTATCAAGCTTAGTGTTTCTTCAGTCTGAGTACATACACACCTAACCATTTTCACTTAATTTTATTATTCATTTGCAGTATCTTAAGTGCACTTTGTATAACTTCTGTTCACATGCCCTGAAGTCCTTTGGAAACCAAGAAATTTTTGTAAGCCATATTATTATGGCAAATAGATTGATGAGAAAATTGTGGTTAACACATAAAGGTGAATGATTCCTTAGTCTATCAGGGTGTAGGATTTCCATTGTAAGCAATTGAATACACTGCAGAAATTTAAAGAGAAGAAGACACACTAAAATTTATATATGCTATAATAAGAGATTTGGGCTAAAATGTGAATTAATTTTTTATTGTCTCTGTCATAGGAATGACTGGATTCGTGTTGGCCTCTGCTATCCATCCAACACAAGTTTTCAGGTGACCTTTGGATTTCTGCAGCGACAGAATGGCTCATTATCCAAAATGGAAGACTATGAGCCAGTGAATTCATTAGAAGAGCTACAGAGGAAGCAGTCTGAGAGGAAATTCTATTTTGACACCAACACAGGGTAATTTAATGTAACCAGTGAATGAGGATTATTGCTATTTTTCTTTAATGGTGAAATTACTAGTTCTTCAGCAGAGCTAAGAATAGGCTATGATGTGACTGCTGTTTAGAAAAGCAGCTGATGTGGGTAATTCTCTGCTCATCGCTATTGGAGGTTTGGAGCAGAACTGGAATGACTCGTAATTATAGCTGGCAGTGGGATTCGAGTGAAGATGTTTGCCATATACCTATTAAGGCAATTTAAAGAAAAAATTATCCTTGTCAATAAAGAACTGCCAGTAGGCCCAATTGGAAATTAAAATAATTTTTTCCATAACTCTTACGATGATTATTTACATGTGATGGCGTTGCTATTTCAGTGAAAGTTCAAATTTCTTATGCTTTAAAGCTATTTCTCAAGTTGACCTAGAGCTTTTAAAAATCACTGTATAGGGCCTCCCCGGTGGCGCAGCGGTTGAGCACTGGGCTGTGAAGCTGCCTGCAGCCTCTGCAGCACTGGTTCGATCCCCGGCCACTAGCGAGGGTCCCACATGGCGCGCAGACCTCTCCTGCTGCTCCCACTGCTCCCCTCAGTAGTGTGCTTCGTCGGTCTGCCTGTTCTGCTCCCTGCTCTGGCTCTGGTGAATTCTCTCACCCTCCCATGCTCTGACTGTACCCAGTGCTTGTATAAATAAATAAATAAATCTTTAAAAAAATAAATCACTGTATAACCTTGGCATATTTGCTTTCAACTTTATCTAGGCTGCATCTTTACACCTTTAATGCTAATCCTGTTCACCCAGGGTCCTGTTGGCTTTGTCTGCTTTTATCCTGTTACAGTCTCAGCCTTTGGGTTATGGTAGGCTCGATCTCCTGTATTATTCCAACAAACAGCATGCGCCTTCATTATCCACTCCTTAAGCCGATATTCCCACTACATGCCATTGCCTAAGTCCTGTAAAGATACTAATGTAAATTAGACATGTTTCTTCTGCAAACTCATGGTCCATTGAAGGATATGGGCATGTAAAGCAAGTCATTAGACAGTGAAAGATATACATGCCATAAATCCTGTAGTGTAACCTTCAGTGTGCCTTTTGTGGTAACCCAGAAATTCAGCTGAGGGAACCAGTGACATCCCAAGGGGGTGACACTGGACCTAACTCCTGAGGAATGAGCAAGAGGAGGTGGAAAAAGAGGTGGGCAAGGTGTCCCAAGAGCAGTGTGGATAGCTGCATGGAGGCATGGAAAAACATGGCATGGCATGTTTGGGGTAAACAAAAAGTTCAGACTGGGGAGAAGGGTGGCAGAATTGATGGGGGAATAAAGTTGGGCTTCCTTTATGTTAGCCTTTGAATAAAATGCAACTCTCTTGCCTTTCCAGAACCCTGTAGTGGCTTAAATCTTGATGTGTTCATTTTTTTCAATCATTTTTGTCTCTGATTTTCAACTTCTAATTGACTTCCTTTATATCACCTACCTCAACCTTTAATCTTTCGGTGACAGAACCTTTCACATTTTCAGTTGCTTTTCCACAAAAAATTGGAAACACCCAAATTTGTAAGGACAGTCTGGCAATCACAAATTAATGATTAACTGTGTAAAATATGGGAAATTTGTTTTCATCTGGGCCCCTTCAGAATGCCTCAGTCTTTGAGGTTGTTTCTTTTTAATTCTCTCTATTTTGACAATGTAATTATGTATCAAACGACCCATCTTCATGAGGTCACTCTCGTTCCTTATGTATATATGACGGATATACTGGATGTGGAGACGATGACTGATTTTTACCTCATAATTGCAACTTTGCATTTGTGTGAATTCTTGATCTCCAGGAATCAATCACATTTGATCAAGTCCTTTAAAATCTTGACTTTCTTTGGTTTAGAAGAGCTAGGTTTGCTGACAGATGTTGGATGGCTGCCTGGAAGTTACTTCTCTGTTCATCTTGGCAGTAGGAGGATAATTCAGAATGGGTGGGACTGTTCATTTTGCTTGATTTTGGCCAAAGCACAAACAGAAGGACCCCAGCCCCATCTGCTCTTAGCAAACATCACAGCAATTGATTTCAGACCATATCTTGGCCTTACATGAACAAGCCATATTTAGTGTTTTTATTGTTCCAGTTTTGTGCCTTAAACCAAAATGCTTTATTAAAAAAAAGGAATAAGCCACACTAATTTACCAAATCCTAAATTCAACACAAATAAGAAGTTTTCCAAGAAATTTTTGAGCCAACTCAAATTCCATTCTCCCAAAATACCTATTGAGCTAATTCAAACCAGAAATGATTTTTGATATCTTCCAGAATGACTGAATCAGAGTATTAAGATATTTTCTAACGTGATATTTGCATTTGGCTTAGGAATCTAAGAGGCTAGAAAGGGAAAGAAGAATGACATTATTAGTTTTGTAATTTTATGTTTTCTTTAAAGGAAAAGTGACTTTTCCTTTAAAGAAAAGGGAGGAATGTCTCCTTTTGGCCATGTGTTGATCTGAGGAATTTTTGTGTGTTGGAGAGTCAGTCTTTAACACCCCATGGGTTGGTTTCTGTTTTGTGCAGGTTGCTGTTTTTGTATCTCAAAGCCAAAAGCCACAGGGATGGCCACAGTTACTGCTCATCTCAGGGATGCGAAAGAGTCAAGATCCAGGCAGTAACAGACTCAAAAAACATCAGTAACTGCATGGCTAGAGCATATCCCCAGTATTACAGAAAGCCCTCCGCGCTCAAAGCAATGCCTTCCATGCTTAAAGGGCCCTGCCAAGGTTGTGGGACCCATCAGGTAAGTTGGGCTGGGACTGAAAGAATCAAAAGGTTTCTTCAATTTGGTGCATTTTTCCTTCAATTGTCTGTTTGCCTGTTTCTCCTGAATTTTATCCTGCTTTAAAGAAGCAAACTAGTCCAACTTTATAATAAAAGAAACTTCCCTTGTGATACATCAGCAGAAGATGACTGTGGATTTACTGATCTTCATCTTTTATTTCTTGGATATGATTCTTTTATAAAAGTGCTGTCTGGTTTTCATGTCAGTGATACAGAAAAATAATTTGTTTTATTGGGAGTGTGAAACTTCTACAAAATACACCTCGTGAAAAAAATTACTGCCTTTTTCTTAAATTAGAAAGGCTTTCTTAATCTTGTAAAATGTGCTGTTAATATTTGCTTATATATAAAAGTATAGACTGACTTTGGCTAGAAATGAAATGCTCCTACATATTCTTAATTAGATGGTCTCTGGATTTTGAGCAAACATGACAATGAAAGTAAATCCAGAATATAAGCTAAAATCTGGCGTGGAGTTCAGAGGAAGTCAGACTAATTCCAAGTGAAAAAGAAGTACAGAGCTAATACCACCCTAATTAATAGCTATACAAACAAATACAGGTTAAAGGAAATGGTTCTCAAAGTCGGTCCCCAGACCAGCAGTATCAGCATCAGCATCACTTGGGAACTGTGAGAAATCCAAATTGCTGGGTCCCACTCCAAGTCCTTACTGAATCAAGAACTCTGGAGCTGGGCCCAGGAGCCTATGCTTTAACAAGCCCATGTGATTCTGATGTATGTTCACATTTGAGTTTCACTGGACTAGAAGATTTTTCAACAGCAAGAATTGTCACAAAAGTGCACACTGTGGATTAATATAGAGAAAACTTCTAAATCTCTTTCCATTTCTTTTCATTCAGAGTGATTTGAGGGAAAAAAGTCAACTACATCAGGTTTTTATTTCTAATTTTCCTCATTAGTTTCCATTCATCAGTGGCAATAAATGCATGGAGAGGAAGATGGAATCCTATTTCCTGTGATGATGTGTCTTAAGTGTTTTTTCAGTGGCAACTCACTGTCACAGTCTTGGATTCTAGCCCCATACCCCTTCTATTCTCCAATTAACTAAAACTAAGAAACTAACAGACCATCAGTATGAAGTTTATAGGGTTACATGCCTGTCTGTGTAGTATTTTGATTGTTTAGGTGACATTTTGAAATAATCTCTGCAGGGGAGTAAATCCTCCAGCTTAATTCACAAGCTGAATTTGTTAAGGAAGTCCTTCATTGCTAAAAAGATTTTATGCAATTTATGATAAGAATTCTAATAAATATTACAATTTATAAAGTGATCTAGCCATTGGTGATAGAACTATCTTGTAAATAAATTAATGCATTGCTTAGCAGTCTTTATTTTTGATTGAAATTGATCAGTTTTTCTGCTTGAAAATTAGTCAGAGTTAGCATTTCAAAAATGTACCGATTATTGACTTTGTGCAGTGGCAAAATATTTGAAGCCTCTGGGAAGACCACTTTTTCTTGTAAATTTGAGGGTAATTGTTTTGAATATAGAAAACAAATCCACATAGGGAAGTAGGAAGGAAAATTCACATGCATTTTAACCCCATAGAAATGTTCAGCTTATAAATGCTTACCATCCTGATGATCATGTGCTCTTGCAATGAAGTTGTTGGCATCAGTTTACAAGGTCATATACTTTCAAATGCTAAATTGTGTGTGAGATAAAATGTTTTTGAATGAGAAGAGAGCCTCTAGCAGGGAGGGAAGAGGTGGGACCTGGAGACTGGGAGTAATTTGGAGGTATAGGAAGAAAAGGGCAAAAAGTGTGTTCTTAGGGAGAATTTATCTGCAAAGGAAGAGAGACTGGAAAGGATAGGATGCACTTGTGAGCTTACTGCCCTGCCTTCTGATGGAACATGGGAAGTAGGAACAGCCTGCAGATAGTCACACCTGGCTTAATAATTTTCAGTCAAAAATAAGTGAATGTAGCAAATGGCCTGGGAGTGTGGTGGGCTGCAGCATCTAGGTTTGGGTGATTATACTCTCACAGTGGCAAAATAATAAAATAGTCTAATGACATATTCTCAGAGCACAGCTCTGTCTTTAAAGGACACAGGACTGTGTAAAGTGTGAGTCCATTTATGGGACACTTTGCAGAACAGGTGGAAGAGTTTAGACCTGGTAGTGCACAGCCCACCATGGACATAAACTCTGTTTAAATTTTTTAAACAGAGTGGACCTTCTCATCTACACTTCTTTTCTCAGTCCTGGAGTAGTTGACTTCCAATTTGGTCGTTTGTTGAATTGATTTCATTAATAAGATCACAATTATATGAAACAGGTTGTTTCAGAAAATGATTATGCATTTCTTGTATTAAGCTTGTATCAGAAGTTAGAATTTCATTCAGGTCATAAAATGTATACCAAAAGTTAAAGGGGAAAAAAAAGTCTGGCTTTGATATCATTGAATTTATTTTGAGAGGACCCTTTTGGAGGAAGACTCAGTTGATGTAAATATGGATCTTCTTCCCTGTCTAGGTGGTGTTTACTAGTGATCCTCACAGAAACTACCTCCCCGTGCAGTTCCAGTCACCCAGTAAAGCAGAGACTCAGCAAGGGGACCCTTCTGTTATCTCTGTAAGTACCATCTGGCATGTGTACTGATTCAGCTTCTTGCTTTTGTTTTATCCTGGTGACAGATACACATATTTGGATAAAATTAAATCTTACTTTTTTTCTTTTCTAAATTTTTCTGTTGTGGCAAAAATACATATAACATCAAGTTTACCTAAATCTTAACCATTTCTTTTAAAGATTTATTTATTTATGCATACAAGAACTGGGATGTAGACCATAGGTGTGGGGGCAGTAAGAGGATTCACCAGAGACAGGATGGGGAGCAGGAAAGGCGGATTGACTGAAATACACTGCTGAGGGGAGCAGCGGGCGAGATAGGAGACAGATGAAATGACAAGTTATTAATCGTCAGACAATAACTTTCCATTAAGATAAATAAGCCCTCAATATCTGCTATTACAACATTGTCCCCAACAGTCAACAATAATGTATGCTTAAAATTGTCGAGGGGCCTACCGTGGATTGCTGAGTGAGAAAGCTTGGCCCCTAGGGAGAAAAGTGCATGTACAAGAATAAAGACTTTGAACCTACAGCAGGAGTCACTCTCCACAGCAGAATGGACATCCCAGCCTTGCTCAGAGCATCTTAACCAGCCAGTAACGACAGGGCAAAGTGAAATATATGAGAACACAGGCAGAGATGTTGGTGGAGAAAGAGTAAATGGAATATGCACACTGAAGCCTAGAAATAAAATGATTCAAGGGTTTAGAAGACAGAGACAGGGGCTATAAAGACAAGTCATCCTGGGCCTCCCTGGTGGCACAAGGGGTTAAGCACAGCACTGTGAAGCTATGCACAGCCTCTGTAACCCGGGCAGCCAGGGAAAAGCCCACATGGTGCAGCAGACCATTCTGACTCGCCCGCTGCTGCCCTCAGCAGTGTATTTCAGTAGATCTGCCTCTTCTGCTCCCCACGCTGTCTCTGGTGAATCCCCTCACCCCCTACACCTCTGGCTTATACACCCCAGTTCTTATATGCATACATAAATAAATCTTTAAAAAAAATAAATCTTTAAAAAAAACAAGACAGGTCATCCTGCAGGTAATGAAATGGTGATGACAACAGAAGACATTTTTGTATTCTCAGGTCAACGGCACCGACTTTCCCTTCCGAAGTGCAGGTGTCCTGCTCCTTACTGTGGATGCCTGCAGTGTTCCCTTCCGGTTGGTGGAAAAAAAGTTTTTCTCTCTCGCTGAAATCAGTCGCCTGGAAGAATACTTACAAACAGGCATCTCTCCAAGGTACAGGAGACTTGTTCTGTAACAGGGATAAGCCACCACAGAGACAACACTTGGCTAACGCAGAGCTTTGGTTTGTCTGCCCGTCCTTTTACTCTGTGGGCATTTAGGATGCTTGAAAGGTATTTGTTTTTCCCCATCTCAGATTGATGCACATGTGGTCTAAGCCACTGCAAATCAATGTCAAGAGCTTGGATGTTATAAGAGTTTACAAATGGTAGGGAAGCACTTTAAGGAGAAAAGCTTAATACTTGGGAAAATTACTATTCACTTTTTAGTTTAATTTAATATTAAGTTGAGCTACATTGCACCCAGCTTGCCCAGAAGTTTCATTATGATTTTTATAGGTAATTTTACCATTGTAGTCCCCTCTACCTCTGATGCACCCCTGGACAGCATTGTGCGGTGATGTGGTCTATAAAACCATCACCTGGGTCACTTGGAAGTGACTAGAAAAGTACAAGTTGATTTTAATTGAACAAGTGGCTAGTCTCTCTTGTCAGAGCCCCAGTTTGTTAGTTTTCCTTTGTTTGTCTCTGAAGAAATATGTACATGTGCAAAACCTCCCTTTTGTGGAGGTTGGTCCTATCCAGGAGGCAAGGAGAGGAATTCAAGCTCCTTTCTGCCCTCATAGCTATGCTGTGGACCTTGGTTTCCACAAAAGGTCAGTTTACCTAAAGGATCTTTGTTTTCCCTATGTTTAGAGCTCCTCCCCTGCCCTGGTAATAGCAACATCAGTTCTAGGTGGGGCAGGGAACAGTAAGTATGAAAAAGCATCTGGCTCCAATTTTACTTTTTTTTTTTTTTTTTTTTAATTTATATAAGCACTGGGTACAGTCAGAAGCGCGGGAGGTTGAGAGGATTCACCAGAGACAGAGAACAGAACAGGCAGACTGATGCTGAGGGGAGCAGTGGGTGGCAGGAGAGGTCTGTCGCGCCATGTGGGACCCTAGCCTGTGGCCAGGGATCGAACCAGCGCTGCAGAGGCTGCAGGCAGCTTCGCAGCCCAGCGCTCAACCACTGCGCCACCAGGGGAGGCCCCAATTTTACTTTATTTTTTTGGAATTCTGCATTTTAACCTAGTCTTTCTATGCTGTATTCAGTTTAGAAGAGTAGTCAATTAATACTTGCTGAATGATTGAAATTTGCTCTGATTTTCTGTTACAGATCAATTGTACTGTTGAGCACAAGAGGAGAAATAAAACAATTAAATATTTCAGATTCATTAGTATCTCTGGGATTAGCCAAACCGACTCATCTTTATAACAAAGGTTTGCATTTGTTTTCTATAAAGTTCTTTTAAGGTCAACAATACATGTATTTTTATGGTGGAATATAGCTTCCAGACCATCTCCATGAGTTTAATTGGGGTGGATACCATTAAAATCATTTCTAAGTAAGGAGACAGTGTTAGAGGAAGTGTGTCGGGATGTGGTTTGTTATTTGGGGCAAGAGGTGGGTGGTAAGGGTTCGTTCCCCGACATAAGGAACTGTAGTTTTTGTTGTTTGTTGCGTACCCATTCTTGTTTCACACACCTCCAAGTCACCTCCCACGTTAACTTGTCTGGAACTAGTAGATATGTAAATTGAATTTTTCTTTTTAGGGAGTACCATATTTTTGGGATTCAGCGGAAACTTTAAACCATCATGGACTAAGCTAGTCACCAGTCCTGCTGGACAGGGCCTTGGGCTGCGCGAACACTTCATCCCTTTGCAGCTGGGTGACTACGGCTGCCCCAGAACTGGCACTGTCCGCAGGAAAGACCTGGAACTGTTAAAGCAAACTTCAAAAGCACATTAGAGACTAACTGTAACTTAAGTGCTGGGCGAAAAAAATGTGAACTAACTTATTTAATTTATGACATTTTAAAATGACACTGTTAACCCAACGGAACCATTTTCCTATTTGATACCGAAAGGGGAGAAAAGAAAGAGTTTAAAGTGATTGCTTGAATACCAGTTCATGCACCTTCTAGTTGTACAAAATGTTAAAGAGTTTATTTGTATTTGTTAGGCTGGTATAGTCAGAGAGCAGTTCTTTTATTCCTCACCTTCTACCCCAGTGTTTTCTAGTGAACGTGAGCAGTGTTTTAGCTTTTTGTATAATGGATGGGGTGGGGGTGGGGGCGGGGCTTCTGAGAGTCAGCCTGCATCCTTTAGGTGGCCAGCTCTTGTAGCACCTTGGATACTTGAAGTCTGATGCTTGGTTGTGTCCATTGGCTTTGGATCAGCAGTTGACTTGGGTGGCTGACTGGCTTGTCTAGGGCTGCCAAGGGCCCTGCTTCCCAGTAGCCTTTTAAGATTTTATATACTACTAAATGACAGAACTTTCAGTGGCAACTCAGGCCCAGCTCATACGCTATTTTGCCTGGACATGTGCTATTTTTATTCATTTGTATACTGATTCTTTCCAATGGTTCAGCTTTTCAAACAGGAAGGATTGGGACAAAAGGGCTTTTAGGGATTAGACGTCTCTTTAATCTGCAACTATTGGGCAAAATATTCAGCCTGCATGAAGGTCTGAGGTTGTCGGGGCCATTTTTGCAGCTTTAACCCTTAGTCTGTTTCGCCTGTATATTTGTGTTTAAAATGCAGAGCTAAGCTGAATATTTACATTTTTTTAAAGAAGCAGGCTGTTTTCCTGAACCATAAACTTGTGTCATTTCAACTTGCACAAAGGAAGTCTGTTCATGGGGTTGCTCCTGCACCCAGCTTTTTAGTTGTGATTTCTGTGTGTGGATTTTTCTTTAATGCTTTTCTGTTCACCATCCTTCCACAAAAATTGCAGAAAGCTGAATGATACCCTCCAATTTTGTACTTGGGGGAGAAAAAAGGGAGAGTGATTTAAGGGCCGGAATCATGAAGGGGATAATTCAGAAATGAATCTCTAATAGCTTTAGAGGAGTCAGCCACTCTTAAATTGTTAGGACCATTAGAAAAAGTTGCTGCAGTGCCCTCGTTCCCTTTCCACTGGGTGCCTGCATCTCCTGCTGCTGAGGATTCCACGTGGCAAGAGGAGATCAGCTCCACAGCCTGAACTCAGCAAGAAGAAAGTATCCAAATGCATTTACCTTTTCCTAAAACCATGTTGCATGAAGTGTAGTGGAGAGATGGCCACGGCGAGACTGTTAAAGTATTTTCCGACTGGTTTTGGCAAGAAGAACAGACAATTTTCTTTCCTCTACCAAGAGCAAAGGTCAACAATGACCTGTTGCTGTATGTCCAGGAGAAATTACAGAGCAGCTCTGTGACTTCTGTTACTTTACAAAATGTGCTACCTCAAGTGCTACCAATAAACCTTTCTAACTGTAAGTGCTCTTGCTAAGGGCACATGTCTTAATTAAAGTTTAGGGGTTTTGTTTTTGGGGTTTTTTTTGTATATTGATGAATGAGATCTTACCTATTAAATATATTATTGGATCATGGTTCCTGAAGGTGATTAAAGTTTGTGTGTGTTTTTTATGACTTAAAGATCTTTTATGTGTGTTTTTTCAAGTTTGGTTCTTTAAAGATTTGGAGAAGATATGTAAGTTTCAGGGCACTCAGTTGGCCTCACTTATTTGTTAATAATCAGGACCTAAGTTAAATAAAATTATGTGTGCATGTATTTTTTATGTACGTGTTTCATTCTATCAGTCAACCATTTCTTTATTCCAGATTCCAGCTGTGAAGAAGTTACTGGTAGAAATGAGGAAGGGAAACTGTCCACTAAGTAGATTTTGTGAGTAAGCTTCAGACGGGCAATGATTAAATTTTCCAGTCAGAGGCTCTTAATCTTGGCTGCACATTGGAATTACCTGGGAAGCTTTAAAAACTGCAGAGCACTGGACCCTGCACCTTAACCCTTACATTCAGATTTAATTGGCGTGGGGTGCAGCCCGGGCACTGGAATTTTTTTAAAGCTCCCTGGGTGATTCTAACACACAGCCAGGTTGAGGAGCCTCTGCACTAACACAATACACCCACTGTTGATACAAATTTTTGTGACTAAAAGATTATATTTATCTCTTTTTTTTTAATTTTTGACTCCTATATTACTTACAGAACACCCAGCCCTAAACAAAGCATTTCCTTTTGCCTCATGTTAAACTTTTAAATGCAGTTTTTTAGTCCTTAATCGTCTCAATTTGTTAAATTGGTCATCTAAGCTGATACACGCATTTCAGGCACCTGGGACCTAGCAGTCTGTTTTATTTTTACTGGGGAAATACATTCAGAGGTGATTTATAAGTTCATAAGCATTTTCCATCAGGTGAGGCAATTGGTCGAGATCCAGAAATGTGACCATCCACAAATCAGCCAGCTGATGAGAAACACAGGACCTTCTCGTATGTCGACAGACTCGAGTTTTGAGTCTTGGCTTGAGAGCCTTGCTTCTCCACCTGAGCCAACCTGCCATATAATATCTTCAGAAGCTGGAAGAGAGTGCTTGTGAGAAGATGAAAGGCAGACGCCTGGGCTTATAGAATCCAGACTCCAAAGCAGCCGCTAAGCTGATGTTTAGCCATGGTGGTGGGGAGGGCGATTGATGGCTCCTCTAGCATCATCAGAAGAGACCACATCCTCGAGCCATTAAGTGGATTACTTTGTTTTGAGGAGGGGTGGGCAGTGAAGTGATGCTTTAGATAACTGCCTTTCAATCCTTAGAGATGAGGTAATGTTTGGTTAAGGCCAGTTGAAAAATATTTCAGTAAGTGGGCCTGGGCTTAGTTAATCAAGTGTTTTTTCAGTTGGTCCTGGTAGGTGAGTACTTAGATTGCATTGTGTCATTGTTTGTTGAATTCGTGATGCAGCATTAGAGTTTACCCTCCAGAATTCCTGTTTGACTTTCAGGTACAAAACCATGTTGAATAACTTGAGAAATTCCCCTAGAGGGGAATTGGGAGTAACTGTCACAGATTTGTATCATTACCCTTAATCTTAACTTAGTAATAACCCAGTTGGCCAAAAAATGAGCAGACTCTCTAGGCTGAATCCCATTTTTAACAAAAGGTGAGGAAAAAAATCAAGGAAGGGTACATAATAGTCTCTCACATAACAAGATGCCATCCACCTCTTGCTGGATCATTGGAGTGATTTGGAAAGTTGAGTGACTTATTTTTATACCTGTACTTATCTTCAATATGAAAAAGAAACAAACAAATAAAAAAGAATGTTTGGTTAGGTCCCAGTGTTGTGGGGAAGCACACACAAACGACTTATTTTTAATTGAGGTGATGCTGGTTTACAACACTATATGATTATGGGGGGGATAGGTTCATACCTCCTCAGATGTGTGTCACCACACCACACCCATCATCAAAACACCCTAGTCCTTTCCTCTAGACTTTTGAGCGCCCCCCCCCCCGCCTTTTGTTGTTCCTGGCGCCTCCCTCCCTCCCTTTCCAGAAGTTCTATTCTGCAATCATTTTTCTAGGATTTGTTTTGGTTTTGTCTTTCTCCTCACTTATTTTACTGAACATAATCTGCTGCAGTTGTAACCATTTTGTTGAAAATGGTAAGAGTTCACAGACTTTAATGTGATAAAATTGGAGAACACCTGCCTGGAATATGATTTCTAAATGAGGAAATGTTCACCGGACATCCAAAAATATCAGCCATAGGAAGGTGTAGAAACATTTTATCTGAAAATCCAACCAAAGCAGGTCAGAAAACAGTTTCATAAAGGGCCTCCCTAGTGGTGCAAGGGATTAAGATGCAACCTATGAAGCTATCCGCAGCCACTGCAGCACAGAGTTCAATCTCCAGCGATGGAGCAACCCACATGGTGCAGCAGACCTCTCCTGACTCTCCTGCTGCTCCCCTAAGCTACGTTTTCCCGTTGATCAGCCTGTTCTGCTCCCAGCTCTGTCTCTGGTGAATCATCTCACCCCCTGAATCTCTGGCCTGTACCCCAGTTCTTGTATGCATAAATAAATAAATCTTTAAAAAAAAAAAGAAAACAGCTTCATAAATCATTAAAATTTTTTCCTAAGATGCGCAATGTGATTCATTTGGATATGAAAAGCGAGCAATGGTAAAATTCAAAGTTCATCCTCACAAAAGCCTAGTCTTAATGATCACAAATGTCCATCTAGGATCTAACAAACTGACCTATAGGGAAAACCTGTGCCTGAAACTTTTGGCACCAATTTTGAGTTACGAATGAATGGTTTTTATGTCTTTAAAGATAATAGGTTGGTTAAAGAATAATAGTTTATGATATGGATATTATGTGAAATTTAAATTTTGGTGTATTTATATAACCTTGTTAGAATACTAATACTCTTCTGCTTACATTCTGACGGCTTATGTACAGCAGTGACAGGTGAAAGGTGGCCACAGAGAAGACATAACCCATAAAGCTGAAGGTACTGACTGTTCATTCAATGAAAAGTTTGCTGAAACTTGACTGGGGTGAAAGGTACACTGGTGTTCATTTTTACTGTTCTGGAACTTTCCCGAGGTTTGAGAATTATTTAAATAGTAATCTGAATCTGAATTATGTATCAGAAGCTCCTGAAAAGCTTGATGAAAGTGCAGAGTCCCAAGCCACAGGCCAGACCAGAGAACTGGGAATTGGAACTAGATATATACTTTAATGAGCTCACCAGGTGTTTTTCATGAGAACTAAAATTTGAGAACCTCATAACATAATTAGTCTCTGCTGTTTGTCTCCTTTTCCTTCAATAGAGAATATACCTGAACAAATCTGTATAACTTTTTTTAAACTCTGGTGGCTCTGTCTATACTGTCTTCCCCAGACCTTTTTGTGACTAATGCAGAGCAGACAGGATGTATAGCACAGTATGAGCTCTTACTGGGGCAAATGTTTGGAGGCCAGAATAAAGTCCTCTCCACTAGGTCTGAAATTCTCACCAGAATTAGAATGATTCCTTTGGTCACAGTAAATTCCTACTTTGAAGCCCCAGCTATCTTTTGTTTCTGCAGGTTTATTATTTTAAAGAAGTTTAAAGGAAAATGTACATTTAGCTATAATCAGAATATATAGACTAACAAAAACGTAACTTTCTTTGTTTTGGGGGTAGAACTGTGTCCACCCTAGTTTTTTCTAACTTAAGGAGGCATTGCAGTCATGGCAACTGCAGATGCATTTTGTTAGAAAGTAGAATGAATTGTTTCATACAAGCAGTTTGTCTTGTGAGTAAAAGCCTTATCATACATGAACATCACCAAGGAAGTAGAGGTGGCTGGGTGGACTTTGGGGATAATGACATTGGTCCTCACCAGGAAAAGAGGGTGGATGCTCTGCGAGGGTGTGCCAGGTTCACCTTGTCACCAGTCTGTGTTGATCATAAATGCCCAATTATTGGGGGACAAAGGCCTAAGTCGATAGGTTTTTGATGTGAATGAACGTAGGATCTATAAATCTCAGGAAACTGAAGCATCATTAGCTCTTAGTGTGGGTGGGAGGAGGAGAAATTCTAATCAGAAAGACCACACCAAAACTTGTTGCATATAGTCAATCCTTAGGGAAAGTGGCCCTTCACGGAGAGTTAAGTGGAGCTGAGACAGTGAAGCTTCTGACACTGTCTGTTGCAGTTATAGTGGAGGTTGTGGTGACCAACCTAGGTCTGATGCCTACTAAGATTCTTTAGTAGTGGTTTACAAGCAGCTTCCTATTTCTTATCCTCAGCCTTCTCATCTATAAAATGAGATGACTAATAATACACTTGTAAAATTATGAAGGGGGTTATGTTAGAATAACCATAGTTCCCAAATACAGCATGTCAACAATTATGACTGAAAATCTGAGTGGTTTGTTTACCAAAACCTCAGATTTCCAATTACCTGTGAACTCTAATTTAGTTGTTTTTGTGAGGAGTATGGATTAAGAAATTTGTATTTTTAAAAACAAATGCCAGGATTGGGAACCACTGAGAATACCCTTTGAAAAGCCTCTGCCCTAGTTTTAACACACTTCCTGTACTCAATTGTCTGTATTTGGAAAACAGGACCTCAAGCCAGGCAATACTTGCTTAGTGAATTGGGTTGAGTATCCTCATGAGGTTTGCATTTATGCCCTTAGTTGCACTAGCACCGTAACTCAGCAGGCCAGCTGCGTATGGACAAGAGCTATGAAACCTGGAAGGACAACTATGAAATGAAACATGTGGCTGGACCCAGCTCTGCAGCTGGTGTACACGCAGCTGCCTGCTCTCCGTTCTGGGGAGGATAAACTTAAGTTCAGCTAATAGTTTGTTTCTTTTCATTCATTTTACCATAAGCTAATGGCGAATAAAAACAACTCATTTTTAATTCTCAATTCTTTAACTTTGACATTTTTACTGTTCCTTATCAAGTATAAAAGTGCTAACATGCAGTATATGGGTCATAGCTTAGGTTTCCACGAAAAGCTGAACTGAGAGAGCTTGGAAAATGAGAGATTTGACAACAAACCTTTCCATTTCTTTACATCCTGTTTCTTCTCAGTCATACCTCCTTCTCCCTACTGCCCAGGTTCACCTCCTGGGGACTTGTCACAGAGCAAAACCACATCCCCAGACCTTTCACACCCATCACTTGCTCACATATCCATTTTCATACCTTAGCCCTCGCTGAACTAATGCAGAATCAGGTGGGTTAGAAGTGCAAAGCAAATCCCTCTTAGGCAACAATATATCATTTTAGTATTTTGCCCATGGTGTCTATAATGCTTAAAGTAATGTGTTGCTGAAAGTTTTGCTTATCTGATATAGTTGGGTTTTTTTTTTTTTTTTTAAGGCAATCTTGCCTTCCTGCATACTTCACCAGCATTAAGGCTGATGCCATCAAAGCTTAGAGGAAGTTACAAATCTGGAAAATCCGCTAAGCAGATAATCAGTCACTGAGTAGTGGAGTCAATATCACCTAGAGGATACAAGTAGAGGATACAAGTATTTGTATTTGAATGGAGTCCCTTCTGACCATCTTTAGGAAGGTTGTGGATAATACTGTGGTTTTCCTCCAGCTTAAGCAGTGTTCTCAGAACACAGAGTATAGATGAATAACCTTACCTGGCTCTGAAACATATAATCCATTTGGATTCCAGGCCCAGGGGCTTGGCCACAAGAAAGCGTTTTTATCTCAACATCTCCTGGAAGCTATGCTGTGTGAGCACTGGAAAAATCCCCTTTGTTTGTAGTATCTTGCATTTCTGTAAATCACCTTATTTCAATAGCTGAAAGGAAGAGATTTGGTAATTACAGTTTTCCTTTGTTGCAGCTTTATATTGAAAACATATGGCAGCAAGGTTAAGTAAGGACTCAAGAGTATAGATGATACATAAACAAGATTAGGAACCACAAGGATTAGGGGTTTCCTGTGCTGTCTCATCCAGAGGAAGAAGGTCAATTACAAACACAAAATTATTTTTTTGCTGAGGGGGGTGATTTTATTACATTGATGATCACTATTTTCTGGCTTTTATTCCCAATTTTTTAAAATGAATTAAATTGTTGATTTCAGTTCTCAATTTATATTTATTATAGATGAGCATATAGTGTATAAATTTATAGTTTTTTTATTAAAAAGTGCAAATAGCAGGCCTCTCTGGTGGCACAAGCGATTAAGACACAACCTATGAAGCAATCTGCAGCCACTGCAGCACAAGCTCGATCCCCGGCCAGCTGAGCTCCCCTCAGCAGTGTATTTCAGTCTGCCTGCCTGTTCTGCTCCCCACTCTGTCTCTGGTGAATCCTCTCACTCCCACATCTCTGGCCTATACCCCAGTTCTTGTATGGGTAAATAAATAAATCTTTTTTTAAAAAAGTGCAAATAGCAAACAATAAATAAACCAGAAGGCAAAGTGCAGAAATTGGTCTAAATATATCAGTAACTATAGTAAGTAGATAAAGTTTACACTCACTTGTCTAATACTGGATACAGACATCTCACCATTTAGATAAAAAAAAAAAAGCTTCTCATAGCTATAACTTAAAATGATATGGAAATGGAAATGGAATGATTAAAAATGAAAGGAGGAAAATAATGAGATACTACCAAAAAAAGTTGATATAAAATATTAATACTGAATAATATTAATGTATTAACACACTATAATATGGGATATTAAGCAAAAGTGTATAGAGAAAAAGAAGACAATACATAACGATAGGAAATAAGATCAAAAGAATAGAGATACAGCCCACTCAGAAAATGATAGATCGAGGAGGCCAAATTCAGGAACTAGTTACTCTGATGAATCATGAAAGTAGGAAATAGACACTCTTCTGTTCTTCATTTCAAGATCGATGGATACATTCAGTTCGCTTTACAATACATCCTACATATTTCCCCCCTATTTCTTAAGTACATACTTTCAGTTCTCCAAACTCATCACATGTTCTTACATCTCTGGGTCTCCCCATTTCTTTTCTTGTCTAGTATTTGCTTCCATCCCCCCCCAACTCCCAGGTCTCAGTTTAGCTGGCAGACCCTCTGGGAAATTGTCACATGCCTGAGTTCCCAGGTACCTCATACTTCTCCCGCAGTGATAGGTGTAATTTGGTATTGTAATTGCCTGTTGCTCTCCTTTCTCCCCAACTAGACAATGAGTTTTTGAGGATTTGGGGCTAAGTCCATTTCTCTCTTGGAGCATAGTGCATGGCACATGGTTTGTTTCTGGAGTAAATAAGTGGAAGAAGGAATGAATTATGCAACAGTGAAATGTGATCACAGATGGGAAGATTGATTCTGAGGAGAAAACTTCAAAAATGAGGTGACCATTCCAATCAGGGGTTGATATCCAGGATCTACAAAGAACTCATACAACTCAACAAAAAGAAAACAAGCCAATTAAACAATGGGCAGAAGAGCTAAATAGATACTTTTCCAAAGAAGACATACAGATGGCCAACAGGCATATGTGAAAAATGCTTATCATCACTTCTCGTCAGGAAAGTGCAAATAAACCAAAGCCACAATAGTACCTCACATCTGTGAGAATGGCCCATATAAAAAGACCAGAAATAGGGGCATACCTGGTGGCACAAGGAGTTAAGCACTATGAAACTATGGGCAGCCACTGTGGCAAGGGTTTGATGCCCAGCCAGGGAACTGACCCACCTGGCACAGCAGACCTCTCCTGTTACACACACTGCTCTCCTCAGCAGTGTGTTCCAGTCAGTCTGCCTGTTCTGCTCCCACTCTGTCTCTGGTGAATCTTCTCACCACACCCCCCGCCACCACATCTCTGACCTACACCCCAGCTCTTGTACACATAAATAAATAAATCTTAGAAAAAAAGACCAGAAATAGACCAGTATTGGAGAGGTGTGGAGAAAAAAGAGCCCTCATAGAAACTTGGTGTAAATTTAGACTAATACAGCCTCAATGGGAATACAGTATAGTGGTTTCTCAAAATATTAAATGTACATCTACCATATGATCCAGCAATCTCATTTTCTGGTATCCACCCAAAAGATGCAAAAACACTAATATGAAGGGATAGATGCTCTTCTCTACTAATTGTAGCACTATTTACAACAGGCTAGTTATGGAAGCAACCTAAGTGTACAATGACAGATTAAGAAGGATTAAGAAGATCTATTATATATACACAATGGAATACTCCTCAGCTATTAAAAAAGATGACATCTTGCCATTTGCAACAAGATAACAGAGGAACGGTTATACCAAACAAAATAAATTAGAAGAAAAAGGGTAATACCAGATCATTTCACTCATATGTGAAATACAGAGAAACAAAACTGAAGGACAGAAAAATGAAACCAAAACAAACCCTAAAAATCTGAGTATAGAACTGAAACTACCAAGTATGTGGGTATGGGAGGAAGAGGGTATGGGGAGTGGGGAGAAGTCCAGAGGACTACAGTGGAAGAGTATGGTTCCTTTGATGGTGCATGTGACATTATAACAGACATCAGAACCATGCCTCAACTTATATACAATGTTGTAAACTATTGTTACCACAACAAAAATAACACAATAAAGAAAAATGTGACCAATAAGAAAAAACTTCGAGTATGAATAAGAATGAACAAAGATACAGGTTGTTCTTGTGTCTCCTGTGTCTGGAGAGACCATGGCATCTTGTGTAGTGAATAGTCAAATGCAAGTGACCAGTGCAACTGGAGCATATAAAGGTAAGGAAGATGAAAACACAAATTAGGATCACCATAGAGCCTGGAATGCCATGCTGAGGAGTGTAAATTTGAATCTGCTGGAGAGATATATCCATTAAAGATATTTAAGCAGTAGAATGTTTGTGAAAGTTATTAGCACAATTCACTGACTCCTTCTCGTTCTTCCCACTTCTAAGTCTACTCTAGGATCGTACTTCTCTGCCTGCCCTTGAAGTTAGGCATGACCACATGAACTGCTTTGACCAATGCTGATGAGTAAAAGTGATAAGTGCCAAAATAGGGCAGATGCTTTAAAAGACAGTATCTGATTGACATTGACACTTTTCCTGCCTTAGTTATTATGGAAGTAAGAGCCTCAGTCTTTGAATGAGAATGACATAGAGAAGAGCCTCAGCTATTCTGTCATAGACATGAAAAATACACACACCTTTGTTATTTTAAGGCACTGAGATATGGTGGTTATTTGTTCTTGCAGGATAAATTATTTGTACTGACTAACAGATTTTTTTTGTTGTCTGTTTTTCAGATCTGGCACTAGTTAGACTTGAAACTGGGAGAAAAATTAGGACATCATTTCAATAGAGCATCATGGCAACAGGGAAGGTGGAGAATGAAGATAAAGACTGAGTTGGTTTTACTTATTTATGCATTTCTGGTGCCCAGCACAGTTCCTGAAATAAAAGACAGGTGAGGCGAGAACCCTTGTTCTTATTCTTTTGTAAAATCTCTTAGTGGATTATTTACTGTTTCCCCCAAAGATATGTCCCAGTCTTAACCCCCAGTAGCTGCGAATGTGACTTTACTTTGAAAGAGTGTTTAAGCATCTTGGGTTGACAAGATTTAGAATGGGCACCAATCCAGTGACTGGTATCCTTCCATGAAAAAGGAGAAGGAGCTTTGACACAAGATAGAGAGATAAGGCTATGTGAAGATGGAGACAGAGACCAGAATTATATAACTGTAAACCAGGAATGCTAAGGATTGCTAGTAGCCATCAAAAAATGGGGAAGAGGTAAGGAATGGTTTCTCCCCTAGAGCCCATGGTAGGAACCAACAATGCTGACAACTTATTTTAGACTTGGCTTCTAGACATATGAGAGAACAAGTTTCTATTGTTTTAAGCTATCAAAGTAATATATACATATATGTAAATAATATATGTATACAGTATATTATGTAATAGATAATATATAGTATATATTGTATATTGTTATATATTGTATATATTTTACTTGTAGCCTTAGAAAGCTAACACAAGACTGTGTTTCCCTTCTCAGGATGGAATAGCATTAGGATAACATTTCAAGTTATTAAGAGAAAGGATTCTCTTCATCCTTTACTCCACTTCACTCAGGAATAAGAGTGATTTTGATTTATCAGACTGGGGAATTCACTTGTAGCAGCAATGTTCTTCTGGGCTGTTTTTTAAACTAGCCTATGGGTTATATGTATTCTACGTGTCTCATAAATAAGCAAATCTGATTGCTAATTAAGTAAGCAACCCTGAGTGGCGGCCCTCAACTTGTTTTTCTATAAGCTTTCCAGACCCCAAGGATTCAAGGTAACACGCAATTTTCCATGTCGCAACTGGGCATATACATGCTTTGTAGACTCTGCCTTTAGATGGATCACAAGCTGGACACATGTGCACATGTGTGTATGATGATTCGGAGGGTCTGAAGAGCATGAGATGAGTTTCCACATGTGAGTTTTAAGTACTATACCATATTTTACTTCAAAGTAGGATACATGATGCATGATGAAGAAGATATACAGTTGACTCTGGTTCAGCATGGGGGTGAGGTCCACTGATTCTTGAGCAATTAAAAATCCACATATATTTTAATTGGTCCTTCTTATACTTGGGGCCTGTATCCTATATCAACTAGCAGACATCCTTAAATGAGGAACTGTGGATAGAAAAAAAAATCTGCATACAAGTGGACCCGAGCATTTCAAAACCTGTGTTGTTTGAAGGTCCTCTATTTCATCAACTCTATCCATTGCTAGATTCTATCCATTGCTACACTCACCATTATCTTATGTACTACTAAGAATGAAATGGAACAAGGCAATCCATGTGAATTTGTATCAGGAACCTCTTATTGCTTCAAAATGTCCCTCAGCTTCTCTGAAGTTTTGGCAATTTTCCTACCTTCATTTACATTCACTGGGTTATGATAGGAAATCCTTGCACACATCACAGTAACAAAATATGTTATCTACTTGCAGATACTTTCTTTCTTAGCTTCTATGAAGCACTTGGCTATTTTTTTTTACAAGAAAGTATGAAAGCATAGTCATTCTCCCTACAGCCAATATTTTCTGCTCATTTTCCATGTCTTTTTACCTGTACAATAGGCTGTTTATTTCACTCATATCAAATTCATTTCCCTCTGCTGAGTCTCTGTGCCTTTCTGGGTTCTCAAAAGCTTTTGTTTAAATAACAACCATACTGGAATATTTTTGAGAACATTAAACAGTAGTTAAACCTAATATCATAGTAGCAGATTGAGCATAACTCAGCAAAGGTGATGACATTCAGCCAATGTGGCCCATACCAGCAGCTACAGGGATTGCAAATGCAACATGAATATCATAATGTGAAAAAAATGTCCATGTCTTAGAATTCCTGAAATATATGAATTAAATTTTACAGAAATATAGTAAATGAAATTTCTAAAAAAGCCTCGACCTTAATTAAAACCAAACTCTTTGCTTCCTAAATTCTATTTAGTATCGATAACAGACTGTATTAGAATTGTTAACTTTGAATTACAATTGAGTATTCACTTTTCTCACATTCTTTCTTTTACCCTGAAGAAAGTATGAAGCGCCCAAGAAGCCAGTGGTCTGGGAAGGGAGAAAACATCAAGTCTTGTGTATTTTGCCCCCTAATAATTCAAAATGATCTGTTCTCATCTTTCAATGGTATGTATTATTTTTCTTGTAAGTGGGTCTGCTTTAATTTATAGTAGTTCTTTCCTCAACTTTTAAGAAAGGAAAAGATACTGCTTTCTGAAATTCTAAAAGTCAACTTCATGGAATTGTAGTTCTGGAAGAGCTTAGAAAATTTATATTTCTGGATGTCAGTTTTACAGATCAAAAAGTCAGCTAGCTAATGCAAGTCACCTGAGACAGATGAATTACTATTGAGTATGTTATTCTTTGGTGTACAGTGGGGGCGAGAAACCCAGGTTAAGTCAGAAGTCATGCTCAGAGGACAAGGTTCTCAATGCTAGTCAGGTTTTACTGTATGTTACATATTCCCAAGAATGAGCCCTCTCCCCTACCTCTAGATTCTGTCTTCCATCAGTCACACTTATCTCTTGTCATTTATTTTGCTTTGCTTTGTTTTGGTCCCTTGTTGGGTCAAGGTTGGATTGTTCTGCGGAAATAACAAATGCCTGGATTTCCTACTCTTTAGAGCTCGGGTGCATTCAATCTGCAGATGTTTATGAGTGTTGACAATCCCCGTTGGCAGATATAGTAGCAATACTTTTGTTGAGACTGAATGATGCCAGCTGAAGGAGAATCCCAGGAATTTGCTTTCATTTAGATCAGACATTTGAACCACGACACCACTTTTCTAGTTCTTACGAGCCTCTCTGAGGCCAAAATTGCTTATGCAATTTGAGAACATTTTTTGCTTTCATCTGGTGTGCCTGGGGGTGGGGGAATGGAAGACAATTGTTCAAAAGGAAGCTCTTTGTTCATCTTGACTAGGATCCATTTCATAGGAAAATTTCCATAGAAATTCTAGGAAGAGAAACAAATGGCTTAGAGAGCAACATTTGCTCTATGAAACATTCCAGTGGCTGGTTCTGTGGTCAGCAAGGGCAGCCAAGTCTAAGGAATTTCAAGGAACACAGCACTTTTTAAAATTGGAGCCCTATGTCTGGCCACAATGCTAATAGTTTCACATCAGCAACTTGGTATATTATGCTACAGGGACTTCAATGGTTACTCTTGTCAGAAAAGGCCAAATCCTACTGCTTATTCAAAAAGGTTACATTTGGGACATATAGTGGCACAGACTTGAGGAAGTAATCATGGACACCTATCTCCCCTTTCATTATAAATCACTTCCTCTTCCCTGTTTCACTAGTGGTCAGATGCTAAATGCTTTTCCTCTTCTCTTTTCCTAGGCAAGGACATAGTGTAACCAGGGGCAGCAGATACCTAAATGTTGTAGGCTAAACAACTGGCCTGCGAAACAGGCTTTGAAGTGGAGGCTGCTTGCAATTTGAACAAAGCAAAAACATGTTTGGGGTTAACTTGATTTACAGGAATCCACAGAACCTGGAAAAGAATCAAGTGGTGAAGCCTTTGTTTGAAAATTTTTTCAGGATAAAGGCTAGCCAGATTTAATGAAGTTTTTCCGTCAGGATTTCAAAACAAAACACTGACAAAAACAGTGCCTCTTTCTTCGCTACTGGCCAAGTTTTGAGTTCAGTGAGAGGACTAGAGAATCGGATGTGGAAAAAGATGGAATCGTATCTTTGAACAATTCAAGAATCATCTCATCCTGGAACATGTAACACTGCACAAATAAGTGGGTACTTATTTCCATTGCCTAAAGCAAAAACAAATTAATTTTTCCTGATGTTTTTTAATATGATTCACTATTTGTAGGACTCACTCTAAGATGGGGGCAATGTCAAGGTGACACAGAAAGTGTCAGTGCCCCACCAAGCTGTGCCCATGCACCTGCCCCTCCACTTGCCATCATGTCAAAAAATCTCTGTGCCCGACTGTATGCAGTGGTGGCACTGAAAATACCAGTTTTTTTAAGATGTCAAGTCAAAAACCATATGTAGGTTTGAACTGTGAAGGTTTTAGGACTTTGTTCAATCTCTGTGCTGTAAATATTATGTTCTCTATTATACATGTTTTTACATCTATTCATGCATCTGATAATATTTATGGAACCAGACTACATATAGCAGGCACTCCGTACTTTTTAAATCAAAATGTTTTGTGGCAAAGCAAATCATTATCCGTAATAGCGGAGACTGGTCAATTATAGCCCGTATGTCTCTTTTCTCTAAAGTTTTATGGGGGTGAGGTCTCCCTGGTGGTGCAAGGGGTTAAATTGCAACCTATAAAGCTATCCGTTTTGATCCCTGGCCAGGCAGGGAGCTACCCACATGGCTCAGCAGACCTCCCCTGACTTACCCACTGCTTCCCTCAGCAGTGTACTTCAGTCAATCCACCTGTTCTGTTCCCCACTCTGTCTCTGTTGAATCCTCTCACCCCCATACTTCTGGCCTGTTCTTGTATGCATAAATAAATCTTAAAAAATAGAATTCATGGGCCTCCCCTGGTGGCGCAGCGGTTGAGCACTGGGCTGCGAAGCTGCCCGCAGCCTCTGCAGCGCCGGTTTGATCCCCGGCCCCTGGCTAGGGTCCCACATGGCACATAGACCTCTCCTGCAGCACCCGCTACTCCCCTCAGCAGTGTATTTCATCGGTCTGCCTGTTCTGTTCCCTGTTCTGGCTCTGGTGAATTCTTTCACCCTCCAGCGCTTCTGACTATACCCAGTGCTTGTATAAATGAATAAATAAATCTTTAAAAAAAAATTCATTTCCATTGCTAATTCAGTGAAGGGAGTGATTGCCCAGTGCTTCATGTTGAGAAGCATCAGGAGGTAGTGCCAAGGCTCAGTGGGAAAGAACACAGTATTGATTATTTAGATAAACCATGGCATGTGTGCCAAACCTATTTGAATATACTCAAATTGCTTTAAGTGATGGTTTATTAGTCTCTACTTTGATTTTTGCTGCATATGAGCTGTGAATTTGAAGATGGTTTTTTGTGTGGCTTATAACTTAGTTACAAAGAAACATCACAAAGTGAGTATAATTGTCTTTTAACTTCCACATTCTTTAAAAGATTTATTTATGCATACAAAAACTAGGGTACAGACCAGAGGTGTGGGGGTGAGAGGATTCACCAGAGACAGAGTGGGGAACAGAGTAGTGGATTGACTGAACTACACTGCTGAGGGAAGCAGCGGGCGAGTCAGGAGAGGTCTGCTGCACCAAGGGTGTCACCTCCCTGTCCAGGGATCGAACTCATGCTGCAGTGGCTGTGGATATCTTCATAATGCCGTGTCTTAACCCCTGTGCCACCAGGAAGGTCCACAAATCCTTACATTTAAAAGAGCACAAAGAATAACGCAAAGGATAAATAGAAATAAAGACATGTAGCCACACAAGATTTTGCAGACCTCTAAGCATAAAAAATCTTAAAACCACAGAAGAGATTCCCGTTAACCACCCACTAGATGAATAACAGAGTTTCATTTGCAACAATTGCCAGATTAACAGAGTTATATTTTCAAGGTGGTGATAGGAAATAATTATAAACAATAAATTCTAAGTCCAAATAAGCTATGATTAAAAAATAAGGACCATTAAGACAGTTTTAAACTTGCATTAGGAAAATTTACCATTTATGATCATCAATGAAGAACCATCACATTGACAAATATTAAGGTTTAGGATGCAGGGCCTCCCTGGTGGTGCAAGGAGTTAAGCACAGCACTGTGAAGCTATCTGCAGCCACTGCAGCATGAGTTCAGACAGGGAGCTGACCCACATGGCGCAGCAGACCCCTCCTGCCTCCCAGGCTGCTCCCCTCAGCAATTTTATTTCAGTCAATGCCTGTTCTGCTCCCCACTCTATCTCTGGTGAATCCTCTCACCCCACCAGCAGTTCTGGTCTACATCCCAGTTCTTATATGCGTAAATAAATAAATCTTTAAAAAAAAGTATTGGAATACAGAAAAAAAAGGAGAAACTATTGTTTTTAAAATGCTGCTGTGGGCCTCCCCGGTGGCGCAGCGGTTAAAGCTGCCCATGGCCTCTGCGGCGCCGGTTCGAACCGGAAGGGTCCCACAACCTCTCCTGCCGCCCGCTGCTCCCCTCAGCAGTGCACTTCGGTCCTTCTGCCTGCTCTGCTCCCCGCTCTGGCTCTGGTGACTCTCTCACCCTGCTTCTGACTGTACCCAGTGCATGTATAAACAAACAAACAAACAAATAAAACAAATAAATAATAAAAAAAAAAAAAAAATAAAATAAAATGCTGCTGTGCTTAATTAATAATTGACACTTAATGCACACACACACACACAATCAAAATTCTAGGTAAAAATACTGAGTAAGAGAGTGGAAGCAGATCTGGGTGAAGGTGGGGGTGTCTCTTCCTGTTCACCAGAAACTATAGAGGAGGAAAAATATTTCCCTTACTCTTTATGGTGAGAGCCTCTCTGATGCCCCCTTTTCTCCAGTGCACTTCAAAAATGGATGAGCTTACATTGGTTAGAAGTTCTCCATTGTGTGGAAATGGTGAGGAGACAAAAATATACCCATGAAATAAACTCGGTATTTAAAAAAAAAAGTTCTCCATTGTGGCCACTGTAATTGTAGGTTTTTTTTTTTTTTTTTTTCTTTGAAAGGTCAACCTGATTGTTGAGACTTCAGACAAAATTGTATTCACCTGACACATCATCCGGGACCCAGTTCAGAAACAGGACCCAGTCTGTTTTTTAAGTCAGACCCCATCTGACTCCTGCCAGTTTGCAAAACCAGCATGGAAAAAGAAATTCTCAAAGTCTGAAAGCTCATAATACAACAGTGTGGAACTAAGATCTCTGAGGAACTTTCCTGACACCTCCAGGGGCAGTGAGCAAGCAGCAAGCTCAATGGCTCCACAGGTACTTTTGCGGGGGTCATTGTTTGCTCTTGGGGGCTGTTGGGAATATCCTGCAGTTACCTAAAAATATACTGAGGCATATTAGAAATTTTAAGTGTTTATTTGAACAAAAGTCAATTTAAATCAGGCAGCACTCAATATAGAGAATAAAAAGGAGATAAGAGGAGCTGTTCAAAATCAAAGACTTACAGCCAGAAGGGAGCAGGAACAGAATGTTTTACTAGACAAAAAAACAGTCTGTTGTAAAGTACTTTCCTCTAGGAGGTGGTGGGGCCTATCAGATAAATGATCTAACTAGTGCTGACCAGGTGATTTTTTTCATTTAAAAATTTTTTTTTATTTTAAAAATTTTTTTACATTGTTCTTAATTTTTTTTTAAAGATTTATTTATTTATTTGTCTATTTATTTATTTATTTATACAAGCACTGGGTACAATCAGGAGCACGGGAGGGTGAGAGAATTCACCAGAGCCAGAGTGGGGAACAGAGCAGACAGAGTGACAAAATACACTGCTGAGGGGAGCAGCGCGCGCGGCAGGAAAGATCTGTGGCGCCATGTGGGTCCCTCCCCAGTGGCCGGGGATTGAACTGGCGCTGCAGAGGCTGCGGGCAGCTTTGCGGCCCAGTGCTCAACCACTGCACCACCGGGGAGACCCTACATTGCTCTTCATTTTTAAACAATATTTGCTTTCCCCCACCCTATCAGGTGTAGTTCCCATGGAATTTCCTTCCCCAATGCACCCGTGCACCATCACCTCAGTCCCCTGTGCTCCTCCCTCCCTCCGTCTGATCCCTCTCCTTCCTCCTCCCCTGCAGGATGTCTCTGATTATAATTGTCTGTTTTTGCTTTGTTGTGTTTTGTACTGTTATTTTTTACACTGATGTCTTATTTTGTTCCCCTATATTCCTGCTGTAAGTGAAACAATCTGATATTTTTCTTTTTCCTCTGGCTTATTTCACTCAGCATAATTCCTTCTAGCTCCATCCATGTTGCTGCAAATGGCATGAATTTGTCTTTTTTGATTGCTGAATAATATTCCATTGTGTATATATACCACATCTTCTTGATCCAGTCATCTATTTTGGGGCATTTGGGTTGTTTCCAGGTTTTACCTATTGTAAATAGTGCTGCAATAAACATAGGGGTACAGGTGATCTTTTGAATCAATGTTTTTGTGACCTTTGGGTAGATCCCTAGGAATGGAATTGCCGGGTCATATGGTAGCTCTATTTTTAGTAGACTGAGGAACCTCCAGACAGCTTTCCATAGTGGTTGGATCAGTTTGCACTCCCACCAGCAACGTAGGAGAGTTCCTTTTCCACCACATCCACGTCAACATTTGTTATTGCTAGTTTTTTTTAATATATGCCATTCTTACTGGTGTAAGGTAATCTCTCAATATGGTTTTGATTTGCGTTACTCTGATGATAAGGGATGTTGAACATTTTTTCATATGCCTGTTGGCCTTTGGCATTTCCTCTTTGGAGAAATGTCTTTTAAGTTCTTCTGCCCATTTCTTGAATGGATTGTTTGTTTTTGTTGAGTCATGTGAGTTCTTTGTAAATCTTTGTGATCAGTCCCTTATCAGTTGACTGGAGTGCAAAATTTTTTTTCCCAATCAGTGGGGTATCTCTCTGTTTTGGTTAATGTCTCTTTTGCTATATAGAAGCTTTTCAGTTTGATGTAATCCCAGGTGTTTATCTTTTCCTTGATTTTCTTTGCTTTGGGTGATGAGTCTTTAAAGATGTTACTGAGATGTATGCTTTGTAGTGTTTTACCTATATTTTCTTCTATATATTTTATGGTTTCAGGTCTTATGTCCAGGTCTTTTATCCATTTTGACTTGATTTTTGTGCATGGTGAGAGGTAGTGGTATAGTTTCATTTTTTTGCCTGTGGAGGTCCAGTTTTCCCAGCACCATTTATTAAACAAACTGTCCGTGTTCCATTGCATATTCTTTGCTCCTTTGTCAAAGATTAGTTGTTCATGTAAGTGTGGCTTTATTTCTGGACTCTATTTGGTTCCGTTGGTCTGTGTGTCTGTTTTTGTTCCAATATCAAACTTTTAATTATTATGGCTTTACAGTATAGCTTGAAGTTTGGAAATTTGATATCTCCTTTCTCCTTTGTTTTCATCAGTAGGTCTTTGGCTAGTCGTGTTTTTTTGTGTGTGGTTGCATATGAATTTCATCAGTATTTGTTCTATTTCTTTGAAGAATGTCATTGATATTTTTATTGGAATAGCATTGAATCTGTATAATGCTTTTGGGAGGATGGCCATTTTAATAATATTAATTCTTCCATTCCATGAGCAAGGGATGTCTTTCCATTTCTTGTGTCTTCTTCTATTTCTTTTTTTTTTTTTTTAAAGATTTATTTATTTATTTATACAAGCACTGGGTACAGTCAGAAGCGTGGGAGGGTGAGAGAATTCACCAGAGCCAGAGCGGGGAGCAGAGTAGGCAGAAGGACCGAAGTACACTGCTGAGGGGAGCAGCGGGCGGCAGAAGAGGTCTGAGCGCCATGTGGGACCCTCCTCTGGTGGCCAGGGAGCAGCCGGGGATCGAACAGGCGCTGCAGAGGCAGCGGGCAGCTTCGCAATACAGTGCTCAACCGCTGCACCACTGGGGAGGCCCTTCTTCTATTTCTTTTAACAGTGTTTTATAATTTTCTTTGTATAGGTCCTTCACCTGTTTTTTTAGGTTTATTCCTAAGTATTTGATTTTTTCATTTCAATTATAAAAGGGAGGGTTTTATTGATTTCTTCTTCAGATTGATTGTTTGTGTATAGGAAGGATACTGATTTTTGTGTGTTGATTTTGTATGCTGCTACTTTACTAAACTGGTTGATTATTTTGAGTAGTTTTTCTGTGGAGCTTTTTTTTTTTAGCTTTTCTGTGGAGCTTTCTGACCAGGTGATTTTTGATTGGCTCATGAAAGACCCACTTCTGCTAAAGCCAAAACTGTCAAGTAAAATTTTGTTTTGGGAATGTAGGATAGCATAAGTGACTCCATTTTGGACCTGATGTCTTGTTTTAATAAGACTCACACACAGGTTGTGAGAAAATGAACTGATATAATTCCTTCAAGAATAATTTGGCTGTATTTAGTGAGGATGTGATGCTTATATCTTATCCCAGTGAGGATGAATTACCTGTGACCCAGAAATTTTGCCTCTTGGGAAATTGGAGAAGTTCTTGTGTGTGTATGTGCTTGAATGTATTTGCAGCATTTTTCGTAGTAATGAAATACAGAAAGTAACCTAATTTTTTCACTATAGAGTGAATGAAAATGTAGGATCTACATAAAATAGAATACTACAAAGAATTAAAGTGAATTAGTATGTGTGGATAAAGAGTCCATTAGAGACACTTTAATGTTCTCTGTACATATTAATGCCAAACACTTTGAATCAACCTCAGTCAGAATTATAGTTGAAGCTGTTGAAGGGGCAGGACAGGACAAAGTGCAGGTTTTCTGATCCAGCAGACCGGGTAAAGGAGTCCTGGAGCCCTCAGTGGCTTTTCAGGCTTTTATTGGGATTTACCGGGTACATGACAAGTAGGGGTGCTGGCATCACAGCAAGTCTTCACTCTTTCTGGGCTCTCTGGCGTTCTCTCTGCTTCTCTGCTCTTTGCTTCTACTGGCACCCCCATGATGCCGCCCTTAAAAGCCCAGTCTTAGCCCAGGTGAATCCCATCTACATATGCCCACACCCTACTCCAGGTGCCCGCCATCAGGCATGCATTCGGGACCACAGGGTTCTGTTATCTATCTATCCTAATGGCGGGAGGGCAGAAAAGCCTGATACTTTTTACCTTACCCTACACTGTAAATCACGTTTCAATGAATAAAACATTTTAATGAAGTTATTGTCATAGGTGCTTTTGAGAATCCAAGGCTATTATACTCTCCTTAGAGTACATAGATGAGACAATAACACAGAAGGTTGGAAAATATTTATGTTCCAATAACCCATGATTTTAAAATTAATTTATGCTTCTTTTGTATTTTATTATACTAAAGTTGTCTCTATGTCAGTCTGTTTCCTTAAAAGAGAAAAGAACTTTCCTATACTATCACAAGTTTCTTTAATAGTTATTATTCAAAGATTGTAGACTTGTAAGTTGGAGATGTCTGTTTTAGAAAACTGCATTGTCAAAATAGTTGTAATAAAGAATTGTTAGTTTACTTGAAGAAATAACCTATTTTAGTCATTCTGTTCTTGTTTTAGCAATATGACCAATATATAAAAACTGCTCATTTAAATGAGGAGAGTACAATTAAAACCTTCCTCCCTGCGAAAAAAGATTTTTGTAAGTAAAAGAAATGAGCGCTTATATATATAACATATATAATACTATATCGAATTCCGTTATATGTATTGCTATGGCAGTCTCAAAAAAAAGATTGAAAGAACAAACTGTTCAATACATACAGTAGATGACGTTTAAATAATTAAAATATTCAAAACAACACTATATGTATTTCTATAATATTCTTTTATCAGAAACTGTAGCATCAAGTAAATATTGGCATTGCTTATAAATTAAAAAGTCTTGGTGATCAATTATGAAAACATGAGTGTCTAGTGATTTCTAGGGAGAGAGGAAGGAGAGGCTTCAATGATATTTGTCTTGCTTAGCTTTTTCACTAGCTTATTAAGAGATAGCACTGTATACATTTAAGGTGTACATGTTTACTTGCTGTGTTTATGTATTACAAAATGATTGCTACCATGGATTAGCTAACTCCTACATCCTTTCACACAATTACCAATTTTGTGTGTGTGTCTGGTGAGAACATTTAAGCTCTACCCTCTTAACAACTTTCAAGTATTTATTACAGTATTATTAACTGTAATCATCATGTTGAACCTTAGATGTCAGGAACTTGTTAATCTTACAACTAGAAGTTTTTACCTTTTGACCATGATCTCTCCACTGCCCCCACTTTCCAGCCTCTGGTAACAGCCACTGTCATGTTTATTTCTTAAAACAAAAGATGAAAATATGGCAAAACACCTTTTGTTAAGAAATGAGTACAGCAAGTTCCTAATGTTTGTTATAATACTGATGAGAAAAAAACAGCCCTGGTCTACTTTGAGGAAAACAGTGTTTTTCGAGGATCTGCTTTTGTTATATGTCATTTCACTTAAAATCACTGTTTCCAAGAACTCCCTGATGATGTGAAGTGAGGACTTAACTATACTTGGATATTTGGATACTTGTATTTTTTTTTAAAGATTAATTTATTTTATTTATTTATACAAGCACTGGGTACAGTCAGAAGCGCGGGAGGGTGAGAGAATTCACCAGAGCCAGAGCGGGGAGCAGAGCAGGCAGAAGGACCAAAGTACACTGCTGAGGGGAGCAGCGGGCGGCAGGAGAGGTCTGCGCGCCATGTGGGACCCTCCTCCGGTGGCCGGGGAGCAGCCGGGGATCGAACCGGCGCTGCAGAGGCTGTGGGCAGCTTTGCAACCCAGCGCTCAACCGCTGCGCCACTGGGGAGGCCCTGAATACTTGAATTTTAAAAGGATAAACCATCATGTCTTCTTATTTAGATTATAAAACATGGCTAAAAAATATGGAGAAAACATTTTCCCTCATACATATCATCTTATATAAACCATAGCAGATTTTTCACCAAAATTCAAGTATTGTATTCACATAGATCCGTGCAACCACGCATGGAGACTGTAGTCAGCTGTTAGTAGCATTAAACCAACACTACCTTAACATTACTCCAGTAACATTTCTGCACAGTTCTAGTAAGCAACCTTTGCTTCTCCACAACTATACATTTGCCTGACTCCTAATTCTCCCTCAGCAGAGCTCCAAAGTCTCAGCATATGATACCATCCAGTATGGAGTCCAGGAAATAGAGAGGAAAATAGGCCTTTCTCGCTGAACTTCTCTCCTTCCTCTTGACTGATGGATCTGAATGCAAGGCCTTTAATCTTTGCATTTCCCTCAGTGTCTGTGAGAACAGTAGCCTTCATTTTGCATTATTTCTTCCCTCTGTATTCTGGATCTCCTTTCTTAGAATTATCACTTTTCAGCCATGCCTCTGACTCCTGCGTGTAATTTCATTCTAGGTTTCTGGCCCCCTTTGGTGTATAATGATATGTAACTACCAACTTAAAGCAAAAGAAACAACAAAACTCTATCACCCTCCCATTTCCACTATACCACTTTTTCCCTTAACAACTTAAATTCATTTCTGAAAACTGTATTGCTAAATGAAGAGCCATTATGGTGAAAATCCTTTCCTGACCAGCTGTTACAGGAGGTTACATAATCCTTCCATGTTGAACTTCTTGAAAGAGAAATCTGCTTGTACTTTCTCCACTGTCTCAACGCACTTCCACAGTTGTTTTTGCCTCTCTTAGTCCACTAAGTGGTTTTGCCAAGAACTGTGCCAGTTCACTGTCTGGTTTCTAAGTACTATGTTTTGACTTGGCTTCTTGAAAGTAGTTCAGAATTCATTACTTCCTCTTATTTGAATGTATTTCCTCCCCTGATTTCAATTTTGTTGAACAAATACTTATTGATGGACCAGAAAGGAGGTTTCAGAAAACACCCTAGGTGCCAGCAATGTGGAGATGAGTGAGACCTGAATCCTGCCTTTAGGTGCTAGATAGGCTGGAAATTGGGGGTAAGGAGGAGACAGGTAAATGTTGCTGCAATGGAATGGGATGGGTGCTGGGCTGTACTTATGCTTAAAAGTCAACAGTAAAAGCAAATAGGATGGTAAGGTGGTGAAACTTAGAGAAGCTTTTCTGGAGGAGTTGATTTTTTTTTTTTAAGATTTATTTATTTATACAAGCACTGGGTACACTCAGAAGTGCAGGTGGGTGAGAGAATTCACAAGAGCCAGAGCAGGAAATAGAACAGGCAGACTGACGAAATACACTGCTGAGGCGAGTAGCGGGCGCCAGGAGAGATCTGATCTGTGCGCTATGTGGGACCCTCGCCCGGTGGCTGGGGATCGAACCAGTGCTGCAGAGGCTGTGGGCAGCTTTGCAACCCAGTGCTCAACCGCTGCGCCATCGGGGAGGCCCAGGAGTTGATTCTTGAACTGAGTCTTAAACCCTGAGTATTAACGTGTCTTTCAACTCTTCCTTTCCAACTCTGACTTTTTCTTTATATCTCCCTTTTTATTTATCACTTTATACTTCCCAGTATTCTTTCCTTGATTGTTTATTCTTTTCTCTTTCTGTTCATTCTTTACATATGTCTGTAGCCTTGACCTGCATACTGCTAGATCTGTCTTTTAAACTCCAAACTGGATGTATAGCCCACTGTTTTTCTCCCCAGCATTATTGGCATGTAACATTGTATAAGCTTAAAGTATACAATCTGAGAATCTGATACATGTACATATTGTAAAATGTTTACCCCTCCACCTTTTTTAATTGAGGTAACATTATATAAGTTTCAGGTGCATGTTATTAAAAATCAATATATGTATATACTATATTACTTCATCACTAAGAGACCAATTCTGTCCTTCACCCTACAGTTGTGTTTTTTTATACAATTTATCAATCTTCCCCCCTTATCTTCTTGGTCATCTGGTCAAAGTTCACTTTCTTTTTCTTTTAATTTATTTATGCATACAAGAACTGGGGTGTAGGCCAGAGATGCTGGGGATGAGGGGATTCACCAGAGCCAGAGTGTGGAGCAGAACAGGTGGATCTACTGAAATACACTGCTGAGGGGCGCAGCAGGCGAGTCAGGAGAGGTCTGCTGTGCTATGTGGGTTTGTCGCTGGCCGGGGATCAAACTTATGCTGCAGTGGCTGGTCATAGCTTGATAGCGCTGAGACTTTAACCTCATGTGCCACCTGGGAGGCCTCCTAAAAGTTTACTTTCTTTTTTTCAGTTCATCCCTTTGTTTTTCTATACCATATATGAGTGAAATTATAGAATGCTTGTTTTTGTTTTCCTTTCTATCACTTATTTGATTAAACCCTGTTGGCCCATCCATGTTGTTACAAATAGAAGAATTTCATTTTTTTAATAGCTGGATAGTATTTCATTGTCCATACCACATCTTCTTTATCCATGGCACATAGGGTTGTTTTTATCTCTTGGTTATTGTAAATAATGCTTCAATAATCATGGGGGTAGGTATATTTCTTTGAATTAGTGTTGTTATATTTTTCAGGAGATAGAGGAGGGATAACTGGATCATATGAAATTTCTCTTTTTAAATTTTTGAGGAATTTCAAACTGTTTTTCATAGTAGCAGCTGTTTGCTGTTACGTACTAACTGGTCTTTCCACCTTCACACTTTCTCTCCTTTAAGCTTTTTCCTATGTCACTACCACAGTGCCCTCTCTAAACACAGATCTGGTTTCTTCATTCTCCTCAGTCAGGGCCTTTTAACCTCTTCATTGACTTCAGGATGTGATACAAGCTGGTTGACCTGGCTTGTGAGGTCTTGTCTCTGGAACCTTCCCTCCTAATTTCCTTTCCTTCCTAATTTCCAACAAAATAAACGAGGTATGTTCCCTTATGAGAAACAGTTTATCTCATAAGTTTTTGCAGTGCATATGCTGTTCTCTCTACCTACGACTTTCTTGTCACTGCCTTGCCACTTCCACACTACAGGAATTCTTTTCTGTTTCCGTTCCCAGTCCAGTTTATTCTAGTCCACGGGTTCCTTTTCATGATGGGAACTTTGTGTCTGGCATTGATCACACCGTGTGGTTGTTACCAGTTGACCTGTCTGTATTTTCTGCTTAGTCTCTGGAGTCCTTGAGACCAAGGACCATGGTCTCAACTTCTGGCCTGTTAGACAAAAAAATGTGTCCTCATAGATGTGTGTATTTCCCTAAGAACACCCCGCCCTGACTATCAGGCTGGCGCTTTTTAGTCTGTATTATAAAAAAAGGGAAAAAAGGGAAGTAATAAAAATAAAATGAAAAACTATTCTCAAAAAAAAGCTAGAAATAAATGTTGAAGAAATGAATCTCGAATGAGGTGTTTAAGACAAACTGAGGGTCTTCACGGGCATGCAGGGGTTAAGACACAGCGCTGTCAAACTATCAGCAGTCATAGCAACATAAGTTCAAGTTCGATCCCCAGCCAGGGATCTAACCCACATGGTGCAGCAGACCTCTCCCCTCTCAACTGCTGCTCCCCTCAGCAGTGTATTTCAGTAGATCCACCTGTTCTGCTCCCCACTCTGTCTCTGGTGAATCTTCTCACCCCACCTCCCCATACTTCTGGCCTAGACCCCAGTTCTTGTATGCATAAATGAATAAAAATAAGTCTTTAGTAAATGAATAAAGCAACACCACACAGAAAAATAACTTTTGGGCCAGATGTCACCAAGGATCACAGAGATCTTTTGGATAAATTAAAAAGTAGCAACACAGTGAAATATATTCTGAATAGTGAGGTTGAGATTTACTTAAGGGCACACATTTTAAGAAAGTCATAGGTAAGACTACTGAAAGACTGGAAAGATAGCCTTAAATCTTTTTCATAAATATATTTGTATATTTAATATAGTTAATATAATTTCTATTTATAATATATAATAATTTATCATAAAATAATAATATATAATAAATATATTTAATAACAATTTACACTTGACATTTATGAGCATATTCTGTGTACCAGGCACTATAGTAAATATTTTATATACATGAGCTCAATTAGTGTTTAACATAACACTATGAAGCACGTGCTATTATTATACCTAGAGTACTGATGGGAAAACTGAGCCCTTTGTAAAAGCCAGGCAAATTGGATCCAAACCTACTGCTTCCTGCTTCTAGTAAGGAGGTTTTTCCTCATCAGAGCTCAGCTCTCGAGGTGAGCACAGGCAGGGCTCTGTCCTCTACTGCACCTCTCCAACCAAGATGCATGTCCATCTTGTCTTTGTGCTTGAATTTTGGATTTCCCTGTTTGGGAGCCTCTGAGGGGAAGGAGACTCCCAAGAATAGATAGGAAGCTGTAGGGGAAGGTAAGCAGTTTTTACTTAATCCTGTCTACCATGGAAAGTTTTCCTGTGAGTGCTAATGCTGAGAATGAGCTTCCTCTTTCAAAGGAGGAAGCTGCAGGGCAAAGAACCAGAAGAACTGGTCGGAAGTCCCCAAGGAAGTGGGGACTCAAGCAGGAGGTGGAGGTTTTCAGTGCTGGATGTTTAGGTGGCAAGAACTGAATGTGTCTGTGAGGTGGGGAAGGGAATGCAGCTTCACCACTGAGCTGTAGAGAGACTGCATGCAGGAAAACTGTCTTCTTTGTTTTGAATCCCCCCAAATTCAGAGTTTAACTCACCAGAGGCCCCCATGTATGTTCTGGATGAATTAGGAAGATTTTGTGGACTACCATGAATCTTCCCAAATGTCTATCAGTTAGATCACATTAATCCTTTTATGAAGATGAAAATGTGGAGACTGAGAGGTTAAATAGCTTGTTCAAGGCCACCCTGAAAATGAATGGAGCTTGAACTCCAGCAAAACAGCCCTGTCGTCTGAAAAATGTGGCTTCTGCTGTCTTGTGATTGTTCACAAGAGCCTATTCTTAAATATTGAGGATTTTTCAAGCTGGTTATTATTAGTAAAATTCAACCATGCTTGAAATCAACATGGTTTATGCCACCTGCTTACAATATTTCTTTCTTTCTTTTTTTTTTTTACTCTGTGACTTTTTTTTTTTAAAGATTTATTTATTCGGGCCTCCCCGGTGGTGCAGCAGCAGGTTGAGCGCAGCACTGTAAAGCTGTCCGCAGCCTCTGCAGCATGGGTTCAGTTCTCCTCTGACCAGGGAGAAACCCACATGGTGTGGCAGACCTCTCCTGTCTCACCCGCTGCTCCCCTCAGCAGTGCTTTCCTTCAGTCTGCCTGTTCTGTTCCCCGCTCTGTCTCTGGTGAATTTTCTCACCTTCCCGCGCCTCTGGCCTGTACCCCTGTTCTTGTATAAATAAATCTTAAAAAAAAGAGATTATTCATGCATACAAGAACTGAAATTTGAACTATCACAGAAATTTGAAAACACCATAAACCAGCAGTTGCCTTTGTCCCACTGCCAGGAGCCAGTTTATAAAACTGGTTTGGTGTGTCTAACCTGTCACTGCGACATGGCTCCCCGCATCCTTGTTAGATGTTACATCACAGCCTATTAAAAGCAGCCTCACTTAAAGGTTCATTGCATCCACCCAGAGGAACTGCTTTCAGTGTGCTATTTTGAAGGCCTGAGTTCCTAGTAAGACAAACCTAAAGTGATGTTATTTTCACTGCATTTTATTTTTGCTGAAATACTTTGAAACCTTCTTGATTGTTGGTTTGTCGGACTGTAGTGGCAGTATGGGCACAGTGCAGGTTTTCTATGATTTGAGCAGATGGGGTAAGGAGGAGCCCTGGAATCCTCAGTGGCTTTTCAGGCTTTCATTGGAATTTTACCGGGTACACAGGAGGCAGGGGTGTGGGGGGGGGCGGCGGTTGAGGGGGACGCTGGGAGGCTGGCAGGCCTCCCAGCCCCCAGCAAGTCTTCACTTTTTCTCAGCTCTGATGTTCTCTCGTGACCTTTGCGTCTCTGCTCCTTTCACGCTGCTGTTCTGCTGGATTCCCTGTAATGCTGCCCTTATAAGCCCAGTCTCTCAGCCCAGGTGTACCACGTATGCATGCCCACACCCTACTCCAGGTGCCCCCGCCATCAGGCATGCATTCAGGACTGCAGGGGCCCATCAGGAATCCTAAAAGCCTGATAGCTTTTACCTTACCCTACACTGACTCTCTCCACTAGAGTACAAGCTCTGTGAGACAGAGGTTTCACTTTTGATGCTCTCGTGTTAGACAGGAGTGGGCAAGAGCGACAGAAATATCCCTGTCCCTCCAACAACAAATAGAGTGAAAACCAGCAGTAAGCTTACCAGCAGCAGTCAAGCAGGAAGATGGTCAGAATCTCACTCTGCTTGTGAAAGCCTGGTATCCAGAGACTTGGCTCCATGATTGGGGTTAGCATAGCTTTGAATCTAGTTAACAGGTAGTTTTACCACACGTGTCTTTGCTACAAACACTTGGCAGGTAACTAATAGCCATAGACAATATTTTCGTAAAGAAAGCTGACCCTAACCTTCACCCTACCTTTTAAATGTCTCTCCCTGGCAAAATTCCTTACATCTAGTTGAGGGTGAAAATGTTCCAAATGTAAATGCTTGTGGTAGAGTTTATGATGCATCTCTGGGCCATGGAAGCTTCTGGCCCCTTCTCATCTTCTAGGAGCAGCTCAAGGAGAGATGGGAGGTCTACCAAATTCTGAAAATGCTTACAAAGATTCCCAGCTTTGTAGAGAAGCAGACAGAGAATGTGAGTAGGCAGCTTGGGAAAAAGTCCAAAGAAACTCTCAATTACCATCATAAGGTCTTAGAGAAAAGGGGCTTGCCGAGCCTCACACTTTTCAGGGCTACACAACAAGTCGGGCAATTTTCTGAAGATGCTGGGCACCCTTGCCCCATGGGAATAGTTTTAGGACACTAACATCTACAACTATGTGATGGAAATTCAGTTATAGGATATTAAGAAAGTCTCTGAAGAAATAGAAGCGCTCATGTCTTCAAATTAAGGCTGCCTAGAGTTCCAGCAGAGCACTCTCTCTTGCACCACAGGCTTTAGAAAAATGAGTCCAATATAATATTTACTCTTTGATTTGTATACCAGAGGAGGAAAAGATGTGGTCTCTGAGGAGCTGCAAGTGGTGTCAATGAGCGCTCACTTGCATCTAGCTAAGCAAAGAGAAGTTTGGGTAGAGCTCTGTACTTGAAGTTTGTGTAAAAGAAAAGGCCATGGTGGTGGAAAAATTTGAGCCACAGGGCTGCTGCTACCATTGCACGTGACCAGCATGAATCAGAGAGGTGGAATTGAAAACAGGCCAGTCTGGCTTGAGATTCTGGGATGTAACCCAAGGTTATAGGGCTAGGAGTCAGGCTCTCAGATGCAGATCTATTGTGACCTTCTCCTGAAAGAACTTTGCAGATAGTCTCTTAGGGAAGATGCGTTCTGGACCTCCTGGAAAGAACTACTTGAATTGTGTAGACTTCGTGTCTGCTTTCAAACTGCAGCCTAACCCTGCTCCTGCCTGGCATTGCCGGCTCACGAGCACCAATGGCCAGTGCCCATGGCCTTTGCATGCTATGTTGTCTCTGAAAGGGCTGCGTCTGGCACTGGAGCACTGCTGACCTGGATCCT
Organism: Talpa occidentalis; assembly: GCF_014898055.3. Classification (NCBI taxonomy): domain Eukaryota; kingdom Metazoa; phylum Chordata; class Mammalia; order Eulipotyphla; family Talpidae; genus Talpa; species Talpa occidentalis. Next base: position 40,973,111 of record NW_023605083.1, on the reverse strand, counting down.
GCTGCCTCTGGGAGCTGGCTACCACTTCCGATCCTCTGCACTGTTACATGGCACGAAGGAAACGTGGACACCAAGGCTAACAAGAGGCAGGTTTAATGCACCGGTGCTGACTTAGCGGATTCATATTGCAAGGCTGAGCCCTGTCTGCAGGAAGGCAGGGACTTATATACACCTTCAGTTTCTACAAGGTTCTGGGTGGGTTTGCATTGGGAGCTATACATGGTCAGATAGGACGTGGCTACATACCAAGAGGTGAGTTGTATAGGTGCATACCAAGGTGTGAGAAAAGGGTCAGTAGTCATGCCCCACCAGGTCCATCCTGCCTCATGGTGGCATATGGTCTAAGATTCATGAATCAGGGACTAAGTTGCATACCAGGAACTGAGCAAAAAGTTGTTACTGAGGTCCCCAAGCTGCTTATCCCAGGTCACCATGCTTCAGCATAGCCTCCTGGTCCTGTGGTCTCTCCTAATGTCGGGTCCAGTGTCTGGCACTGAGCAGCCTGTACTTCAAATAGGTGTTGCTGGCTGCTGTGGGGTCCCCTCAGCAGTGCTGCCTGGGAGCCTGTCTGGCTGTAGTCAGGAGTCGCATCTTGGCTCACCACTTGCTGGCAGACACTGGTTCCAGGCAATCAAGGAAGGGACAATGCCATCTTGCATGAGTGGCCTTTGTTTTGGACTGATGGACACTGAGGACAATATCTGGGGTGAGACAGCTGGCCATTTTGAGCCTTAGAAATGCTTTCCTTTCCCCCAATCTGCTGTCTGTGAATAAACCCCATGGTTGTTCCACCCTGAGCTTGAGTGCAATTGTGAGTGTGAGTGAGAGAACCCACAGTGACCTGTGCCCCAGCCCTGGGGCTGTTTAAGTTAACTTTGTTTTAGATGGCAGGTAGGGAAGGGAGGAAACAAGGAAGAAGGGAGCGAGGGAGGGAAGGGAGGGCAAAGGAGAGGAGGAGGGAGCACATACTGGTCAAAACACAGATGAATAATTTATATTTCCTTGGATGCTTTGGGTCATAAAAGAATTAGGAACAGGGGCCTCCCTGGTGGTGCAGGGGTTAAAGACAGCACTATCAATCTATCGTCAGCCACTGCAGCCCAAGTTCGATTCCCAGCCAGGCAGGTGACCCACATGATGCAGCAGACCTCTCCTGTCGCGCCCACTGCTCCCCTCAGCAGTGTATTTCAGTAGATCCTCCTGTTTTGCTCCCCACTCTGTCTCTGGTGAATCCTCCCCCCCCCACCGCCCCCGTATTTCTGGTCTGTATCCCAGTTCTTATATGCATAAATAAATAAATCTTTTTAAAAAAGAATTAGAAACAGATCTCCTTATTAAGAACATAAATATTAAAAAAAATAAGAATTCAAGGTTAGAATGGTTAAAATAAAAACAACAGCATGAAATGCCAAAGCAGCTTTCAGAGCTAAGGGAACATATTAAGAGTCAAAACAACATCATTACAAAACTTATATGTAAATTGGAAACAACAAAGAACAGAGTACACACAGCTGAAAATCAAATTATTTACATAGAGAAAAGCTGAAGATCATCACAGCAAACAACAGAGGAAAACTGCAAGAACTGACAGCAATAAGAGCAAAGCATCTCCCCATTCCTAGCCCTCAGGCTTGAGTTCACATCCTATCAATTTTTCTGCTTCATTGGCATCTCCATCCCATTAATCCAACCACTTTTCATTATTCCTCAGGCGACCTAGCCTCACTCCCTCTTAACCAGCTTATTATATTCTTTGCTTAAAAACACATTCTTTGAAAATCAGAATAATTGGTCTTCTAAAAATGTGAACCAGTCCCTATCCCTTTCTCCTCTGCTAAGACCTTCTAAAAACCATACGTTGCATTTTGAATGAAGTCCTAACTTCATATGTGGGCCCAGACTTCCCTGTGTGAAATAATTCTGGTCTACCTCTCTTAGCACAGCTTCCTCTCTTACTTTCCCACTATAATAGTCACATTGGCCTCCTTTCTGGTACTCAAACATGACACACTTATTTTTTTTAAAGATTTATTTATTTATGCATACAAGAACTGGGGTGCAGGCCAGAGATGTGGGGTGGAGGGATGGTGGTGAGAGAATTCACCAGAGACAGAGTTGGGAGCAGAACAGACAGATCCACTGAAATATGGTGGCTACGGATAGCTTCATAGTGCTGCGTCTTAACCCCTTGCGCCACTAGGGAGGCCCCACACTTATTTTTGCCTCAGACATTTTCTGTTCCATCCTCATTGAATCCTACTTCCCCCTCTTTGGGAGTTTGAAATCAATAAGGACTCAGTTCATATGTCCTACAAAAAAAGAGGTGTTTCTTGGCCAAAACAGCCTTTTCCCAACTTATTCACATGTGTCCTTATGTGCATAGTATTTATTGCACACAATCTGAAAAGTCTCTTAGTCTTTTTGGTAAGCATCTTATTTTAGAATGTAAGTGCCTTAGTGTGTGAGGGTCACACGTGTGGTGGGTGTGGTCCAATCTTACCTCTCTCCAGTGTCAAGATGCCCAATGCATATGTAACAGGGTGGTCCCCAGGAAAGGGGGAGGTTCCCTGCCCCACCCAAGGGAGGGTGGAGCTGAGCAGGAAGAGGAGAAGCTGAAGAAGAGACTGAGGTAGGAAGCAGGATGGAGCCAGGAGACCTGGAGGAGGCACATGGAGCCTAGAGACATGTGAAGAAACTGCGCTTGTCTTTTGATTGTAGACTAGGTGACACAGATGTGGGTGAGACCCATGGGGAGGTGACAATGGCAGCTTTTATCTTGATTTTAATTTTGCTCTTTTCCTTCCGGGCTTGTCCGGTTGTTTGTGACCCTTTTCTGTGGGTCCCCACTGGAAGATGCTTTAGACTTATGGCAGGCCTTGGGGCCTTGCTCTGGGCCGATCCCATTTGGATGGACTTTTACCCACGAGGGGATGGGTAACTTTGGGTGCTTGATTTAGAAACTAGATTCTTTGCCTTACCTGTATTGTTTCCTAGTTTTATTAAAGTTCCTTCCCATTAAAGTCTCATATGTTTTGTGTTGATGCGGTGGATGGCAGAACCCATTTAAAATAGGCAGGTTTGCGGGGTTTGGGCTGCCCCTCTCCCTGTCCTATAACAGATTTGGCAACCACGAAGGACCATAGATATGGTGGAATAAAAATTAAAAGGGGGGATTGTAACAGGGTGGTCCCCAGGAAAGGGGGAGGTTCCCTGCCCCACCCAAGGGAGGGTGGAGCTGAGCAGGAAGAGGAGAAGCTGGAGAAGACTGAGGAAGGAAGCAGGATGGAGCCAGGAGACCTGGAGGAGGCGCATGGAACCTAGAGATATGTAAAGAAACTGTGCTTGTCTTTTGGTCATGGACTGGGTGACACAGATGTGGGTGAGACCTGTGGGGAGGTGACAATGGCAGCTTTTATCTTGATGTTGATTTTGCTCTTTTCCTTCCGGGCTTGTCCGGTTGTTTGTGACCCTTTTCTGTGGGTCCCCACTGGAAGATGCTTTAGACTTGTGGCAGGCTTTGGGGCCTTGTTCTGGGCCGATCCCATATGGATGGACTTTTACCCACGAGGGGACGGGTAACTTTGGGTGCTTCATTTAGAAACTAGACTCTTTGCCTTTCCTGTATTGTTTCCTAGTTTTATTAAAGTTCCTTCCCATTAAAGTCTCCTATGTTTTGTGTTGATGCGGCGGATGGCAAAACCCATTTAAAATAGGCAGGTTTGCGGGGTTTGGGATGCCCCTTTCCCTGCCCTATAACACATATTTGTTGCCTATGCTCAGGAATGGAAAACCTGTGGGGCAATTACAAATGTTGAGGATTAGATACATTTAAATAGATAACTAGAGATGAACACTGGGAGGATTATAAACACAAAACAGATTTAAGTCTTGACAAAGTTAAACTAATAATATGACTCATAAAACCAGGAATGGAGAGTGAATTATAAAAGGCTAAGTTTCTTATTGTTTGTAGCTCAGAGAAGAAAACAATGTGGTCTCAGAGGAGCTGCAACTAGTGTGAGGACTGACTTGCATCTAGCAGAGCAAAGAAGTTTGGTTACTGCTTGGTACCTAAAGCTTGTGTGAAAGGAAAAAGCCTAGATGCTAGAGAGATTGAGCACATGGAAGTAAGGAGGTGGGGGGGAGGGAGGGAAGTCAGTCTTTTTATTTATCTTCTAGGTACTTCTATTAAATTCAGGAACAGTGAAATTACTTTAATAGTACACATACTTTACAACTCACATTCCCCCCACCTATCCATCCCCTGGTTGATGTATTACTAATGAAGAAATATAAATAGATAAGAGGATTATTTTGGGGTTGCAAGAGTTCTAGTGTTTTTTTTGGGGGGGGGTTTGTTTTCTCTTCCCCTCACCCCCACCTCTTAATTAAAAAAAAACAAAACAAAACCATGCATCGATGAAGTTGTTCTGAAAATAGTGAATAGGACATGAATGACAACAGACTACATGTGTAGAAGAGACACTTTTCCAAGAGGTAACTGAAGGAAAGAATTGAAATAGGCTTGTAGAATGTTTTCTTTACAACTTGGCTGGTTTGCTTCTTGTTCAAGAGAGGAGGTGCTAGAACATATCTGAATGCAAGTAAAATGGATTCAGAAACAAGAATGTGTGCATTTGTCATATTTAGCAAGAGGGTTGATCTATGGAGAAACATCCCTTTCAGAGAAGAGGGGAATGCGTTTCACAGGCTCATTCTGAACTAACATTTGCTAGGAGATGGGCATTTCATCTATTGTTAAAGGAGAAAAGGAGCAAAGGGAGAAGACATGTAGGCAGATGCAGGAAGGTATGTCAATTTAGAAAAGGGTGGGAAGTTGAGGGATTTGATTCTTAATTACTTTTACTATCTCAGTGAAGTTGTAGACAAATCTTTATTTGAGAATTGGTGTGGGAAGTTTGAGAAAAATCAGAGGTATAAAATGGAAAAATTACAATTAGAACAAAATAATAAGATAGATGGTCAATGATTAAAGTGATAGTGAAGTCGTTTTAGGAGATGTTGGGGTTTTGAGAGTGGGGTCCTTGGGTTCACTCTGGGAAAGGTTTCAGCAGAGCTACCCTTTCAGTGGCAAGTTTCCCAGGTGAGTTTCTCCATGAGACAGAGACATAGGTTATATTCAAAAAGGAGGTTTATTAGGGAAAGGTACAGAAGAATAAAGGACACTTGCATAGACACAAATGGGCAGAAAGGTCTGTCTGAAAGGGACAGGTTTGTCTTTTGCTAAGAGAGAGGCCTGCATGGTTGCAGGAGGGCGGCCTTGAGGAGAGCTGCCTCTGCTGAGGGAGGCCAGGGAAGAGAAGCCCTGGCATGGTACAGATCCAGGGCAGGCAGGAGGGCTGCTGCCCTGCAGAGGGACAGAGAGTTGGTGGAAAGGAGCACTTGCATAGCCTCAGGTGGGCAGAAGGACTGCTGCCCCCTGCCAGTGTAGAGGTTGTACTGATACAGCTTTCTTTTCCTTGGGAAGGGCTTACACCTTCAAGGAGTGGTTTGTTTGTTGCTGAATTTGAATAAACTATGTAGAATTTGAAAAGGGCCTGAGATTCTACATGGCCCTCAATCTCCATATCTTCACCCTCTGGTCTGCCCTCCCAATACGCCCTAAAGCTGTCCGATACATGCTTTGTGATCTAGGCATTGGTGCCTAAGGATGTTAGTTCCTATAGCTGGGTTAATGGCTATGCTAATCCCTGCTACCCCCACCTCCAGCTCTTGGCATTGTGTGAGCCAGGTTTCTGGTCTTGTGGCCCCTCCTTTCCAGCTTTCCTATCCATATCCTCCATCAGTTTCACCAGAGTTCTCCTTTCAGGGAGGGACATGTGGTAAGTTTCCATGGTAAGTTTCTCCACGGGACAGAAATGTTAGTTATCCAAAAGAGCAGGCTTATTAGGAAAGGGGGGGGGGGAAGAATAAAGTGTTATAGGACAGCCCCAATTGTTACAGGGCAGGGAGAGGGGCAGCCCAAACCCCGCAAACCTGCCTATTCTAAATGGGTTCTGCCATCCGCCGCATCAACACAAAACATAAGAGACTTTAATGGGAAGGAACTTTAATAAAACTAGGAAACAATACAGGAAAGGCAAAGAGTCTAGTTTCTAAGTGAAGCACCCAAAGTTACCCGTCCCCTTGTGGGTAAAAGTCCATCCATATGGGATCGGCCCAGAACAAGGCCCCAAAGCCTGCCACAAGTCCAAAGCATCTTCCAGTGGGGACTCACAGAAAAGGGTCAGAAACAACCAGACAAACCCGGAAGGAAAAGAGCAAAATTAAAATCAAGACAAAAGCTGCCATTGTCACCTCCCCATGGGTCTCTCACCCACATCTGTGTCTCCCAGTCCATGACCAAAAGACAAGCGCAATTTCTTCACGTGTCTCTAGGCTCCATGTGCCTCCTCCATGTGCCTCCTCCTCTCTAGGCTCCATGTGCAGGATGGTTTCAGGCCATCCTGCTTCCTTCCTCAGTCTCTTCTGCAGCTTCTCTCCCTGCTCAGCTCCACCCTCCCTTGGGTGGGGCATGGAACCTCCCCCTTTCCTAGGGACCACCCTGTTACACGATGACACTTGCATAGACAAGAGTGGGCAGAATGAGCTGCCCCGAAAGGGACAGGTTTGGTAAAAGAGAGGCCTGTATGGTTTCAGGTAGGCGGCCTTGGGAGGAGAGCTGCCTCTGCTGAGAGGGGTCAGTGCAGAGAAGCATCATCATGCTCACAGGTCACAGGCGGGCAGGAGGATTGGTGCCCTGTGCCAGTGCAGATATTGATAGAGTTTTCTCTTTGGAAGGGGCTCATTCCTTTGCGGAGTGGTCTGTTTGCAGTTGATTTTGGATAACTATGTAGAATTTGAAAGGGACCAAGGTTCTACAGTGGCCCTCAATCTCCATATCTTTACCTCCAGTCTGCACCCTAAGACACCAACCAGCAGCAGTCCCACACCTTGTTTGGGTCTGTGCTGGGGCGCTTATGGACTTTTAGTTCCTATTGTTGGGTTAGTGGTTATGTTAACCCCTTCTGATACTGGAACTGTAGGTTTTCAGGCCTAGTCTCCGAGCCAGGAATGGACCCTAGGCTGCAGGAGCAGCGCTGAGGCCCAGGCACTAGACCCCCACGGGTTGGTGTCTCACGAAGCCGCAGCAGGAACTTCGCAGACTCTCAGGCAAGCAAGCAAGAAGAGGCAGGTTTGTTTAGAGAAAGAGAAAGTTTATTGAGGAGAAAAGGAACAGAAATAAAGTGGGACTCCTAGGCCATGAATCCAGGCCAGGGCAGACTAAGGAAGCCAAAGTGGAGTCGTGTCCCAGGGAATATAGATTTCTTTCCCTCATTATTCTAAATCTCCTCCAGTCTCTTGTGAGTGGTTAGTTCTCGGTGGTCTCACTCACTGCCTAAATTCTCTGTGCCCAGAACTAAGTCTCTGTGCCTGGATCTTATCTTTTTTCTTTATTGTCCTCAATTTGGAATGCCCTGTGGATCTTAGTCCTGGGGTGTTTGACAAGTCCCCTTTGGAATTTGTTGCCCTTTTCTCTGGAACCTTCCTTAACTCTCCTGAAGTCCCTGCACTATCCTTGAGGCTGCCTAATTATCCCTAACTTGCCCTAGGGTTCACTTATACCCCCACCTCCAGCTCCCAGCATTATGTGGGCCAGGTTTCTGGTCTTGCAGCTACTCCATTCCAACTTTTCTATCCTTACCCTCCATCAATAGCAATCTATTCAGTTGAATGATTTTATTTTTCCAGCTTTGCCTGGCTGTTTGGATGCTGGTATTGAAAAAGTGGTGGTTGACTTCACTCAAGGTATAGGTGTTTTGAGAAAAAGGTCCAAGGGGAGTTCAGGAGTTCATAGGAGGATTGTAATGGAATCCAAGATGGATGAGGAGAGACGTGAGATTGATGGATAAGGGGAAATTGTTCGGCCAGTAGGTTGAAAGAGAAGTTTGAAGAAATGTCCTGAAGTATTTGAATTGCTTTCATACATAGAGAAATTAGGCTATAAGACCATGGGTAGTAAGTTTCTAGCTCTAACTCTTTGTGGTTTGGCACAAGCTACTTGCAGTGCAGGTGCAGTTTCTTTATCTGTAACTAAAAGGATTGAATTAGATTAACATATCTCAAACATTAGCATGCACAATATTTACTTATGTATCTTGTCAAAATACAGATTCTGATTGAGTAGGTCTCAGATGGGGCTGAGGTTTTGCATTTGAAATAAGCAGCCAGGTGGTGTGCAAGGGATTAAGACTCAGCACTATGAAGCTATCTGCAGCTACTGCAGCAGCCAGGGAGGTGACCTACATGGCGCAGCAGACCTCTCCTGTCTTGCTGCTACTCCCCTCAGGGTTTATTTCAGTTAGTCTGCCTGTTCTGTTCCCCACTCTGCCTCTGGTGAATCTTCTCACCCTTGTTCCCCAGTTCTTGTGTGCATAAATAAATAAATCTTTTAAAAAAGTGAAATAAGCAGCCAGGTGATTCTGATGCTGCTGGTCCATGGATCACATGTTGAGTAGCAAGGGAAAGAAAATTTCTATAGGCTCCAAAATTTTGGTTATAAAAACCTGGACCTTGAAATATATTCTTCAGCCTTCTTGTCTTTTCTGAGCTTTGCCAGTTCATCTTAAAACCAACTCTTGGACACTTTCATAGTTTTCCCTTAACTGAGCAGGAAGTAAGTAGTGAAAGATGCAAATCCTGCATAATAACCAACGCCCAGCAACGGAAATGGAGAGGGTTCTGATGACGTCTTAAAGCTTGTGCTTGCTTGGCTGGGGGTAAGTGATATAGCCTTTTCCCAGGCATGGCATGTCAAACAGGAATGTACTATCATGCAGGAAATGACTCCAATACAAACAGGGAAACCCGACATTGGAGATGTTTGAGAGACTGATCACAGCAAATGTCATATTACAGACAGATACCCAGATCAATTTCCTTCCTTTGTCTTGTGGGAAGGTTTTACTGAGTCAAGCTTCCTTTTCTTGAAAAAAACATGCTCCCAATCTAATGTAGATACAAAGCCAACCACCACAAGTCCTTTATTCTGTCAACCTTAGTTTTCATTTTGTTTTAGAGCCAAAGATCATTTAGTATCATCTTAGAGAAACCCACTTGAACTCTTCCTGTATTGCCTATTTCGCATGTGGGACTCTCCCTGTTCAAAAAGTCTCAACTACAGGCATGTGTTCTGGATTAAACATGTTTTTTTTAAAAAAAGATTTATACATATAGGAACTGGGGTACAGGCCAGAGGTGTGGGATGGGGGGTGAGAGGACTCACCAGAGACAGAATGGGGAGCAGAATAGGCAAACTGACTGAAATACACTGCTGAGGGGAGCAGCTGGCAAGTCAGGAGAGGTCTGCTGTGCCATGTGGGTTGCTCCCTGGCCAGGGATTAAACTTGTGCTGCAGTGGCTGTGGATAGCTTCATAGGTTGCGTCTTAACCCCTTGTGCCACCAGGGAGGCCCTGAACATGCTTTTTAATAGACAATTCATATTTCAATTATTAGAAAAATAACAGATGCTTTAGCAGACTGAATTTGATATATTAGATCCAAAGGGAAGCTTTGTTATATTGAGAAATATTTGAAAGAAAGAAACATAAAATTTTTGTAATAGCCACAACTGAGGACAGTTTTTATTTAATAAGGTGGGTGTTAGTGATGGTAGTGTTAGGGGTAAAAGGATGTCCTAAAGCTGTTTTATATCGGGGCTGCTGTGTAACAGTAGGAAATGCTGACTGAGTAATTGGGGGAAGAGAAAGAGTCAACATTTCCTTTCAGGATCTGTTTCAATGGAGGAGGAAATTATTCCGAGAAGTACTTATTGGCTTATATCGCATGTGAAACTGCCCACAGGCCAAGTTTAGAAAGGATTGGGAAAGACACACTCAGAATCTAAATGTCAGCTTCTAGCCTTTCATCCTGTGGGGCAACCTGCTTCCTGAGGGGACTACCAACCCAAGACTGACAGAGGGGCTGAGTTTATCTGATGGCCCCATCTTATACTTGAGGATGGTTAAAAAATAAAAGAGCTGGGGCCTTCCTGGTGGCGCAAGGGGTTAAGTATCAGCACTATCCAGCTATCTGCAGCCACTGCAGCAGGAGTTCGATCCTCAGCCAGGGAGCTAACCCACATGGTGCAGCAGACCTCTCCTGTCTCACCTGCTGTATCCCTCAGCAGTATATTTCACTCAATCTGCCTGTTCTGTTCCCTACTCTGTCTCTGGTGAATTCTCTCACCCCCTGCACCTCTGGCCTGTACCCCAGTTCTTATATGCAAAGATAAATAAATTAAAAATAAAAGAGCAAGAGCCATCTTACCTAAAATCTGTCTGTTAAGTTTTCTTTAAATATCCAGGCTCCAGTCAAGAAATTTCTTGGAATAGGTTTTCCATTGTACTGAAACCTAAGCCATCTTTATCTCCAGGAAATGGTGGTTGGGTCTCACAAGTGAAAGTAAGGGAGTTTATCTATAGCAGCCTATTGCAGTGGAGCAAGCAATCTACTCAAGTATGAAAAGAGCAATTTCCAAAGCCCATTTCCACCGGAAGAGGACATTGTATGCAATGAACAAAATGAACTCCCGGAGCTTCTCCCCTGACCTCTTACCATGCTGTCATATATAGTGCTAAATCTACAACCCATAGGAGATATGACAACATTGACTACTTAAGTTTTGTGAATGGTCACTTCAATTCTTTTTTTTTTGGAAGATTTTATTTTTATTTATTTATGCACACAAGAACTGGTGTGGAGGCCAGAGGTGCAGGGTGGGGGTGTGAGAGGCTTCCCCAGAGGCAAAGAGGGGAGCAGAACAGGCAGATCTACTGAAATACACTGTTGTATTTCAGTATACCTCAGTGGCCAGACAGGAGAGTTTGCTGTACCATGTGGGTTAACTCCCTGATTGGGGATCGAACTCATGCTGCAGTGGCTGGTGATAGCCTGATAGCGCTAAGACTTTTAACCCCTGTGCCACTGGGGAGGACCTAATCTTATGTCAGAGTCATGAATGGATTGAAATGAGGAAAAGGAACTGGAATAAACTTCCTTGAATAATACTGTTACCAATTTTGCAAAGTCTAGAAATTCCAAAGATCTTCACAAGAGGCATTGTGGAGAAATTTTTCCAAGACTCTGGGTGAGGTGGAGTGTGTGTGAGTGGATTATAAGAGATTGAAAGTTGCTTTGAATAAAGAAGAGACTTTTTTTTAGAAGGAGTTTCTACTACATGTAGCAAATTAAATTCCAGATGTTTTTTGCTACAAAATAAATCTCTACCACATGAACAAACATGTGGTGACAGGGATGTTTATTGTAAGCAAGGCCTTCACCACCTGTCTAGAGACATCTCTGCTTACCTTTGCACATATACCAATATGTTAACCATACAGGAGTGACAAAATATTTAGGCCTCACTCCATAATTAAAGAGGCCAAGGAAATTTCTGAAACTATTAATTACTTTAAATGCCAGCTACATAAATGAAATGACTCTGGTGTAGTTCGTGGGACATTTTTTTAATGCACTGTTTCAAATATAGGATGTATTTTAGGAAGTCAATTTTGAGTGAAAGAAGAATTTCAGATCAAATAATGCAGCCCAAAGGAAAGATATTGATACTTAGCAGCCTGGATTGTTGCTGTAAGGTAACTCATTTCCTGAAGAGTCATTTATGGTAGAAACTGCACTTTTACAAGTCACAGCTTTGCCCGGCAAGGCGGACAAACATTGTGTCCTCAGCACATTGGCAATCACTGGGGCTGGCAACCCCTAGGCTGTGGTTGGGGGCTCCTTCAGCAAGTCACTCCCTACTTTTGGTGTTATCCCTTAGTTTGAATGTCAGCTTGAAATCTACAGTTTGGGATGTATGTTAAAAATCAAAGCTAAGATTATAATCGTTGCCCCGTTGCAGTGAATGCTTCCATTTCTACTAACTTAGTTGGAATTTAAAACCACATGGAATGATGGTTATTGTCTCTGGGGCTTACTGCTTTGCTAGGGTGGCTGAACAAAAGGAAAGAAATGAGGTTGTTTTCTTGGAAGTTCACACTGTCATTGTCCACATAATTTCTGCCTCATTTCTCCCTCTGCACACATATTCTCTGCCTTTACAGCTCCTCTAGATGTAAAGACAAATTGCCTTTTTGTGATCTTTGTCTTCTGAGAACTGCCCTATGAAGAATTTAATTTGTATTAATTTTTTAAAAGATTTTATTTATTTATACAAGAACTGGGGTACAGGCTAGATGCATGGGAAGGTGAGAGGATTCACCAGAGACAGAGTGGGAAACACAACAGGCAGACTGATGAAATACACTGCTGAGGGGAGCAGAGGGCGAGACAGGAGAGGTCTGCTGTGCTATGTGGGTCTCCTCCCTAGCCAGGGATCGAACTCGTGCTGCAGTAGCTGTGGATAGCTTCATAGGCTGCGTCTTAACTCCTTGCGTCACCAGGGAGCACCCCCTGGCCCCCCATGGTCCTTTTTAACACTGGGTAACCACTGAGTTTTTTATTGGCTACAGGTTTTTACCTTTTTCAGGATGACACACAGTTGAAATCCTGCAGTGGGTAGCCTTTTGGATTGACTTCTTTCACTTAATAATATGCAGTTAATTTTCCTCCATGTCTTTCATGATTGAACTTTTTATCCACATAAAATGTTGGAATGAGGGGAATGAAAATACATGTTAATTTACCAGTAGTTGGAGCTCCATTGTAATGGTCATTCTATGAAAAGGCCACAAGCCTTAGGTTCTGATAATCTACCAATCAATCAATCTGGAAAGTTCTTCTGTGTTACCTGTCTGTTTTACTATTGTGATGTTAACATCTGTTTTGATGTTCCTTGGTCTTCCTTTATTGCCTCCAAACCAGCAGACATAAGAATCCAGTGAGCGTCAAGATGAACTATTTTTAGGAGAGGAGATTTATTCATTTTTTACAAATAAGAGGGTATAGAAGTTATTTTTTTATTATTATTATTTTTTTTTTAGTATAGAGACAAACTCAGGATAGTTTTTCTTCTGTTTCCAGCTTCCTGTTTCAGTAGAGGGCACTCCGACCTTACCTAGAGTCCACTGTTTTTTCACTGGACCACTTTTGGAAAGTAATTTACCATATCTATCTTTCGGTTTAACAGCAGTGAGTGTATTGTTAAAGTTGAAATCATGTGAATCAAACTCTGGCACATTCCTACCCTGCTTGAATCTAAAGTCCTTTGCTCATTTCTCCCCCCAAAATCCCACTGTTCTCTCAGATACTTTGTGTATTTAGATGTAGCCTTCCTGACCAGTCTATGTACCCCTTAGGCCTGGGACCTGCATATTTCAGCAGTAGAGGGTGACAGACTGCACACTCAGTAAATAGCTACAGGGTACATGTATGCCCTACTTTTCAAAAGTTCATTTTGTACCACTTTGCTTTTTGTGTGTGTGTGTTTTAATTGAGGCAGCATTAGTTTACAATACTATAGGTTTCAGGTGTTGAGTTGTTCAGCTCAGGATCTGTATATGCCACACCACACCCATTACCGAATGTCAAGACGCCATTTACCACCAACCAGTTGAACCCCTCCATCTGATCCACCCACTCCATGCCCCCTTGCCTCTGGTAACCAGCATCCCTGTTGTCAAAGTCTAAGGGTTTCATTTTGTTTATTCATTTGCTTTTTTAAAAAATATTCAACAAATGAGTACAATCATACATATTCGTCTTTCTCCGTCTGACTCATTTCACTTAGCATAATTCCTTCAATGTCTATTCATGTTAGCACAAATGGCAAGATATCTTTTTTTTTTGGTAACTGTGTAGTATAGCATTGTGTATGTACACCGCATCTTCGTAATCCATTTGTTTGTCCTCAGGCACACCCATATCTTGACTATTGTGAAGAATTCTGGAGTGAACATAATATAAAGTACATATATCTTTTCAAAATAGTGTTTTCATAATCTTGGAAAATACCCAAGTGGGATGTCTGGATTATAGTGTAGATTTAGTTTCAGTTTTTTGAGGAACATCCATACTGTTTTCCATAGTGCTTTCCTATCAACAGTGTATGAAGGCTTGTTTTTCTCCACATCCTCATAAACACCTATTATTTCTTGACTTTTTGATAATAGCCATTCCAATCAGTGTGAAGTAAAACCTCATTGTGGTTTTCATTTGAATTTCCCTAATGATAAACAATGTAGAACAGTCTTTCACCTGTATGTTGGCCATCTGTATATCTTCTTTGGTGACATACTGTTTAGATCCCATGTCCATTTTTAAAATCAGGTTAAATGGGTTTTGCTTTGGTTGTTGTTGAGTTGTGTTGTTTAAATTGTTTATATAACTTGGATATTACTCTGCTATATTATGCCACTTCACTTTTAAGAAAGACCTACATTAGAAACTTTTTTTTTCCTGGCTGCAAGAAAAATAAAGAGGAATTTAGTTTTTATGACAAAAATAAAACTAGGTTGTGCACCCTGAGCAGAGAGAGTGGCACTACCAAGTTACTTCCCCACAACAGCTTTATACAGGTGGTATATTTATCATCACATTCCTGTATTTACTACATATTAGTGACATCTTAGGTTTTATGTGTTATTTGGTATGATTTGATAGATTATTTTTTGAGCTTGAGAATGCTAAGAAAAATTTTCCATATACTTTGATGGTAGTTTCTATTTGCTTATGAATGGTTTTGAAGGAATATTCTGAAAGGCCACTTTCAGAGAGCAGGGGGAACCTAAAATGAAAAAAGAAAAAGAAGAAAGTAGAGTCTGAACAGATTGCAAGAAAGGGAAGATTATGCAAGTATTTGATATTTCTTTGGCAGAGGACATCTTAACCTTCTGGATTTAATAACGTTGAAGTCAGACCTAGGCTCTGTGTTAGTATATGTGAAGAGATAATAATGGATCTGCCTTTGACCCAGATTGGAAGACCCTATTGTGTCACTTTTTTCAGCATGGATTATGTTTCATAATGGCCTGCTCATGGCAAGTCATGCAGGTAAACAAATCCTAATTCCCTCAGCAAAATGTGGACTGGTAAAAGCCCAAGACAAATTCAGCTTGCTTATTTACATGTGTCTTCATCCTAAAGTGAATTTGAAAGTCCTACTAAGTATTTTTCATCTCTAAATCTCAAAATCTTACCAAACATTCAATCATCTGCTCAAAATGTCATCGCTTTCATACAGTACTCTGCTTCTGGCACCACTAACTTTTCCATCTGGCCTCCTGTAGAAGTCAATTTTTTTTTTTTTTTTCCCTGAAAGATTTTATTTATTTTTGCACAGAAGAACTGGGGTCTAGGCCAGAGGTGCTGGGAGGTTGGGGGATGGGAGGTAGTGAGAGGATTTCACAAGAGACACAGTGAGGAGCAGAACATTCTGCTGGTAGACCTACTGAAATATATTGCTGAGGGGAGCAGAGGCCAAAACAGGAGAAGTCTGCTGCACCATGTGTGTTAGCTCCAGGATGGAATGCAGGCAACCATGGTGGGCCTTCATGTTGGTAGTGCTGAGACTTAACCCGTAGGCCAACAGGGAGGCTCCAGGACTCAAATCTTAGAACAGCAGTCATGACACTTGCGATTTCTCTTATCCTATTTTTTTCATATGTGTGTATTATCTTTTCCTCTGGAGTTTTAGCTCCTTTACAAGGGAACTTGACATTTTGAATGCTTACTGCATGTGTTTCTTACTTTAATCCTTATACCAGTTCAGTGGTAGATATTACTAGCTTCATCTTGTTGATGAGGTGACTGGAACTCAGATAAGTGAAATATCTTGATTGTTATCATTCAGATAGCAAATCATAAAACCATCTTTTAAAACCAGTTTGGCCTGATGCCAAAGTACACTCTCTTACAGAATTATTTTTTTCCTATTACATTGTCTGTACAGCTTAAGAATAGAGCCTTATACTGCCAAGAGGGTAGAGCACTTAGCAAATTAGGAGTCCCTTTACTTTGTCCTGTTTACTGGGTTTTTTTTTTTGTTCAATTACTCATGAAGGCCTGCTCTTAGAAGAAAAACCATCTACCTGTCATTCAGAATATATGTATATTTAAGTTTTAATAATTGATATATAATCTACATGCAATAAAATACCTAAATCTTAAATGTACAATTTGTATATTGTATAGAAGGAAATTAACATAGTAGGTATGACTACTATCCTTAGAAAGATCTTATTGTAGGGTCTCCCTGGTGGTGCAAGGTTAAGATGCAACCTATGAAGCTATCCGCAGCCTCTGCAGCACCATTTCGATCCCCTGCCAGGGAGCAACCAACATGGTGCATCAGACCTCTCCTGTCTCGCCTGCTGTTCCCCTCAGCAGTGTATTTCACTCGGTCTGCCTGTTTTGCTCCCTACTCTATCTCTGGTGAATCCTCTCACCCCCCACACCTCAGGCCTGTGCTCCAGGAGTTCTTGTATGAATAAATAAATAGATCTTTAAAAAAAAAAAAAAAAAGGTCTTACTGCAAGTTTGACCCTTGAATGATGTCTAGGAACTTGAATTTCAGGACGGTTCCTACCAGCCCTACATAAAATGGTCCACACTGTGTTTATGCTGAACACTTGCTTTCCAGTTGCCCCACATCCTTGTAAATGCTTGGTATTATCAGTCTTTTCAAATTTAGCGATTCTAATTGGTGTTTTGGGATATCTTATTGTAGTTTAAAGTTGCCTTTTTGATGACAAGTGATTGAACATGTTTTCTCATTATTGTCAGACATTTGCATGTCTTTTGTGGTATGATTTATGTTATATTTTGAAGCGAGTTTTAAAGAAATTTGCTAGTTCTTAGTTCTGTCATCTCATTTCTGAGTTTTTCTAATTCTGATTTATAGTGTTCTTTTGTAAATTTATCATTAAAATTCTATTAATTTCTTTTAAAATATTAAGTTATGGTTTTTATTTGTTCTGTGGACATGTCTCTGGAGTGCTTGCATTATCTATAGGACTGTTTTCCTGTACATTATTTTTGCTTTTATATAAAAATGTTCTGTAGAATTTAACTCTTATCCCTTTCTGTGTTCATTTTTACATGGGAGTAGTTTTTCTCAATTTTTAGGGGGAAGGTATGAGTCAGGTTATCTTTTCTAGTTCATTACTCTACAGTTGTCTTTAGGTTATTTCATTTGTTGAAAAAAGTATGGCCTGGTAGTTTTGGTTTGCTCCTGGTCTTGTTCTTCCCCTTTATCTGGATTATCCCCCCCAACTTTTTTTTTTTTTTACTTTGCCCAGACCATATATTTTTTTCTCTTTCCTGGGTCAATTTAGGTTCTATTTCCAGCAATTTCTCTCCAGCATGGAGAATTGTCTTGGAAAAACACTTTGGCAAATTTGTTTCTATAGTTCATAAGTCCCAGATAGATGCAGAGTCTTAAAATCTTACTTTCACCTCATTGCACTCATCTGCAAACACCCTTCCAATTGAGCTGTAGTTCTCCAAATGGCTGCCATTATTTCTAGTCAAAGTATGTTGGCAGTTTGTGGAGATACTTTGTTCTTAGATTTGCATGTGTCTTGCTTTCCTTACTTTTCCTGTATAAATGCTGATACTACATGCGTTCTTGGTGATTTGTCCCCATTCACTCCTATTTTTGGGTTTTTGAGGTAAATTACTACTTAATTTTGGTTTTTAAAGATTTATTTATGTATACAAGGGCTGGGGTGTAGACCAAAGGTTGGGGATGGCGGTAAGAGGATTCACCAGAGACAGAATGGGAAGCAGAACATGTGGATCTACTGAAATATACTGCTGAGGGGAGCAGCAGGCGAGGCAGGAGAGGTCTGCTATGCCATATGGGCTAGCTCGCTGGCCTGGGATCGAAGTCCTGATGCAGAGGCTGCAGATAGCTTCATAGTGCTGAGACTTGACCCCTTACACCACCAGGGAGGCCCTATTGCTTAATTTTGCAATAAATATTGCCTGTGGCTTTTTAAAATTTATGCATATTAGAGCTGGGGTACAGGCCAGAGGTGTGTGTGTGTGTGTGTGTGTGTGTGTGTGTGTGAAAGGATTCACCAGAGACAGAATGGGGGACAGAACAGGCAGATTGACCGAAGCATACTGCTGAGGGGAGCAGTGGATGAGTCAGGAGATGTCTGCTGTGCCATGTGGGTTGCTCCCTGGCTGGCCAGGGGATCGAACTCATGGTGCAGAGGCTGCGGACAGCTTCATAGGCTGCGTCTTAACCCCTTGCGCCACCAGGGAGGACTTGTGGCTTTTTTCTTAAGTTTTATGGAGTAATTTAGGAAGATTAGGAAACTACACTTCTACTACCATCTTCTCATGTTGTATTTTGAATTTAAGCCGATGTGTTTTTTGTCTCAGGGTATTTATAATTTAGGTGACATCTAAAATCATGGAACAAGAGAACACAGCTCATTTAAACAACTCTCAGGAGATAGACTTCAAGTTTTCTATACCTTAATGTCATACCATACTAAATCAGGTTCTTTTGAGGGAAGGGCTTGGGAAGAATATATAACTCTATGTTTTACTTGCTTTCTTTTCTTTTTTAAAAACCAATTTCCCAACTTCCTCCACTTGTTTTCCTTTCTTGGCTTGAATTCCTGGGAGTATATTGTACTGGTGTCTTATGTAAGGATGACTTAACAAAAGAAACTTACTCAACTTTTCCCCCACTTCCCAAAGCAACTATTGACAAAGGTATAGATTTCAATCTAAACATAAAGTTGAGCTCAGGGGACTGCTTGGATTCTGTATGTAATGACATTTCTCCATGGGATCCTTGCTTTCTTCCCTATCTCATTAATACTCTTCCTGTACTGAATTTAGATAATGAGCCTTCTGGCTAGGGATTTTTTCCCTTATTCTATGGTTAGTCACAATTTTAGAATGCTGTAAATGGGGCAACCACCTAATCAGTGGTTCTTTAACTTTGTGTATATAAAACTTACCTGGGATTTTTAGAGTCACAAACTGGAGATTCAGAGGCAATATTATAGGTGGGTCCAGGAATCTGCACAGGGTACACATCCCATTTGCTATTGATAGAGCTAGTATGTCCAGGGACCTCCATCTGAAAAGCAATACAAGCCAATGTTATTCGTGGAGGCCAAACCAAGATGAGTTTTGTTGGCCAGATTGTCTAAAAAAGGCAGTAAGGTTTCAGAAAGAAATACTCTGTAGATATTCATTCATTCATTGCTTCAGTTAATACCTTAAATGCCCCTCCTATGTCAAGGTTTGTGCTCATTCACTCAAAAATGAATGAGAGATGGATTGAGACATTGTAACTGGGACAAACATGCAAAGGAATAATTCAATATAATATTAAAAGAGCAAAACTGTTGACTTTTGACATTCTCAAGAGAGATATCTGTGGCTCTCTAAATTTGCCTTGTAATTTCTGCCTCAAATATTAATACATCTGTAATTAAGAATGAAGAGGGGCAATCTCAGTAAGATATAGTCTGGGCTGTTTTTTCTTTTTTCTTTTTCATTATTTATTTATATATACAACAGCTGGGATGTAGGCCAGAGGTGTGGTGTGAAGATTCACCATAGACAGAGTGGGGAGCAGAACAAACAGATTGACTGAAGTGTACTGTTGAGGAGAGCAGTGGGTCTGACAGGAGAGGTCTTCTGTGCCCTGTGGGTTATCTCCCTGGCTGGCATCAAACTCCTGCTGCAGTGGCTGCAGAGGCTGCAGATAGCTGGATAGTGGCGAGACTTAACCCCTTGCACCACCAGGAAGGCCCCTAGGCTGTTATTTTTTTCACTTAATGACCTCCATAGGATTCTATTCCAATTTTGTTCAGTAAAATGGTATCTCCATATCAATAGTCTTCATAATCTGTCAAGATTATGGAATCCACAATTGCCAAAGTTCATCTGAGATTAAATTATAGTAGAATAGTGTTTCTTAAATTTAAACAAGCTTGTTAAAACCCAGATTCCCAGGTTCTACCATCAAGGTCTCAGGTGGGGTCTATGAATGCCTAATTTTCATAGTCTCTCCAGTGCTGCTACATTTTGAATAGCACAGTTTTAGTAGAGTTGCTTTTCCAAGAACTAGTAATCAATACACCAAATTGGGGTGTGGCAGAATGTGGTGAGAGGAGGCTCTTCACAAAGGGCCTGGGTGTTGGAGGTTAAATACGAGTCCTTACTGTAGGAAAGGGGAAATCATAGGTGAAGAGTTTTCCAGACAGATGGCACAGTATGTGCAAAGACAGAGAGGCACAAAACAGCGCAAGTGTACAAAAATTTGTCTCTAGACAGATTGCTCTGTGTTCCAAAGCCCGCAATGACTTCACAGACAGTGGAGAATGCAGCCGCTACTTGAGCAGCAAAGGAAATGAAAGTTGTGGAAAAGTCAAGCTCCTACTTGAGCAGTGGGGGAAATGAAGACAATGCTATTTGAGCCTGAGGAAGCTAGTTGTGCCAAGAGATAGCAGATACACGGGTGTGTAATGTTGTTGATGTATTTCTGAGAAAAGGGTGGCTGCTTTGCTTCCAAGGATGAGTTAAATAGTGTTTTGCTTTTGTGGGACAGATAACATTTAGAGCTCTCTACAAAATGTCTGATTCTGGGGCCTCCCCTGGTGGTGCAGAGGTTGAGCGCTGGGCTGCGAGGCTGCCCGTAGCCTCTGCAGCGCCAGGGCGAGGGTCCCACCAAAAAAAAAAAACAAACAAAAAAAAAACTCTGATTCTGTGATATTAAATATTCATTTAATTAATTTGGGAGCATAGAGGAAAATATTTTATATGTATTGCATTTGATTAGATTTTAACCTTGCAACAAAGTAAAAATCCAATTTCTGCCTGAAAGGAAACACTCTCCAGAATTCTCACGATGCCTCTGACTATGATCTGCAGCTACAAGTTCACCTTAGACTACTTTCAACTGTGTTCTAGGCAAAAAAAAAAAAAAAAAAAAAATCCTTTAACCCAGTTTCTCATTAACTGAACCACCAGAAAATGTTGTATTATTGGGCAGCAATAAGCCCTGCCCGTGGTCAACAGTTGTACAAACTGGGCATTCTCATTAGTAGCATCTGGAGTTTACAGAAAAGAAAACATCACATGAGAAAGAACAGTTCTAATTGTGGCCCCAGCGACTTTTACATTGCTGGATCTTCATTTCTTCTCCCAGGAGGGTGGATAACCCTTTTGCAAGAGAAAAATAACAGGTTAGTGCAACTAAACCAAGCTGTACGTTATAAAGAGAAAAATAATGCCCACTTTTACCACAAATTTTCTGATGAAAGGCAAATGCTCTCCCCTCTCCCTTGCCCAACAGCTGTTGTAGAATTCTGGGGCCTGAAGCACTTCCACTCTAATGAAAAATTGCATCTTATCTCTCAGCAGCAATTAATAGCCTACCCCAGCCATAGGGGAATAGCCCCCCACACGCTTGGATTTTAGCTGTCCAGAGCCACAAAGTAGTGCTGCAGGATCAGTTGTAACAAAAGTCGGGCCCTTTATTTGCTACTTGTTGGTTTGTAAATGAATTTGTCACAGCAGTTCTCTTTGAAAGGAAGTGACCCAAGTCAACTAGCTTTTATTTCTTATGCTGCCAAGAATTGGGTTAGATTCTAGTTTTTTTGGAGAGAGATCCTATACCTCATTTATTCATTATGAGCATCTATGAACCCCTGCTATGTAACTTGCCTCCTTGGCAGGCATAGGGCTACTACGAACAGTAGGATGTGGTTTTAGAACTTTCTTCCTACCAGGGTAGTTAGTTAAGTCAGTAAGTATCCCCATTATTTTGCGTACAAGACTTAAGTCCACCTGGGGAAATGCTACAGATAGGGCAGTATGTAAGCTGACTGCTTTGTGGGCATTTTCCTGTCAGGTAAAAGGTTGCTTGGGATGGGTGTGATGCTGCTGGGAAGCTGAGGATGGCACTGCAGGGCAGGAGTAACCGCAAAAGCAGTCATAGAAACTATGTGGTATTTGGAACACTGTAGGGAACTGGAATTGAATTGGAATTGAGACCCGTCATGTCAGTAGTTGAAGACCTAGATCTGGGAGTGTCACACCACAATGGAATACCTGCGTGGGAGGAAAATCCCTAAGATAATCTTAAGGGTCTAGATATGTTGATTTGTGTTATGTCTGTACTATACACTTCATCTTTATAATGGGATAACAGTTGTGCTTACTTCATAGGACTGCTGTGATATAGAGTGTGATGATGTGTGTCAGGGTCAAATTTTTATTCTCCATAAATTGTAGTCATAGTGACAATGGTGAGAGATGCTGTTCTTGTTGGTTATTGATTATATTTCTGCAGATACTTTTCTACGCACCTGTGAACAATTGTAGCGGTTCTGAAAAAGAAACCTAGTTGAGCTTGTTATCATCTCACTGGGGCTGGAAGGGTAAGTTAGTGCTTGGAGAAAGTCACAGTTCTGAGTTACCTCCCTGAACTGAGGATGAGCAGAAACCTGGAGAAACAATGAGGATGAGAATCTGGTTTAATAACAAGTGTGTCTCCAAAGCACTACCTCCAACTAGATTGTGCTTAACTTGACACTGCTCCAATGGTGCTCTCTAGTGGTCCTCAGGAAAAGAACATTCTTTTCCATAGACCTAGGATTGAGTAAATTACACAGTATAGGCAAACCAGGGAATACTATGCAGCTATTTTTAAAAAATATTTTATTTTATATAATTCTTACATCTTTTTTCATCGTTACCCAATGTATGCATTTTCATTTTGGTTATATTCCCCATACAATTGCACCTCCCCCCTTATTTTAACTCTAGTCCTTCCTTTCCCTGCCCCCCCCCCCCAGTGTGTCTCTGGTTTATAGCTGCTTGTTGATTTTGATTTTTACTTTGCATTGATTAGTCTTTTTCCTGGTCCCTTATTTAGATTTTCTAGATTCCTGCTATGAGTGAGACCATCCGGTATTTTTCTTTTTCTTTCTGACTTATTTCGTAGAGCGTGATCCCTTCTAGCTCCATCCCTTCTAGCTGCAAACTGCATGTGTTTCTCTTTTTTGAATGCTGAGTAATATTCCATTGTGTATATGTACCACATCTTCTTGATCCAGTCATCTATTTTTGGGCATTTGGGTTGTTTCCAAAGCTTAGCTATTGTAAATAGTGCTGCTATAAACGTAGGCATGCAGGTGCCCTTTGGAATTACTGTTTCTGTGTCCTTTGGGTAAATACCTAGGAGTGGAATTGCTGGATCATATGGAAGCTCTATGTTTAGTAGGTCCAGAAATCTCCCCACAGCTCTCCATAGTGGTTGGACCAGTTTGCACTCCCACCAAAAGTGCAGGAGAGTTCCTTTTTCTCCACAACCTCGCCAACATTTGTTGTTGTTAGTTTTTTTAATATGTGCCATTCTCACTGGTGTGAGGTTGTATCTCATTGTAGTTTTGATTTTATGCATCTATTTTTTAAAAGAATGAATTAAAGTAATTCCAGTTGACTTGAGGAGATTACTATGAGGTTTTGAGCAGGATGCAGAAAGAAGCATAAGTAATATGAACTCCGTTCTGTAAAACTGATCAAAAAACTCAATAATATAATGAATAGATATGTAGAGATAAGTGTGTGTGTATATAAGTGTATACAATGGTATTAAACAGAATTATGCAAGTATAAATAATGTATAGAAAGATATAGGGTATTTAAAAAAAAAAGAAAGAAAGATATAGGGCCTCCCTGGTGGCGCAAGGGGTTAAGTATTAGCACTATGAAGAAATCCATCGCCATTGCAGCACGAGTTCGATCCCCTGCCAAGGAGGTGACCCACATGGCGCAGCAGACCTCTCCTGACTTGCCGGCTGCTCCCCTCAGCAGTGTATTTCAGTCAGTCTGCCTGTTTTGTTGCCCACTCTATCTCTGGTGACTCCTCTCAGGCCCCGCATCTCTGGCCTGTACCCCAGTTCTTGTATGCATAAATAAATCTTAAAAAAAAAACATTTTCCACAGAAGGGAAATTGTATGGAAGGTAATTTGCTAATCTATATAGTGTTTTGTTTAGTGACTTTATTTTGCAAAAACCTAAAATGATCAGTCTTAAATGATCATGTTATAGAAGTTCAATGTGTAGAATAGGATTTGATGAGCTATTTTTTCTAAAAGCTCTTACAGTGCAAAGTTTTTTCTCTGAATCCCTGGCTTATCCTTCCAGCAAGTGTGAAAAGAATATCTGAAAATGGGCTTGATACTGTGTTTTTTTCCTTCCTCTAGCTATGTTCACATTATCTGCTTGAGGTTATTTGTCTTGCATGACTTACTCTTCATTTTCCTGTGAAAGGCTTTCCAAATCTTTCTTAATATGCAAATTGAAACATGCAATAGTGATATGGGAAGATGCCAGACTTGGATGTCTGCTCTGTCACGTCTTAGTTATGTGCACCTTGGCAAATTATTATATTTCTGCTCTTTAACTTCTTTATTTGTGCATTGGGGATAAAAATAGGCCACAACTCATGTTTATTGTAAAGACTGAGTGAAATAATTAAGGTAAAGTGTTTAGGATTACTCCTGGCATATTTATTCAAGAAACATTTACTAAAGGCTTACTTTGTGCCAGACTCTGTGCTGGGTTTGGGGACATGAAAAGATGGGTCTAGGTAGACTCATGAGCCCATGGCTGAGTAGCACAGACAATCTCATGGCCACACACTGGGGAGTTGAACTGTGAAGAAAACGTATAAAGAACCATGGAAGAACTATAACTGGGTGGTCCCCAGGGAAAGAGGAGGTTCCAGGTTCCCTGCCCCACCCGAGGAAGGGTGGAGCTGAGCAGGGAGGAGAAGCTGGAGAGGAAACTGAAGAAGGGAAGAAGAGAGAGGGGGAACAAAGAGACCTGGAGACTTGGAGCAGAGAGACATGTGAAGAAGCTGCAATTAATTCTTGCCCTTGGATTTGTAGTAGGGACTTGAGGGTCACGGAAGAAGACACTTGAAATGAGTGAGAGACCCATGGGGAAGTTAACAATAGCAGTGTTTATCTTGATTCTGATTGCGCTCCTTTCTTTTCAGACTTGTCTGGCTGTTTCTGCCCCTTTCCTATCGTCCCCACCAGAAGGTGCTTTAGACATGTGGCAAACTTGGGCCTCAGCAGTCCTGCTTTTTAGGCCAAGCCTGTTTGGCTGAGCATTTACCCATGAAGGAATGGGTAATTTTGAGTGCTTGATTTATTCTTTTATTCTTTTTCTTGTCTTTGTTGCATACTAATTGTATTAAAGTTCCTTTCCATTAAAGGTCTTATGCACTGGAGCATGTTTTGTCTTGACGCAATGGATGGCAGAACCTACTTAGAGCAGGCACCTCAGAGCCCCTCAACCTGCCCTGTAACATCCCCTGATCTGTTTTGGGGTCAGGGAAGGATTTTCTGAATAAGCAATATTTAGGCTTATTATAATGTAATCTATGTTTGTTTGATTGATTTATTTATTTATACATACAAGAGCTGGGGTACAGGCCAGAGATCCTGGGGGTGAGAGGATTCACCAGAGACAGAGTGGGGAACAGAACAGGTAGACTAATTGAAATACACTGTTGAGGGGAGCAGCAGGTGAGACAGGAGAGGTCTGCTTCGCCATGTGGGTAGCTCCCTGGCAGGCTGGGGATTGAACTCGTGCTGCAGAGACTTCGAACTCATGCTGCAGAGACTTCCGATTCCTTCATAGTGTGGTGCTTAACCCCTTGTGCCACCAGGGAGGCCCCATGTTAAATTTATTTTTAATTTTTTTAGAACCCATGTTATATTTAATGTGACATAAATAGAGAACCAAACTCTCCTGCCCCTATGTTTGCCTAAATATCCAGTCTCCCTGAGTACTGCTATACTTCCTCCCTTTAATCATTTTTTTAAAAGACTTATTTATTTTTATACAAGAGCTAGGGTACAGGCCAGAGGTGCTGGAGGGTGAGAGGATTCACCAGAGACAGAGCAGGGAGCAGAACAGACAGACGACAGAAATACACTGCAGAGGGGAGCAGCAGCCGAGACAGGAGAGGTCTGCCGCGCGATGTGGGATCCTCACCAGCCGGCCGGGATCATAATCATTTTTTTTAAAGATTTATTTATTTATGCAAGAACTGGGGTACAGGCCAGAGGTGAGGGAAGGTGAGAGGATTCACCAGAGATAGAACGGGGAACAGAACAGGCAGATGACCAAAAACACTGTTGAGGGGAGCAGCGGGAGAGATAGGAGAGGTCTGCTGCGCCATGTGGGTAGCTCCCTGACCGGCCGGGGATCGAACCCAAGCTGCAGAGGCTGAGGACAGCTCCACAGCACTGCACTCACCTACTACGCCACTGGGGAGGCCCCCCTTTAATCATTTATACTGTTAGGTCTTGAATGAATGTGTCTTCTTGGTGCAACTTAAGTCACTTGTAAAGCTCCAGGTAAAAGAGATTCTGAGAAATGAAGTGTGTACTTTTCAGTCTCCTTGGTAAAGGTGCTTGAATTAACAATGCAGTTAGCCAGCTTGTAGCCTCCTACAGTTCACCTCTTCAGCTGGGTCCATGCATAGCAACACCAATGTCTAAACTTCTAAATAACAGTTGTATCAAAAATGTTTTCTTGCAACTATTCCTTATTTCCTTCCTAAAAGAGGAGAATCAAAGTCTCACCAATCACTGCAATTATTTTGATATTCAATTATCCTTTAGTTTAGGAGTTGGCAAACTAGCTTCCAGATCAAATCCAGCCCATGACTCATTATTTTGTAAGCAAAACTTTAATGGAGGACAGCAATTCTCCTGTTTAATGTATTCATGTTCTTGTACTGTTTATGCTTTTGTGTTTTACAGGCAGAATTAATTGCTGCAGATATAGTGTCATTTGCAAAGCCGAAAATCACTATTGGACCCTTTTTAGAAAGGTTGCTGATGTGTATTCTAGCTAATCTTAATCCTATATTGATATTTTATGACTAAATTATTATGTTATCAGTACTTAAAAACCCTATGTGAAATATGAGGGGAAAGGGATTTTTTTTTTAAAGAGAAAAGATTATTTAATACCTTCAAGCAAGGAAGAAAATAGGGATGTATGTCATGACCATCATTTCTATAACACATTAACAATGTTCTCTCCTCATTTTATGTTCCTTTTATCTTCAGTCAGGGTACAATACTCAGGGAGGGATAGTTCCTGCTTTCCCTTCTATGGATCTGAGCCTCAGTGGTAGTCCTTATGGGATTGCTATAGTTACTCACTGCCTGCCAGCACTGAAAACAGCAGTACTAGTGGAGGATTTGGAGAAATCATTGGCTGTTAGCAAGTGCTTCTCTGCATATACTGTGGAGCAGCAACCTTCATTCTTCTTGATTATTATCATCATTCATTTCAACCAACAAAGCATTCTCCCAATCCTTTTAAAAAAAGATTTATTTATTTATGCATACAAGAACTAGGGTACAGGCCAGAGGTGTGTGTGGGGCAGTGAGAGGATTCACCAGGGATGGAGTGGTGAGCAGAACAGGTGGATTGACTGAAATACACTGCTGAGGGGAGCAGCAGGCGAGATAGGAGAGGTCTGCTGCACCATGTGGGTAGCTCCCTGGCTGGGGATTGAACTTGTGCTGCAGTGACTGTGGATAGCTTCATAGTGCTGCAACTTAACCCCTTGCAACACCAGGGCGGCCCCCTCCAAACTCTTTTTGCCAACATCTTCATGGATTGAAAAATTCAAAGTAATTAGGTAGCACACTTACCTCCTAGATCAATGCAACTATTACTTTTGTTAGCTAAAATTGTTTTCTCCTTGGTCCCAAATAAGGGCAAAGACACAAGAATGAAAAAACAAAAATTTTCTTGGTATTTTATTAGAGGTAACATTGAGAAATGCCACTCCATCTTCTACTTCTTTGATCCTTATTTATTTATTTATTTATTTATTTATTTATTTATTTATTTATTTATACAAGTGCTGGGTACAGTCAGAAGTGTGGGAGGGTGAGAGAATTCACCAGAGCCAGAGCAGGGAGCAGAGCAGGCAGAAGGACCGAAGTACACTGCTGAGGGGAGCAGCGGGTGGCAGGAGAGGTCTGTGCACCATGAGGGACCCTCCTCCGGTTGCCGGGGAACAGCCGGGGATTGAACCGGTGCTGCAGAGGCTGCTGGCAGCTTTGCAACCCAGTGCTCAACCGCTGCACCACCGGGGAGGCCCTCTTTGATCCTTTTTATAGGCTGAATTGTGCTCCCTTCAAAAATTTACATGTTGAAGTCCTCATCCCAATGCCTCTGAATGTGATTGTGTTTCAAAATAAGATATTTATAGAGGAAATCAAGTTAAAATGAAGTCATTAAGATACATGTTAATCCAATATGACTGATCTCCTTATGAGAGGAGGAAATTTAGATGTTCTTTAAGCCACCCAGACTATGGTACTTTATAATGTTTGCTCTAGCAAATTAATACAATCCTGGGCCCATATATTTTGGCTCTGGTAGAAATAAACCCACCATATATTGTTTATTTCTTTGGAACAGCCTGTAGGAGAGCAGTCCAAACTCTAAAGCAATATTATGATTCTTCAACTGGCAATTTCATTAACCGATATAGTAAATGACTTGAGTCATGAACAACATAGTAAAATCAGTGACTTCTGTGAGTGGTATCCATTCCTTTAGTTCTTTTGCTGTAAAACTGAATTCATTAGTCAAGCAATGTTTCATGATCTAATTTAATGGAGAGTCAGTGGGAGGTGATGTTGATGTAAGCATGGCTGGCAGGAAAGCAAAGCCCTAGCGAGGATAAATGTCTGTTCCAGAGATGAGAAATTACTTCCTCTTCTCTACAGGGTGACTTGCTGATTTGCCATCAGGTACTGGCAGTAGGTTCCTGTAGATGGAAATTTGGATGATCATCCATGGTATTAGATTGATAAAACTTGGTGCCATTAGACCAGAGCATAACTTCCATACCTGCCCATTAAGAAATCCACAAGTGTCTGTATTAAGATGACAACTGACATCTATAGAGCAAATTATCTTGTCCACATGATAGAGTATTGTCACATACTTTGAGGGGATTTTTTTAAAAAAGATTTATTTATTTATTTATACAAGCACTGGGTACAGTCAGAAGCGCGGGAGGGTGAGAGAATTCACCAGAGCCAGAGAAGGGAGCAGAACAGGCAGACTGACGAAATACACTGCTGAGGGGAGCAGTGGGCATGGCAGGAGATGTCTGCGTACCATGTGGGACCCTTGTGGTGTCCAGGGATCGAACAGGTGCTGCAGAGGCTGTGAGGAGCTTCGCAGCTCAGCGCTCAACCGCTGCATCACCAGGGGAGGCCCTGTAGTAAATTTTATGACTGATGCCTGGATATTGAACATTATCATTTATAAGTAAAACTGATGTTTGTTTTCTTTTTTAATCAGCTTCAAAAAGGCAGCATTTTATCATGTCATAGATATGAAATACTGCAGAAGTGGGCATATTAGGAATAGTCATATAAAAATACATGCTAATGCAACTTAATTGTGCTTTAAGGACCTACTTGAACCTTATATTAAATATGAAATTTCATTGATTATGAGGTGCTGCTGGGCACACTCCAGTTTATAGCCTCGTGGATCAATGACCTCAATTTATCACATATATCTCAAATCCCATTTTTCATTTTCTCAGTGCCTAAGAGCACGTCAGAAGACATTTTTATGAAGGAGAAATAGTAATCTGTTGGAAAGGTTATGGTTGTTTTTTAGCTTCCAAGGGACTTATGCTGTGATCCTCCTAGTTTATATTTTAAATACCAATGACTTGTTGGGTCATAAACTCTTTGCCATGCAACAAGATAACTGAAAGCCTTCTCTTGTGATGGTCTCTTGCAACTTTCCAAATTACTCAGTGAATGAGTAGGAATAACATACCAAAATGAAATATATGTTACTACCGATTTTCTCGAAGTATTAGTTTCACTAGGAATTTAACAGAGGTGGCAGACATGTGACGATCCTTGGAAACAATATTGAATTCTCTGGCATGCATGTATCTTATTGTGACATGTAGAATCATGACATTTGCTATTTTCCATTTAAAAGGTTCTGTCATTATCATGTCATTCAACTAGTAGGTCAGTGTGGTATCTGTGGACAAAGTCGAAGTCCCTGCAAAATAAATGATGACATGGACCAGAGATTAGATTGAGCCTAGAGGCAAAAATGTAGACAATCTGCTACTCTGTTAGTGCAAACAAACTGCTTCTGGGTCTCATAATAATATGGAAAAAAAGCATTTTCCAGATTAATAGCTGCATATTACATGCCAAGTGCTGTGTTGACCGCTCCAGTAAATCATCTAAAATGGAAACAGCAGCAACAATTGCATTTGGCATCTGATTATGTTTATGACAAAACAACTGCTAATCACCAAGAAACAACTGTGTTCTATAAAATTCAAACACGCAAGTTAAGTGACTATATAAGGATAATACCATCTTGTTCATGGATTCTCTTATAGATGCAGTTTTTTTTTTTTTTTTAGTTTATCATTTTGGTAGATGTAGTCAGCTTAGGCTATATAACAAAATACCGTAGGTTGAGTGGCTTCAATAGACATGTTTCTTACAGTTCTAGCGGCTGGGAAGTCTAAGATCAAGGTGTGGGCACATTTACTTCTGGAGGTCTTCTTTCTGGTTTGTAGTCATAGCCAACTTACTGTGTACTTATATGACCTCTTCCCTTTGCATATATGTGGGAGGAGAAGCAAGGTCGATTTCTCTTGTGGGAGGCCTCAGTGGTGATGTGAGTGTTAGTCTCAGTGTTATCACTACCATGGCCTGAGTTCAATCCCTGGCTAGGGAGCTAACCCACATGGCTTAGCAGACCTCTCCTGTCTCACCCACTGCTCCCCATAGCAGTATATTTCAGAGAAATCCATATGTTCTTCTCCTTATTCAGTCTCTGGTGAATCCTCTCACCCCACATCCACACCTCTAGATTATACCCCAATTGTATGCATAAATAAATAAAATAAATCTTTAAAGAAAAGTTTATATAGTGAAAGAAAATATTAGAAGATTAAAAAGGCATCCTGCTGAATGGGAGAAAATATTCACACAGTGTTGTAACTACAAGGGTTAATATTCAATATATACGAAAAGTTCATACAATTGAACAATTGCAAAATGACCTAAGTAATAGATGGGTAGCAGGTATAAACAGACAATCCACCAAAAAGGCTATCCATAAGGCTAAGAGATATATGAAAAATATTCATCATTGCTTTAAATAAGGGAAATATAGGCCAAATTGCACAATGAGGTATCATCTTATACCTGTGAGAAGACTTAAAAGTCTTCTCAAGTGCTGAAAAGAATGAAGAGAAAGAGGTACATTATTGCACTGTTGATGGTAATATAAACTGGTGCAGTCATTTTGGCAAGCAATCTGGATTTACTTTAGAAAACCAAAAATGGAAATTATGTATGACTCAACAATCCCAATTTTGGGCATCTAACCAAAGAACATGAAACCAGAACTCAAAAATTATTAGCTCTACAATTATTATTGAAACATTATTTACAGTGTTTAGGATATGGTACAGCCTGAGTGTTCACTGGGAGAGAATTGTATCAAGTGGATATGGTGTATCCACACAATGGAGTATTATTTAGCCATAAAGAAAGACAAAATGCATATATTTACAGCAACATGGAAGGCATTTGAGAGAATTATGTGTCATCAGAATGATACAAGTTTTGGATGTTTACATAGTAGAAAATTTGACAAAGCAATATACTTGTAAAGAACTAACAATTTGATACTGTAAACAGGATTTTATCTTGATTTCTTGCTTTTCTAGTTTATTATTTGCACGAAGGAACACAACAGACTTTTATATACTGATTTTGTAGATGACCACTTTACTGTACTAATTTATTGTTTCTAATAGCTTTTAGTGAAATCTTTAGTTTTTTAATATATATAATCATGTAATCTACAAGTAGTGTACAGACTAACGAATGGAATTGAGAGCCCAGAAATAAAACCACACATTTATGGGCAACTTAGTCTATGACAGAGGAGCAAAGGACATACAATGGAACAAGATAGGCCATTTGAATAAGTGGTGTTGGAACAATTGGACTACCACATGCAAAAGAAAGATAGACCATTATCTCATACCATATATGAAAATTATTTTAAAATGGATAAAATACTTGCCTATAAGACCTGAAATTATAAAATGTGCAGAAGAAAACATAGACAAAACATGCAATGGTATAAACTTCAGAAATATCTTTGCAGGTTTATCCCCAACAGCAAGGAGAACAAAGGAAAATATAAACAACTGGGACTCAATCAAACTGAGAAGCTTGTATACAGCAAAGGAGACAGTAACCAAAAAAGATGAGACAGTGCTGAATGGGAGAAAATATTTGCACAACATACATCTGACAAGGGGACTGATAGCAAGATCTACAAAATGTTCATACACCTTAGCAAAAAGAAAACAACCCAATCAAAAAATGGGCAGAAGGATAAATAGGCACTTCTCCAAAGAAGACATGCAGGTAGCCAACAGTCACATGAAAAAATTGTTCATCATAACCTATCATCAGGGAAAGGCAAATCAAAATCACATTGAGGTAATACCTTACGTCAGTGAGACTGGCCCATATTAAAATAAAAAACAAAAAACCCCACAAATGCTGGTGAGGGTGTGGAGAAAAGAGAATCTTGTTACACTGTTGGTGGGAATGTAGACTGGTCACCCCCTATGGAAAGATGGATGGAGTTTCCTCAAAGATTAAATATGGGTCTGCCATATGACCCAGCAATTCCAATCCTAGGTATCTATCCAAAGAACACAAAAATCACTAATTCAAAAGAAAACTTGCAGTCCTTTGTTTGTTGCAGCACTATTTACAATAGCCAATAAGGAAACAATGTAAATGCCCCCAAAATAGATGACTGGATGAAGAAGATGTGGTATATATACACAATGGAATATACACAATGGAATATACTCAGTGATTCCCCACCCCCCCAAAAAAAACTCATGCCATTAGTGGCAACATGGATGGAGCTGGAGGGGATTATGCTCAGTGAAGTAAGTCAGGGGAGAAAGATAAATATGAGATGGTTTTACTTACATGTGGAATATAGGGGAAACCAAACAAAGTAAAGACAAAGACAAACTTTAATGCCAACCATTGAAAGCTGATCATAGATTTGAGACATCCAGAATGGGAGGGTATAGAAGAAGGAGTGAAAACAAGGCAGGGGAGAGTACAATGGACTGTGGTGGAGGTTGATGGGTGCTTTGGTTCTAGGAGCGCTATGGTGACCATACCTGAGGGGGAGAGATTCTATCCCATCAATAACAGTATATAAAACAACAGTATTTAATTATAAAATAAATAAAAATATGCATAGTATAATATATAGAGTATAGGAAAATTCTAAATCACTTTGGAATTTTTTAATGTAAGCTTTACTGTTCCTGGCTGCCTGATATCTGTGATCTTAGTGAAATGTGAGTAGAACTTTAATCACTGTTGCCCTAGGACAGCCTCTTCTCCTTGGGGAGATCTGATCTCCCCATGTAATTGCCTCTTCCCATTGTTTGGTTATGCATTTCTAATCTCTAAAAGATATTTCTATGAAAGAATTTGGGCATTGTATATGTAGGCTTTTAGTACATGAAAGCACATATTAGAAAGAACCTCGGCCTCCCTGGTGGCGCAGAAGGTTGAGCGCAGCGCTGTGAAGCTGTCCTCAGCCTCTGTAGCACGGGTTTGATTCCTGGCCGGCCAGGGAGCTACCCACATGGCGTGGCAGACCTCTCCTGTCTCGCCTGCTGCTCCCCTCAGCAGTGCTTTCCTTCAGTCTGCCTGTTCTGTTCCCTGTTCTGTCTCTGGTGAATTCTCTCACCCTGCCACACCAGCTCTGGCCTGTACCCCAGTTCTTGTATAAATAAATAAATCTTAAAAAAAAAGTAAGAGCCTCAGAGGGTTTTGAGGAGACTCATCTGTAGTGTCTACTGCAGCTTCTGTGGAGTCTAATGAGAGATAATTGTGAAGACATAAATCCAAAAGATTCTGTCTCATCTTTTGTTATCCTATTTGAATATTTAAAAAGACCCTCTATTTTGGGAATATAATTCACAGTTATTAGCTGATTCTCTGTTGGAAAACAACCCATTATTCTAATTCCATTCTATGGGAGACACAAAAAAGCATCGCTCTTCTCTTTTAATGAGCCACCCATTAGAAGTATGTTATTGGACCTTGATGCCTCATTTTCCGACTGCAAGGATACGCCATTCTTTGTAAAGATGCTAGAGGGAAAACTGGATATGGGGAGAAAAACTAGGTTTAGACTCCAGTTCACTTTCCTTTTCAGGCATTACTTAACCATTTGATTGCAGCCTGTGTGAATTTCTCAGTTCTCTATGATTTAGCTGAACAGTTCGGGGGCTCTGTTGCTTTCACAGCAAGGACAAAGTCATTGCACTTTGCTGCAGCCCACTGTCTCCCTCTGTGGTCCTCAATTTTTCTCTTTCAACAGCATGCCAGTTTCTTTTTAACCATCCTAACAATGACTTGCATTTAGCAAGAAATGCTGTATTCTGGTAATCTTTCATCTACTGTGAAAAAGCAATTTGTCTTCTAAAATAATAAACTGCAGGGAATCTTATCTTCCAACATACCATTTTCTCACATGCTTTTTAGGTTTGAATGTTGACAAAAGATCTACAACATTTGTGCAAAACACTATTAAAATGCATCTCAGAGTATTGGTGTCTGTAATATGAGCATCATCATCTTTGACTATGGGTGAGAACTAAGGGGGGACCAGGTGGGAAACTGCCCCCTCTAAGCCCACCCCCCAATAGCAACCTTGCTCAGGAGGAAAACCCATGTATCATATTTCAACAAGAAATGTATTCTGTCCGAGAGAGAAATGTTTGGGCAAAAAAATGCTACAAGGGTATAAGAATGGCCAGTATCAGTGTGTTAAGAAATAGTAAGTGTATTCTTTTTGGAAGGAAAGAAATAGTAAGTGTATTCTTTTTGGAAGGAAAGAAATAGTAAGTGTATTCTTTTTGGAAGGAAAGAAATGGTCTTTAAAGGAACAATGGGTAGTTCATTCTTATTTGGAATATAACAAGCAAAGCAAAGGAGCAGATAAAACAAACCCTTAAAACTGACAACAGAATTGAAGCTTCTAGAAGGAGAGGGTTGGGACCAAGTAGACTATGGTGAAAGATTATTGGTGCTTGGATTATGGTTACATACATTTGTAGAGATGTGAACCTATACCCCTGAAACACAAAGGGTTGTAATCAACAATGCCTTAACTTATTTTTAAAAAATAAAAGGAGAAATTTTAGAACAGAGGTTTTTAAAATAGACCAAATTCTTGAATCTAAAATTGAATGATTCCAGTTATTGTCTGTGTAAGTTTGGGCAAGTTATTATCTCTTTGAAACTTAAGTTTCCATGTCAGTATAATGCATGTAAACAACATTAATAATTACCTATGAGAATATTATGAGGATTAAATGTAATAACGTTCTGAAATATCTGAGTACCTGGACATAGCCAGTAGCTATTACTATTACTGGTGATTTTATAAGTATCTGGAACAATGTAAGATTATATTGAACTGGAGATTTTTAGGACAGTACACACATACATTAAATATAATATATTGTAACATACATAATTTTTTCATTTAAATATAGCTCATCTCTCAGTTTAACTTCTTTGTAAATAAAAATAATTAACATATTGAGGCAGCATATGGCAGATAATGCCAGTTGTCTGTACAATATTTTTTTTCTCCTTTACTAAGAAAGCACTTATACTAAGAATATAGTATTCTTACAGTGAGAAGTGGTTATGTGGCATAGTTCTGACCAAGGAAAAGAAAGCAGAAATCTGTGGGTGATTTCATTTGTGGAGGAGGTAACGTAATCCCCATGGGAGATTTCTGGAAAAGTTTTCCCAGTTAGTGCTGCCTTCTCTCTTTTTTTTTTATTTTATAGAGGTATGTTTCATTCATTTATTTGTTTGTCTGTTTTGTTTGTTTCGTTTATACATGCACTGGGCACAGCCAGAAGCGCGGGAGGGTGAGAGAACTCACCAGAGCCAGAGCAGGGAGCAGAGCAGGCAGAAGGACCGAAGTACACTGCTGAGGGGTGCAGCGGGCGGCCGGAGAGGTCTGCGCGCCATGTGGGACCCTCCTCCGGTGGCCGGGGAGCAGCTGGGGATCGAACCGGCGCCACAGAGGCCGCGAGTGCTGCCTTCTCTTTTGTCACTTCTTAGTTCTTCTTTTTGATTGGAAGGTTTAGATGAGGGTGGAGGTAGGTTTCCCATCTTGAGGACACAAGGGGACCAGGTGGAAGACAGCAGTGCACTGAGACTATAGGCCAGAAAGAAAAAAGTAACTTGGGACAACTGATGACATTCCTGCTACCTCCCCATGAAATTTTTTTTTTTTTTGTGGGACCCTCACTGGCGGCCGGGGAATGAACCGTCGCTGCAGAGGCTGTGGGCAGCCTCGCAGCCCAGAGCTCAACTGCTGTGCCACCAGGGGAGGTCCTTCCCGTGAAATTTTTTGAGAAGTAATAAATTCTTAGTTAGTAATCCTTAAAGTAGAGTTTCTTTTATATGCAGCTGAAATTAATTCCTAACCAGTGATCATTTCTATTTGCTGGCAGCTATTTCTTTTTCAAGAATTGTATGATTTAAACCTCACAACAATCCTATCTTATGAAGCACAACTATAACTGCAATTTTAAAGACTAGGCAAGTTGAGAATCATTAAGTGACTTGTCTATGGTCACATAGCCTATATGTATAAGAGCCATGATTTACCAAGACTTCAGAACCCTTGTTTATTTACACCTTCATTTCATTCTACAATGGATTTCAGGTTGTTTTTAAGAAATATATAAAATAGGGGCCTCAATGGTGGAACAAGAAATTAAGTCTCAGCACTATAAAGCTGATGGCAGCCACTGCAGCCCGAATTTGATCTATGGCCAGGGAGCATGGTGCAGCAGACCTCATCTCACCCGCTGCTCCCCTCAGCAGTGTATGTCTGTCAATCGCCTGTTCTGTTCCACTCTGTCTCTGGTGAATCCTCTCATCCCCCGCACCTCTGGCCTGTACCCCGGCTCTTGTATGCATCAATAAATAAATCTTAAAAAAAAAGGAATATATAAAATAAATGTCAATAGAACATAAACATAAAAAAACCTGCCTTTATAAGCTATGTCAGTTGCCTTTTTGTGCTTCCACACCATCTCAGTCTTCTTCTGGCACAGTATACGTCACAATGCATTGTAATTGCTTCTTTATCAGCCATGTCCAACAGACGGTGTGCTCTGTGAAGGCAGGGATACTACTGTCTTGTCAATCAGTAGTTGATAAATCCACTTAACTTGAATATAGGAATTGTAGATTCCTGAGGGCAGATGCTAAATCTCAAATGCCTGTTTTTACTGTGCATTGTAGGCATAGTACTACATTGTTACATGGTTCTCACTTAATAATCTTTGTTTGAAATTGCCTCCCCAACAGACCATGTTCTCAGAAAAAGGAAAGTGTTTTTAATATTAACTTGGACAAAATATAGAATACTAAGCCTGGCTTAATAGCCGTGCAATGACATTTGAAGTATTTTCCGTTTTAGATTTCCAGCTTTTGTTCCTCCCAACAACATAGGTGACTAAGCCATTCTGGCATTTCCAAGAAAAGAAAAAGAAGAAAATACAGTCATAGAGCACACTAATTAGAAAATTTCCAAACATTTAAAATAGTTTTGGATAGTGATGTTTAGCAAAAACTTAGGCAGGAACAAATCAAATGTGATACCAGAATTAAAGTCAGAATTCTAGATTGCCAGGGAGTAACTGTTCCATTTTCTCAGAAGGCAGATATGCCTTGGAAGCTGTTTGTTGGGCCCCAAACAGTACTTTGATCCATGTCACACCCAAGAAGTCAGAATCTAAGTTTTTCAATCCAATCATTGTTTACCCACAAGCTTTGGGCTCCATCGAGCAATTACTTTAACTAGAATGTCACTTTTTGTCTTTTTTTTTTCCATTGTGAAAACAAATTTGGAAAATTTAGTATTATTTGGTATTGTATACAGTTTATAGAATTCTCTGGAGATGACCTGTGGCTTAGAACCAACTGACAACTCCAATTGGAAGGGTCAATTACATCTGAAAAGATTTTAGTTCTTAGAAAATCATACTCTAGGAATACTGAGAAGGAAAGAAACTCTTTCACTTAGCTACAATGAGGTGAGTCATGTCATCTGTCCTAAATTTAAATTTACTGGGAATGAAGAAGATGTAACTCTATTTTAATGATTACAGCCCTTGATTTTCAGTCTGACTGCTTTTGGCAACATATTATTGTGTTAAATGGCACATAGATGGTTTTGAAACCCAAACCATGAGATTTTCTACCTCTTGGACTTTTTATTTATTTATTTGTTTGTTTATTTATGCATATAAAAACTGGGGTGGAGGGCAGAGGTGTGGGGGTGGTGAAAGGATTCACCAGAGACAGAGTGGGGAGCAGAACAGATGGATCTACTGATCTACTGAAATACACTGCTGAGGGGAGACAGGAGGGGTCTGCTGTGCCATGTGGGTTAGCTCCCTGGGGGAGCTCTGCATCCTCTTCGATATTTCTCTTACTCTTTATTTAACCACACTGTTCTGAAAAGGGCAGCCTCAAAATGGCTTCCAAGTTGGAAGGGATGTCCTTGGCAGGGAAGGCCTCTCTAAATTATGGCAGAACCTCCCTGAAGTGAAGACACCAACAGAGGTCTTGGTGTTGGAGCCTTAGGATGACCTGGACCTATAGATTATTGAAAATGAAAATAGATTGATTTAATTTCTCTTCTTTAAAAATAAAACCTTGTTATGTTAACTAAAAAATGGGGTCATAATATTCTTATATTTTGGTCATGTGCTTAAAAATTATACATCATGGACAGCTTTCTGTATCCTCAAAAATAAGTCTACATAGTCATTATTATTGAATCCATCCTATTCTATTATAGTTTATTTGACCCTCTGTTGTTGGTACAGAATAAAGTACTTTTTAAATAGAGCTTTTTTAAATAGAATTCATGATAGCTGCTATGACTTATTTCTGGCCAAAAGGTTGCTAGCCCTCTACTTTGGCGTATTCTTTTTTAAGGCTTTAAAAAAAATTAAGCCTCTGAAAGATTTCCAGAACATTCTAAATAAACTCAATGCTCACATCAACTGTTAATCGTGAAACAATTGCTAGTGAGCTTTAAGGCCTCAAAGGGAAAGTTAGAAAGTGTTTCAGAAAAATTCCCTTTTAGAACCAAACAAAAAAAACAATTTAGGTACCTATATCTGGTAAAACTGGGCATAGGTTCTCTGGGTGTATGTTATATGGCACCACCATTATTAATGATATGTCAGAAACAGCCACTTGCTTAAAAACATCTTGTCAATATTCGAATATTCTGAACTCCTACTTATAGTGACCTCATAATTTTACCTTATATTTTTGATCCCATGTTTATAAAATGACATTGCTGTGGCATCATTTTTACTATGGAATGAATGAGTTTCAGAAGCTTTGTGGGTTCTTTTCCATTAACCTGTGAGAAGAAAAGAGGATAGGATAAGCATATTTTGTTCCTAGTATAGCAATGTATCTTGACAAGTGTGGGGTGAGAGTGCAGGGAAATGAAGGGGGAGAGATGCAGCAGGAGTTTAGGTTTTATGAACTTGAGGTGTGGGATTCCTAGAGGGCAGTTTTCCCAGTCATAATTTTGTCCACCACAATTTCTGATGTGCTCATAGATAACAGTGTACATTTTGGGTTTATGGGAAAGCGAGGGACGATTCTCACATGGCCAGATCTGAAAAGGAATTTGAATAAAAAGACTGATTTTACTACCCACAATGAGAACAGATTCTCCTTCACATTCAAGATGGCAAGCAGTTCCTTTTTTGTAACATGATGTAGTAGAAGCCAGGAGCCTGGAGATGCTATGCAGGTGCTCATTTTCTGACAAGCGAGCTCCCCCTAGTGGATGACCAGTGAAGAAGTTGGGCCACATCCCTGAATTATGATCCCCTTTTCACTTTTGGACAGTGTATGGAGCAATGCCTAATACTACTTAGTATTCAAAAGAGCCTTGAGTCTCATAATCATTCATAAGGGGCAATGATAGTTCCAGCTCTGTTTATGTCCAACACTTGTGAGAATTAAGGCCAGTGGCAGTGCTTTGCAATCCATGAGGTGCCACATGTGTGTTAGTGGTTGTGGCTGCTAAGACCACTTCCTGTGCAGCTGTATGAAAACTTATTTGAATGAAAGTCTAATTTCACACAACAACCCTGAGAAAAAGAGATGAAAACTATTTAAATTTTCCAAAATGAAAAGATTTTTATTTTTTGTCTGATTATGGAAATAATACTTTAAAAAGTCAGATATAACCAAGTAAACAGAATATATTTTTAAAACCTTTTGTAAGAGAATATATCTTTTCAGTCATTAAAGAGTTCTTTGAAACATGAATCAGTCTACTTACCAGACACGTGTGAGAGCAGCTATTGCTTGCATACTTGCAAATGCTAGGTTTTGCCCATCTTTTTAATCAGAGCCAATCTGTTATTTTATTTTGCATTCCTTTGATTACTAGTGAGGCTAAACATCTGTTCATATAATTGTTGACTCCATTTCTTTTTTAATTACCTATTTTATAATCTACCCATTTTTCTTTCTAGTTTCTACTAATTTATAACAACTAGATGCACTATGAATATTTACCTTTTCCCTGGTACATCTATTACAGATGTTTTTCTTCAGGCATTGTCTTTTATCTGTGGCAGAAATATTTTAGTTATTAAAAAATACGTACACTTTTTCTAAGTATATTCATATTCTCAATGATGATTTCTGCCTTTGCACCATGCATGGAAGGGCTTTCTTCATTCAAAGACAGAATTATTCACATGTATTTTCCTTGAAAATAGCACTTGTTGGGTATCTCCATGTGCTGGAAGTTGTATTTGTCTGATTACATGTATAATTTCAATGAATTTTAAACAAAATCTTATGAGGCACATATGATCATCTCCATTTTTTTTAAAGATTTATTTATTTATTTATGCATACAAGAACTGGTGTAGGCTAGAGGTGCAGAGGATGAGAGGATTCACCAGAGACAGAGTGGGGAACAGAACAGGCAGATCTACTGAAATACACTGTTGAGGGGAGCAGCAGGTGAGACAGGAGAGGTCTGCTGCGCTGTGTGGGTTACTCTCTGGCCGGGCATGGAACTTGTGCTGCAGTAGTTGCAGATAGCTTCATGGTGCTGATGCTTAACCCCTTGTAACACCAGGGAGGCCCCAAGTGAGTCCTATCTTTGTTCTCTTCAAGGAGTGATTCTTAAGCATCAAAAACACAAGGCACATTCCTTGAATTATTGTGTGCTTCTCTTTAGAAATGAGAAAGAGAAAATGAGAGAATTTTTGTTTTTGGTGGTGATCCACACTTAATGGAGAGAGAGTTATGCAGAGTTGGAAGATTATGGCTTGAATAACTGCATGGATAATGGTTCAATATACTTAAATGGCACATAGGAAGAAAGACGGGAGAACTAGATATATATGGTTTGGAGTTAATGAGTTAACTAGATATATAT
The DNA here is from genome assembly GCF_014898055.3 of Talpa occidentalis. NCBI lineage: Eukaryota > Metazoa > Chordata > Mammalia > Eulipotyphla > Talpidae > Talpa > Talpa occidentalis. The sequence goes on along the minus strand of NW_023605083.1, from coordinate 40,931,460 downwards.
GGTTTGGAGTTAATGACAGGGATCTGAACTGGAGATGATTTAAGATTTATTGCTTTATTTAGCCAGCTAATATATAGCATGTACCTACAATATGGCAGGTATATTTTGGAGAACATTTTTGTCCATTCAGTATAACTTTAGGGCTTCGATAATTGGACGAACTGGGGGAGTGGTAGGTAGTGTGCTGTGTGTCTTTCCACAGATCACTCACTCACTGCTGGGGCAAAGAGAAAAGATTCATTAATAGATTGGAATTTAAAGTTAATAGGCCACATTTTACAGTGGGAGAGCCACTGAATTAATGGTCAGTGTTAGTAATGACATTTCTCTTCTCTTCTTCCACTGTCTGGATCCATGATGTTGGCAGGTTAGAATGTCAAGGACTTCCTCCTGGTCTGAAGTACCATTATTACCTTTCTTTACTCTGTCTTCCTCCGTGGATCAGACTGGCCTGATCAGGTGGGGACTGTAAAACTAGGTGAGCTTAGGGCAAAGCTTAGGAATTGGACTTGCTCTTTCTGTGGCTACCTCTCTGTTCCCCTAAGTTGGGGCTGGCTAAATGCTGATTCTTGTTCATTTGTGTGGATTTGGAGCTGCCTACACACTCCTAGTCTTTATTTCTCACTTACACTAGGCGTCACGTAGTCTCAGGGTCCGAGGCCAGGAAGGGAGAGGTGCCCCTCTCTGACTTTCAACCTGAGCTGTATTTCCTGTTATAACTTTCATAGGTCTTCTCCTCTGTTGATGCCATTAATAAACAGTGTGGTTTATTTTCTTAGTGATCCAAGGATGTATTCTCCATTGGGCAGGACTTGAAGGGAGGTAGGAGAGAATAATCATTTGATTCAATTTAATTTAATACAATACAGTGCTGAGTCATTTCAATAGCATATACGGTAGCTGAAGTCTAGCAAGTAAATAGATAAGGCAGGGACAATATGTAAAATGAGAAAAGATGACAGAATCCTAGGATAAAAACAATATTCAAACAATAGTTATTATATAACTCTGCTGTAAAAGAAGAACTAGGGTAGAAATTCAGATAGAAATAAGCTAGCCTTGACTGTGGACATGGGTCCTGTGGGAGATTTTAATATACCTCTTGTTTTTACTCTTTGTACCTTTTTAAAAACATCATAACAATGAGCAGTAGCTACTTTTATAAAAATAAAATTTAATGTAGAAAAAGTCAGAGAGTTTAGCAGCATGATTTAAGTGGAGGAAAAATCCTTTGGAATTATAAAGGTTTAAAATGTAAGCTGGTTCTAAAACAGTGTCTCCTTAGGGTCTCAAGAAAGGAGGAAACTTCCTTTTATCTCAGGTTGTAGGCAAACCCACACTTCAGTTGGTGTGTGCATTATAAAGATTTAATTTTTTTATGCATACAAGACCTGGGGTACAGGCCAGAAGTGTGGGGGATGAGAAGATTCACCAGAGACAGAGGGGGGGGGCAGACCAGGTGGATCTACTGAAATCTACTGCTGAGGGGAGCAGCAGGCGAGGTAGGAGAGGTCTGCTGCACCATGTGGGTCAGCTCCCTGGCCGGGGATTGAACTCAGGCCTCAATGGCCACTGATACCTTCATAGTGCTGACTTTAACTTTAACTCCTGTGCTACTAGGGAGGTCCCTGTGTGTGCATTATAAATATTTGTGTGTATGTGTATGTGTGGGGTTTGTATGAATGAGGCAAATATGGATTTTGAGAAATTCCTGTAGTGAGGAACTATCTGAGGCCAGGAAGCACACACCAAGGCCGGGGAGAGTGGGTGCAAAGGGAGAGAAGAAACCTGATGAAAAGTAGGAGGAATTTATTTGTCCATCACTAAATATCCATGGAGTGCCTGCTATGTGTCAAGTTCTGGGGGACGTGTTAGGCAACAATATCAATGTGATTTCTAAACTCACTCACCATCCATGTTAGCAAGGATACAGGCAAGTAAGAAGGGACTTATAACAGCATGAAATGCAGTGATGGGCCATTGCTACAGGAGCACCTGAGAGCCTCTCAGACAACCTGGGCAAGAAGTCAAGGGGGTGGACATGACATTGGACTCTGTCTGCTGTGACCCATGCTTTCCTTGCTTTATACCTGCAGAGTCTTCCCCAGATGAAAAAGTAACATTTCCCTGCTAAAACTGTGTATACAAAGTTGTGATGCTTCAGTGTGGATCTACTGATGTTTCTATGATGGATAAAGAAATGACTATTCATCAACAAAATAGCTAAATATTATGAGTATTCAATCCAGCATCTGGATCTGCATTTTAGTTCTGCTTGAAGAGCCTCTTTCACTGGAGAAGCCGTCTGGTTTCCATACCTAAACCCAGCTGAAAAGCTAATTTATGAGCAGAGAGTGGTGAATGCCAAGACAGACAGGCCGTTCCATAGCAGCTGTAGCAGATTACGGCCTGTTAAGTTTGTAAAGACACATGTCACTATGCCACTCTGCTTCAAGGAAGCCATATGTTCTATTCTCGAATGTTTTGGGTCTGAGTTCCCTTAAGGTTTCAGTTCTGTGGTGGTGTATCTCATTGATGTGCAGGGAGCCAGGGACATCAGAACTCTATCTCTTAGGCTTAAAAGTGGAGAAAATTGCATGAGCATGGGATTGAACAAAGTCTGGGGGTAAATGGATAGCTCTATGTTTTATTCTCATTGTCATATGGCTCTGAGCCTATGGATGATCTGCCAACATTTTCAGTCCATTTTCTGGTAGGCTTTTCATTAGTTAAATGTGGGAATTGGTGCATGGAGAATAGCCAGGCTAGCTATGCAAAGTGCTCACTCCTGCCCCGTAAGCTTAGAGATCCAGGGAGGTTCATGGGAGAGCTTGACTGGATGCCCTAAGCTCTCTGGACCAGGTGCCAGGGAGATGTTCTGAGACGATGATCAAGTGTAAATTTGTGAGGGCTGAGTGAAGCCCGTAACGGCCCCTAGATAGATAGTAACCATTTAATAAGCACTCAATAAATGGACTTTCTTTGTCCTTTCCTAAAATCACTTCCCTCCTCACCCTGGCCTCAGATTCCCAACAATCCACTCTGGTCAGAACAGGCTTTGTGGAAGCAGAATGGTGGAAGCAGGGCCACTGTTTCTGCTTTGGCTTTTGGGGCAAGGATTTGAGTTACTCAAACTCTGATGGTCCTGATGTGTTCTTAACTTTTTTTTTTAAGACTTATTTATTTATTTATACAAGCACTGGGTACAGTCAGAAGCGCGGGAGGGTGAGAGGATTCACAAGAGCCAGAGCGGGGAACAGAACAGGCAGACTGACGAAATACACTGCTGAGGGGAGCAGCGGGCGGCAGGAGAGGTCTGCGCGCCATGTGGGACCCTCACCATGTGGGACCCTCGCCGGGGGCCGGGGATTGAACCTGCGCTGCAGAGGCTGCGGGCAGCTTCACAGCCCAGCGCTCAACCACTGCTCCACCGGGGAGGCCCTGATGTGTTCTTAACTTTGAAGAGAAGTTTATTCCAGATTGGTTCAGTGTCTGCATTGCATCTGGTCACTCAGTCAAGGATCAGACTGTAGGCTGTGAAAGAGCCAGGCTTTCACTTACTGTTCCACTCCCCCTATCCACCTCCCTCTTTTCCTTCCTTCCCTTCTATTCTATTTCCCACTTTCCCTCCTTTTTATAGTCCTTCCCACAGGAAAAAAAAATAAAGCAGAAACAGTTTAGGAGGAGAAGAAATGAAAGGAGGAAGGGAGGAAGAAAGCAAGCCATACCTAAACTTCCTAGAAGCAAAGCAGAACTACCCAAACTGTCAGTGAGTCAAAAATAGGTTATCTTTGCAACTTTGGAAATAATACATTTTTGACTATTCCTAGTCTAGCTACCCAGTAGACTGTATTGTAGGAGATGCAAGTAGAGGCAAGAAGAGATAAGAAGTGTTTCCATCCTCATCACCTTCATTGCTTAATTCCTTCTTTGCATTGATCAATATTTATCTCAACCTGCCTACAGAATCATCTTGCTTCTCCTCTGATTAGACTAATCTTGAGGACAGTCACTATCCCTGCATTCTTTGCTACTGGATACCAATTCCCTAACAGTGCTTTTTAGGTGGGTAAATACTCATAAATTTTGGTAAACATGTGAATGAAGGAAGGATTCTGAAATGGTACATGTTCTAAGACACAAATGAGAAAATAAAGTCAAACACCTCACCAAGGTATGAGATTACTGCAGATGTTAAAAGCTAAGCTATCTAAAACCAGGGCCCTCCCTGGTGGTGTAGGGGTTAAATCTCGGCACTGTCATGCTATCATCATGCAATCACGCTGTGGCCTGAGTTCGATCCCCAGTCAGGGAACTAACGCACATGGCACAGCAGACCTCTCCTGTTTCACCTGTTGCTCCCCTCAGCAGTGTATTTCAGTAGATCCACCTGTTCTGCTCCCCACTCTGTCTCTGATGAATCCTCTCACCCTTTTGCACCTCTGGCCTATACTCCAGTTCTTGTATGCATAAATAAATAAAAATAAATCTTAAAAAAGAGAGCTAAAACTAGTAGTAGCTTAGCAGCCTATAGTTTTGCACATTCATGTTTTCAATGGATCTAAGATAATGAAAAGTAAACAATGAAAATGGTGTTGTTAAATAATATCTCTCCTACAAACATAACTTATAGAACTGAATATTTGTGTTGTCTTTTTTTTAAAGATTTATTTTATTTGCTTATGCATGTAAGAACTGGGGTGTAGGACAGAGGTGCAGGGGTGAGAGGATTCACCAGAGAGAGTGGGAAGCAGAACAGGCAGATTGATTGAAATATTGCTGAGAGGAGCAGCGGGTGAGACAGGAGAGGTCTGCTGTGTCATGTGGGTCATCTCTCTGTCAGAGTATTGAACTCATGTTGCAGTGACTGCCGACAGCTTCATAGTGCTGAGACTTAACCTCTTGTGCCTCTGGGGACACCCGGTGTTGTCTTTCTGATAAAGAATATTTCATAGGCCAGAAAAACAGAATTTCTTCCATTTGGATAGGAAGACAGCCATGCCTATATCCCTTAGATGAAGAGAGAGCTGACTAGCCCAAATCAAAATGGTGAATCAGTGACAGAGATCCCAGAAATGACTAATGAGTGATGGGACCTCCCTGAGTCATTGTATTCCTCTGAGCCCCATCTGGCTGGTGGGTATAGTTATAGATGTCTTATTACTTGTCTTGCAAGGTTATAGAGAAAATTAAATCTCCTACTGGATATGAAAGCCTTTCAGAGACACGTTATTAAAATGTAAGTAAAATAGAAAGTAATGTTTTATTATGCCCGCCAGCATGAAGTTTTGGCTTACTTGAGGCAGGCTAAACTTCTGAAACAAGTAGACCTTGATGTAATGGCTAAGACAGAAGAGGAGTTTCTTTCCTTCTCACATAATATTGCAGGCAGGTTTGGTGGTGGCAGCGGGTGGGTGAGGGTCAGATTTTGGGGGTGAATTCACTCCATGGAGTCATTCTGATTGTAGTTCTGCCATGCTCAGCTCTTTGATTCATGGTTGTTGTGGGTCATGCCACTGTCATTCATGAGAATGACAATGAGGGGCTTCCCTGGTGGCACAGGTGTTAAAGACACAGCACTGTCAAGCTGTCACCAGCCACTGCATCACAAGTTTGATCCCTGGCCAGCCAGGGAGGTGACCCACATGGCATAGCAAACCTCTCCTGTCTCGCCCGCTGCTCCCCTCATCAGTATATTTTAGTAGATCCACTTGTTCTACTCCCCACTCTGTCTCTGGTGAATCTTCTCACCCCACCTCCCCGTACTTCTGGCCTACACCCCAGTTCTTGTATGCATACATAAATAAATCTTTGAAAAAAAAAAAGAAAGAGAATGACAATGAGTTTCATGGCCCAGGCCTGGCTTCTCATTGGAAAAGACTTTGTCACCTGGTCATACCTAAAGGTAAATGAAGCCAGGAAATGCAGTGTCAACAGGCTGCCCTGTGCCTTCCTCAGTAACAGAAATTGATAGTGGATTTTGGTGGGTGGAGAGAAATCTCCACCCCTGATCTTTTGCACATTTAGGGTCAAATCCTCTCTTTATGGGATCTCATAGCACCATATACTCCACATTCTTTGCATTGGTTAATGACAAATTTTAGATTTATGATTATTTGATTAATTTTGCTGCAAAGATGAGCAAGAATCATGTCTCTTATTCATCATGTATCTTTGGCAATTGACAGTGTCAGGTTCAAATTTACCTTCAACAAATATTTGTTCCATGAGAAAGAACACATGGATTTATCACAGATAATGGGTGTACTTAAGAATCTCAAGTGAGGGACTCCCTGGTGGTGCAGTGGGTTGAGCACCGGGCTGTGAAGCTGTCCCCATCCTCTGCAGCACGGGTTCAATTCCTGGCCGGCCAGGGAGAAATCCACAAGGTGTGGTAGACCTCTCCATCTTGCCCGCTGCCCCCCTCAGCAATGCCTTTGGTCCGTCTGCCTGTTCTGCTCCCCGCTCTGTCTCTGGTGAGTTCTCTCACCCTCCTGTACCTATGGCCTGTACCCCAGTTCTTGTATAAAAAAATCAATCTTAAAAAAAAAGAATCTCAAGTGAGACTGTCTGAATGTGTCTGATAAGGTGTTGGGGCCTTGCCACATTAGGCAACTTATTACAAATTGTGACATTTCAAAGAGAAAAGAATATGTGGTAGGTGGAGTCATTCTAAGATGACCCCAAAAGACTGCCTATTATCTTCTCTTCTTTTTTTTTAAAGATTTATTTATTTATGCATACAATAACTGGGGTACAGGCCAGAGGTGGTGGGGGAGGGGTGAGAAGATTCACCAGAGACAGAGTGGGGAACAGAACAGGTGGATTGACTGAAATACACTGCTGAGGGGAGTAGCGGGTGAGGCAGGAGAGGTCTGCTGTGCCATGTGGGTAGTTCCCCTGGCTGGGCATCGAACTGGTGCTGCAGAGGCTGCAGATAGCTTCATAGTGCTGTGCTTAACCCCTTGTGCCACCAGGGGGGCCCTATCTCCTCTTCTTGAGAATGGATAAGACTTTCAAATGTGACGAGCCATTACTCCATGATGAAGTTACATTATATGGTACTGTTGAGCTCAAGAAACAGAAGTTATCCAGGGTAGATCCAACCTACTCAGGACGGGACTTGAAAGGGAATAGACTTCCCCTGAAGAAATTGGGAGTGGGAAACGGATCTGATGGAAGGGAAATTCCCTGTTCATGATTTTGTAGATGGATGGGCCAGATGCAAGGAATACAGGTCAAATTTAGGAAAAGACAATGACCCATGACTGACAGCCAGCAAGAAAGTGGAGATTTCATTTCTGCATCCTCAAAGAATTGAATGTGACAAATAATCTGAATATGTTTACAAGTAGATTCTTTCCCAGAGTCCTCAGATGAGAATTCAGACTGGCTAATATCTTGATTTCCACACAGAAAACTCTGAGCAGAGATCCCAATGGAGATGCCCTCAGACTTATGATCTACAGAAACCACAAGATAATGAATGGGTATTGATTTAAATCACTAAATTTATAGTGATTTGTTAGGCAGCAGGAATAGTAGGTAACTAATACAGGTTTATGTTTGTTTACTGAGAGCAAACACAGATGGAGTAGGGCTGAGGGAGAGTGGGTGGGTGCAGAAGACAGAATAATATCTCTCCCCCTGAGAGGTTTATAGGTCTGGTGTCTGAAACACGATGACTAACTGTTCCGATTTGCCTGGGGATGAGGATTTTCAGAAACGTGGGATTTCAAAACTAACACCAGGACATTCCATAGAAAAGAAAAGAAGGGCAGTTGGCTCCCCTATGGGGAAGTGATTTGTAAAGAAGTGAAACAATGAAGCATGTTGCTAAGATGGCAGCAGAGCGGGAATGCAGTGCTCCTTTGGCCCACGATGTCTTCTTGTTTTAGGAGCATTGACCTCAATATAACCATGGCTGAACCTGCAGTAGGGGCTATGATGAGGTCCAGCCCTCAGCTGCTCTGCCAGTAGCAGACTTCAGTGCAGAATCCCTGGGGAAATTATATGACTGTACATATAATCACAGGGACAGCTTTAGACCTCCCACAATTTTCCACTTGTCTCTAGAATGGATCTGAAGCTCCTGCATAATACAGATTTGACAGGTAACAAGGAAATTTGCATTCTTATTGGCAGTGTAACCTCATCTGAACCATAGGTTCTTGAAACTAATGCACATACATATTCACTGTGCCAGGCAATGTGCTAGGTGTTCTCACACATACTGGGTCACAAAAAGCCCACAAAATCCTACATGGTGAATATTAGAAGCCCCATTTTGATTATGAGAAATTTTAATGTTAGTGAATTTGCATAATTTGCTTAGGGATGGCTCCCTGAGGCTATTCTAAATGTATGTTAAATCTCCAGGAAATGATAAAAACATTTTTAAGAATCAGTACATATAGCATTTGCAAAGCTCTTACAGGACTGCCGCGGAGAACACAGAGGTAATTTATCCTCTCTATTCACTTCTGTTAACTTAGCTTGGGAGCTGGAAGCTTTGTGGAGAGGATACATTAAGTATGAAAGTCATCCACACAGGATTTCTGTGGCCAAAACATTTGTATTTATCAACGGCAACTTAATCCCAGTATCTGGCTAGGACTTGCCATTAATTAAAAGGTATTTGTAGATGGATTAATTGGGATAATTGAATTAAAAAAAAAAACCCAAGCATGAAGGCATGCCTTACTACTGTGTTGCTTCATAAAATAAAGAATATTTGTCAAAAAGAAAAACATATCATTTCCCTCACCTTTTGCTCCTTACTTATAGTGCCAGGGATAGTACTAGCCAAAAATGACTCTTCTCCATCTAGCTCTTGTTTGTGAAGAAAGCAGATTGATTTTCTCATATTGTAACCAAAAACTACTGTATACAGTTGGGCAGGTTGTTCACTGCGCAAGAGTGCCTGGTGTAGCAAACATCTTTTTTTCAGTTTGCAAAGAAAAAGTTTTCAGTGGGATAGAAGCATTGCCTACCCAATTTGGTGCCATGCTCAGAGGTAAATGCTGGCAAGTAAAGGGTCTTTCAAATTGTGCTGTCCAGTTTGTCTTGTAGTGTGGGTGTGGCAGAGATGGAGACAAATTCGTTAACCCTGTATGTCTGCCCCGTATGTTGAGAGCTATAGTTTCCATGTACTGTGTCTGGTTAGGATATTAGAGAACAATATATAGAATAACAGGAAGTGCCCCTGTGCCACAGAAACCGGGACCTGCTTAAACACTTAAGAGGGGTCCTGAATCTTGGACTAGCTGTGTAAACAATAACTTTCTTTAGATTTTCTACAGTGCAACTTGTCTTTGTTATCAATGCCTAATGACATCATGGCTCAGAAATTACTTGATCTCAGTCATTTAATTTTAAGTTTAAATCCAGACAATTCATGTCTCCAACTCCCACACCCCATCACCCTATAAAGTGAGTTAATTTTCTCCTCTTTACTCAGTTGCAGGGGCTTAAACAGCATGATGGTATCACAGGGAAGGTTCTGTCCCATCATTGGGAGCTGCCCCTTTGATAGGCAGGAGATTTAACTCCCCATTTAGGCTTTGGTTTTTCATCTGCCCCCACTGACCTTCAGTCCTATCTTGCTGCCAGGGTATTCATGGGACACATTCCTGTTTACAAGAAGCTGCCCAGGCTGTCAGCCTGTCTTAGCCACTTCTGCATCTTTTTGGGAATGCAGAAGAGCTTAAGCTATCATCGACAGTGCACGAGCCATGTGGTACAGCCTGAGGCCCTCCTGGAAAATATGGTAGGGTGCTCTCTACTTTCAAGGCCCTGCTGAAGTCTGGGAGCTTACTATCCCTCTCCTGGGATCTGTCCCAAGAGGGGTATGACCTTGTCTTGGACACTTAGCAAGACCTAACTTTCCTACATTTTACTTTGCCCTTTAAATCAAGACTTGGTTCTAAGAGAGGTCTTTTAAGTCATCTATTATTTATAGGATAAACTTTGCTTTTCCAGTTTTTGATACTCAGAAACATTTTTCAACATATTTCCTCTGCCAAGAATTTCAGAATCTATATGGAGAGAGCTGAGATTTGACTCTTCTTTGTTGTTCTCCTGTGGCCTTCCTTTCCCAAAACATAAACCTGGAGAGTCCAACTGTAGCTACAAAAGAGAGAACAAAAGGTCCACAGAAGTTCATTCCAAAATATTGTACTTGCTAGAATGAAATTAGGGACTGGTCGAGGGCTGAGCAGGAGTGGACAAGAGAGTGGACTATGGGTCATGCACAGTGTGTCCACCGAGAAATAGCAAGGCCAGGCAAATCATCCTAGGACTGGGAGTGAGTAAAGGCAATTAACAATACAAGGTCTTGCAGAATAAGGAAGGCAGATTCAGAGGAAGTGCAGAGCTTTGAAAAAATCACCATCTAGAAGCATCCAGGGAAGAAATACCTCCATTCTCAAAAGAGTGCATGAAGAATAAATGAAAACATTTAAGGAACCACTAAAACATAGCCATGGAACACTAGGACTCCGCAGAAAACAGCATCAAATATAGATGACCTCATAATGATAAAAAGGAAATTTCCCTTATTGTGTAATTGTGTTCATTTTAACAATATTTTCCTGGCATATTTATTTCATGATTGTAATAGCTCTCGCTGCTATGTCAAAATAGCACAGACTGGATGTCTTAAAATACAAAAATCCATCTTCTCAAAGTTCTGGAGGCTAGAAATACAAGATCAAGGTATCAGCAAGGTGATTTCTGGTGAAGCCTCTTTCCTTAGATTACAGGTCATCACCTCAAACTGTAGCCTCACCTGCCCTTTTCTCTGCTGGAGATTGGTGGGCAGGGGGCGGGGCAGAGAGAGAAAGAGAGAGAGAGAGATCGATCTGGTATCTTTCTCTCACTATAAGGACACCAGTCTTACTGAGTCAGCCCCACCCTTATGGCCACATCTAAGTTTAGTTATCTTCTTAAAGGTCCTGTCTCAAATACAGTCACATTGGGAGTTAGGGATTCAACATATGAATTTGGGAGGGCTAAAAATATTTGGTCCATAGCAGCTGTCTCTGGCTTCACTTGCATATAATCTCCTGGAGGGGACAGACATGCTTAACTTCCCGCAATGTGAGGGTGAATGAAGTCAGCACCAGGATAAGGACTCAAAGCACTGCCACTGCAGTTGAGAGGTTACCCCTAGCAACAGTCATAGCCTTCCCAAGGAAACTTTTTCCTTTTCTGCTGCTACTTGTGTCTCCCTAAACTTCAACTGAATCTGCATCAGTGGTGTTTTCAACTGTGTTCTACAGTGCCCTGATGCTCCACAGCCTTGTTTTGGTGCTTCCTTAAATGTGTTATTCAGATTTTATTTAAACACACATTTCAGCCATAAAACTATCATAGAATAACATGCAAAAAAGCCACATGAAATAACTCACGGATGTTACATGCCAAATTTTAACACTTTAGGAACTACTTAAATGAAACTTAGGATACCACATTTTCTTAACTTCCTGTAGGCCGTGGGATAATCCTCTGCTATTTTTGCCCAACTGAAGAAAAGCTTGAGAACTCAGGGTAAACTGTCAGAACTAGTCTATCTTCAAATTCTAAGCAACAAAAAAATCACACAAATTAATTGAATGTTGAAATTAATATATACCAATTTTTGTTTAAATCCTGATTTCTGCTTTTCTCTTTTCATTAAAGTAAACTTACTGATTGTGAAAATATGTAAACACAAATTAAGTTTATATATTTAATTTATGTTAATCAATAATGCTATTATACTTATTTAGGGTAAGATTTCATTTGAATGTAAGGTTGCAAGTTTAAAAACCATTGCTCTATTTTATTTTATGTGATCTATAGTTTGTTAAAAACTGCTGGATTCTAGGGGCCTCCCCGGTGGTGCAGCGGTTGAGCACTGGGTTGCGAAGCTGCCCGTGGCCTCTGCGGCGCCGGTTCGATCCCCGGCTGCTTCCCGGCCATCGGGGGAGGATCCCACATGGCGCGCAGACCTCTCCTGCCACCCGCTGCTCCCCCCAGCAGTGTACTTCGGTCCTTCTGCCTGCTCTGCTCCCCGCTCTGGCTCTGGTGAGTTCTCTCACCCTCCCGCGCTTCTGACTGTACCCAATGCATGTATAAACAAAACAAACAAACAAAATAAATAAATAAAACATGCCTCTATAAAAAAAAAAAAAAAGATTAAAAAAAAAAACCAAAAAACTGCTGGATTCTATCATGTGCTGTCAACCAAATAGTGAAAGTACAACATAAAGCAAAAAGGAAAGATCAGGCACTGGAAACCTAGGTGGGTAGACCTGATAGGTGCCCTTGAGTCATTGGTTTTACAGCCAGAGAGTGAGCATTCATTCATTATAAATCAGAATTTTAATTAAAAAAATTAGTGTAGGGAGCTGAGTTGGGGAGGGACATTAATATGAGTATTTGGTATTAAGATGAGAGCAGCTCAGTAGGAAACTTCCTAATGGAAATGTCACTGATAGTAATTACCCCTTTCCAGTCAAGCAGCTCTTTGATTTTCCTCCAGCATTAGGGACCAGGCAGCCTGGCAGATACAGTAAAAGGAGAGTGATTCAGAAAGCCAGAGAATCTGGAAAGCTGGCTAGGGAATTTGGAGGCAGCAGTGTAATTTGATATTTGCATCATCTGAGGGGTGCATTGGGTCATGCTTTTTAATTGCCAAGCAGAAATTCAAGGGGAGCAAGCTGGTATGGGAAGTGGAGATGAGGAGCAAGAATCCCAGGTTGTTCAGGCATGGCCACTCCTGCAGATTTGTTGGTGGGCAGGGGGTGGGGTGGGCAGGAACACCAGCCAAGATCAGGGGAAAACTGAAGGGTTGCCAGCTCTTGCATTTCTCCCAAGAGATCCTTCTAGTTTGCTGAGGTCCCAAAGGTGGTGTGCCAGTGACCCTTGGAGAAGTTTTAGGAAGATGTACAAGATCATCTTTTAGTAGGCAGCATGTGAGATGTTGATCATTACGCAAAGGTTATGAAATTTTACGTTAATTAAAATGAATATACTAAAAACTTTGAATATGGCAACTAAACCAAAGTAGTTTTTTGGCTCTTTTAAAAAATTTGTTCTTGGAATCCTGAAACCTAGTACCACCAACATCCTACTTGCAAAGAAAATGCTTGCAAACGGAAGGGTGAAATTGCTGACGGTTACACAGCCTCTTGTCAGTGGATAAATATGTTGCCTTTTATTCTTTAGTTTTCCAGGGTAAAATTATCTCTACATGCATGTGACAAGTTAACAAGATTGAGTACTTCTGTCTGCCACCGGCATAAGTCTCATTTATTTGAGAACACACAACACACAGAAAAATACATACTTACATGAAAGTATGTAAATATGAAAAATATGCAGAAGGATTTCCATAGGTGATGTTAGATGAATGCTTTCATCTGCAAATTTTTGTTTCTCAAGAAAGGAAATACTATAGCTCTCCAATAAGGTAGGTCGACTCTCTGTGTTAACTGGCTGATGTAATGTTGAGGGTAGTTTTGGTTGATTTCCTAGCAATCAAATATAACATGATGATTCACTATATTTGGTTTTCACGGGTTTGTAATCGTTCAAATGCATGCAAGTAATTCAAAGCTTTGCCTGTGCAGGTTCAATAATTCCATATCCACTTAGAAATGGAATGATAGATTTTTTTTAAAGCAACTAAATAATGCATGGTGTGGTGGGATGAGGAGAGTATTGCTAAAATTCACATCAAAAAGCATTCTCTATCACACCACTCGATTCTCAGAGCTGTTCCATTAGTGCCCCTTTAACATGTAATATTTCCCAATTAAATGTGTTGGTAAGAATTACTCATTTTAATAATTAAAGAGCATCCCCAGCTCCCTGAAGAGCGTTACCATGGAGGCCCAGCTCCACTGCTGGGAATAATCACAGCATGCTAATGTAAGGAGAGGGTGACAGTTGAATGCTAGTATCGCCATCAGTGAAACTAACTTGGGGCTCATTTCAGTGGTTGGTCCATGGGCCACCCATGAATTGACCTTTCTCTGTAGCAGGCTGTGCTATGGGTTGGTTTTGTGGCTATAATGGAGTGTAAGATTTCTCACCTCTTATGTATTTAGACTATGTTTTGAGACAAGTTCTGGGATGGCATGAAAAGGCTTTTGACTGTATTCAATCCAAACTCTTAGGAGATGATTTCCTCAGTTGGGTTTTGGGATGCTCCGGGGCTGCTGTGAAATCCCCTAAACAAAATTTTCTTTCATTTTAATTAAAAAAATATATGGCCTTGGGGATTTTAGGAGGGGCTGTTATATGAGCAAAGTTGGAGTAAGGCTTATAACTGAATGCAATAGTAATCACTGGTCTGTTGGCAACGGGTCTTTTGGCAACGGGTCTGTTGAATCAGGTCTTTGGGCAGCAGTGAGACAAAGTAGTGTCTTCTTGTATATAAAATGGTGTAATCACAGCTGACAACATTAGGGGATGGATAATTCCCAAAGACCTGAGTTCTTACTAGCAGAAAGTTATAAAGTACAGTAATATTTAAGACCCCCTGGGACCTCCCTTGTGGCATAAGGGGTAAGTGTCAGCACTATGAAGCTATCCGCAACTACTGAAGCTTGAGTTCAATCCCCCACCAGGGATCGAAGCAGACCTCTCCTCTCCTATTTCAGACTGCTGCTCCCCTCAGCGATATCTTTCATTCAACCCACATGTTCTGCTCCTCACTCTGTCTCTGGTGAATCCTCTTACCCCCCACACCTCTGGCCTGTACCCCAGCTCTTGTATGCATAAATAAATAAATCTTAAAAAATATTTAATACCCCCTCCACAGTTACTGAAAATACTAAAATCAGCGTAAGTGTCACCATCACTACCTCTGGGGTTGTCATTCTAATAGAATAGCACATGCTTAGAGAGTGCTCAGCAAGGAGCACGTTAAGTGCATTACATAAATTGACTTGTTTAATTATGTTCTACAAAGATCAAGTCCTATCATCTGATAATTTGCTAAAGATATCAATGGCTAGAACTATGTTTACAGGTATTAGCACTACCATCAGGCTAATCATGCTGTGTGAATATTTAGTACTACACACCTTACAAACCACTCTCACATTTATTCATTTAGTCTTTAAAGAAGCCAAGAGGTAAATATACTTTGTTAATCATATAGAAACATTGTGAAATATTCCAGAGTTTCAATAGTTAATCTTAGATTTCCAGAATTTTCAGTATTGAAAGTATTTTATAGATTTTTATTAGTAAGAAAACAGACTTATGGAAATTTGCATATACACAGGTTATAGGTCTTGCCAATGTCATTCTTATGATTAGCCTATCACATAAGTGTTTTTGCTTTGATTTTCAAAATTGATGGATCAATTGCTTAGATTTCCTTGATAAGAGGCAGCTTTGTTTAAAGCTACTCTGGAACACTGCAAGAGCAAGAGCTGAGGAAAAGTGGATTCATTAAAGGATTTTCATTTCCCAGTTTGGTTAACCAGGAAAATGAATAAAGTGAAAGATGACAGAAAGAAGTCACAGAAAAAAGGGAAAAGCACATTGTCTGTCTTTGGTTTCTGATAGGGCAGAACAAAGTACTTTCTGGGTTTCCAGGCAATGAGTGGAATATGGAGCTTTCTATCCCCCATAGGATTCCAGGCTGCTGAAAGCCCATTCTGGGGTGGCTTTCTCAGAGTTTCTTTCCACATTCAGGAGTCGTCATGATGTAGTAGTGATGTGTGACGGGGGCACCGGGGGTGGCCAGGACTAGGCTCCAGGAGCCTAGGCTTCCTTTCCTCCTAAGGTGGCTCTGATTCTCTATCTGCAGGCCTCGCCACCATCTTCTCTGTAGTCCAGGGCCTATCTTGACAGAGGGTTCTTACATGATACTCTAATTGCCTTTGTTTTGGGGGGACTTTTTCAGTTCTCAATTTATAGTTAACATTTCAGCTAAATCTTTCTTTGCTATCTTAGGCGGTACATAGGCATGACCTCATGATTTTCATTTGTACTGAATGGTATAAACCACTTGCTAATTCAGAAGTTTCATTATAACAGTATAAATACATGATGCTTGCAGCACTCTTGAGCTGAAGGTAGAGTCATCACTAACTGTTATGAATGGAAAAGGAGAGAAGGTCTTCTCATGCTTAGTCCCCGAAACCCAGTGTCTAATGAAACAATGCTCTGGCATTAATGAAGCTCTGGCAGGGATAACCTTTGAGAAGACCTACCTGTGTATCTCTCAGAGATAGGTCAAGTGTGAAAAAGGAAAAAGTCTTAGGGTTGCTAAAGCACCACTAAATAATTTACTACAATTACTTCAGCTCATTAAAAAACATAGAGTGCCTACTATATGCTAGGCTGCATGCCAGATTCATAAAAGTTATTCTTATTTTAAGGACCAGTGCTCATTGTAAACTGAAATAAAGAAAATCTGTAGACAGATAACCAGTTCCTTGCACCATATCTAGCTATATATAGTAAAAAGCATATATAGCTTCTCATTTCTATAATTTAATAATTTGAATGTTTGAAATTCAGCTGTGGGAGACTGGATATCTAGCCCAACATTATATTCTCAAGTGGATTTTTTCTTTTTTTTCATTTAATAAAGAATTCTGAAATACTTTCTGGAGTTTTTATCTGGGGATCTGAATTTTAAGAAATTCGCTGGGTATTTGTTTTGAATTAAATAAATGGTGCTAGAATGAAGCTTGACCACTACCTCACACCATACACAAAAATCAACTCAAAATGGATTAAAGAACTAGACATAAGACCTGAAACCATAAAATACATAGAAGGAAATATAGGCGAAACACTACGGGATTTGCACATCAAAGACATCTTTACAGACACATCACCCAAAGCAGTGATAGTGAAGACAAAGATAAACAGCTGGGACTACATCAAATTAAAGAGCTTCTGCACAGCAAAAGAGACAATAACAAAAACAAAGAGAAACCCCACCAACTGGGAGAACATTTTTGCACCCAACACTAATGATAAAGGACTGATCACAAAAATCTGCAAAGAGCTGATGAGACTCAGCAACAACAAAGAAAATAATCCAGTCAAAAAATGGGCAGAAGAGCTAAAAAGAAACTTCTCTGAAGAGGAAATGCAAATGGCCAACAGACATATGAAAAAATGTTCAACATCACTTGTAATCAGGGAAATGCAAATCAAAACTACCATGAGATACCATCTCACACCAGTGAGAATGGCACATATTAAAAAAACTAGCAACAACAAATGTTGGCGAGGATGTGGAGAAAAAGGAACTCTTGTGCACTGTTGGTGGGAGTGCAAAGTGGTCCAACCACTATGGAGAGCTGTGTGGAGATTTCTGGACCTACTAAACATAGAGCTTCCATATGATCCAGCAATTCCACTCCTAGGTATTTACCCAAAGGACACAGAAACATCAATTCCAAAGAGCACCTGCACTCCTATGTTTATAGCAGCACTGTTTACAATAGCTAAGCTTTGGAAACAACCCAAATGCCCAAAAATAGATGACTGGATCAAGAAGATGTGGTACATATATACCATGGAATATTACTCAGCATTCAAAAAAGATAAACACATGCAATTTGCAGCAACATGGATGGCGCTGGAAGGGATCATGCTCAGCGAAATAAGCCAAAAAGAAAAAGAAAAATACCGGATGGTCTCACTCATAGCAGGAATCTAGAAAACTTAAATAAGGGACCAGGAAAATGAATATAAGAAAGTGAAAATCAAAATCAACAAAAAACTATGAACCAGAGACACTTTTTGGGGGTGGGGGGCGGGAGGGGAAGGATTGGGGTCAGAATGGGGCATTTGCAATTGTATGGGGGAATATAAAAATAAAATTTAATATTTAAAAAAAAAAAAAAAAAAAAAAAAGAACTAATGTGAAGATCAAAATAAAATCCAGTTTAAAAAAAAAAAAAAAATAAATAAATAAATAAATAAATGGTGCTAAGGGCAACAATTATCATTAGTGTTCTTGTTACTTGAGCTTCAGAGGAGGAAAAGGAAAACTCATGGGAAATGCAAAAGTTTATAGGTAATAAAAGAAGTGTATAAGAAACAAAACACAAGCAAGAATAAATATATATGAATACTTATCTTGTTGAGGAGCGAGAATAGTAGATTTTCTTAATTATATCAGTCATATTTTAAAAGTATTATAATGTTATAAAATATGATAAATATTTGGGCTTTGAAAGGAAAATGTGGATGTTTAAACATAGGCAAATATTTATTTATTTATTTATTTATTTATTTTTTTAATAATAAATTTTATTTTTATATTTCCCATACAATTGCAGCCCCCCCATTCTGACCCCAATCCCTCCCCTCCCACCCCCGCCCCCCTAAAAGTGTCTCTGGTTCGTAGTTTTTTGTTGATTTTGATTTTCACTTTCTTATAGTTATTCGTTTTCCTGGTCCCTTATTTAAGTTTTCTAGATTCCTGCTATGAGTGAGACCATCCGGTATTTTTCTTTTTCTTTTTGGCTTATTTTGCTGAGCATGAACCCTTCCAGTGCCATCCATGTTGCTGCAAATTGCATGTGTTTATCTTTTTTGAATGCTGAGTAATATTCCATGGTATATATGTACCACATCTTCTTGATCCAGTCATCTATTTTTGGGCATTTGGGTTATTTCCAAAGCTTAGCTATTGTAAACAGTGCTGCTATAAACATAGGGGTGCAGGTGTTCTTTGGAATTGATGTTTCTGTGTCCTTTGGGTAAATACCTAGGAGTGGAATTGCTGGATCATATGGAAGCTCTATGTTTAGTAGGTCCAGAAATCTCCACACAGCTCTCCACAGTGGTTGGACCAGTTTGCACTCCCACCAACAGTGCAGAAGAGTTCCTTTTTCTCCACACCCTCGCCAGCATTTGTTGTTGCTAGTTTTTTTTAATATGTGCCATTCTCACTGGTGTAAGATGGTATCTCATGGTAGTTTTGATTTGCATTTCCCTGATGACATGTGATGTTGAACATTTTTTCATATGTCTGTTGGCCATTTGCATTTCCTCTTCAGAGAAGTTTCTTTTTAGCTCTTCTGCCCATTTTTTGACAGGATTCTTTTCTTTGTTTTAGTTGAGTCTCATCAGCTCTTTGTAGATTTTTGTGATCAGTCCTTTATCATTAGTGTTGGGTGCAAAAATGTTCTCCCAGTTGGTGGGGTTTCTCTTTGTTTTTGTTATTGTCTCTTTTGCTGTGCAGAAGCTCTTTAATTTGATGTAGTCCCAGCTGTTTATCTTTCATAGGCAAATATTTAAAGAGTGTTATCTATTTTACCAATTTACCTAATGATTGACATCCACGTCCAGCCTCTTATTCACAAAGTCTTTTGCATCCCAGAAAGACTTTGTAGTTGTATTTGAAAAGTTATAAAATAGTATATCAGGAAAAGTGATTGGTGGGGTAGGTTTGTGAGATGTATCAAAATAAAGCAAGGTTTTTTATCCCATTTTTTAAAAAAAAATGACGCATGATGACATGTGAAAGAGTAATTTGTATGTTCAGTAGAATTAAGAAAAATGAATGTAAAGTAACCACATTAGCCTTTGGGGGACAAAGGAGCAGACATACACATAAAAACGGGAAGACTAGAAGCTGGAACCACCTGTTGTAGAAGAGTCTACTAGAATAAGACCCTCTGTGTTCACTCCTATTCAACAAAATTAAATTATGTTAAAGATTATTATGTTAAAGATTAAAGTCAAGCAAAATTACCACCCAGCTCAATTTTCTAAAGGAAGAGTCAGCCAATTTTCTTTAAAGGACCAGAGTAAATATTGTTGGTTTTGTGAGTCCTGTGATGTCTATCACAGTTACTCAACTTTGCTATTAGAACACAAAACTGTCGATAGCCACTAGTCTGTGAATAAGTGTAACTTTGATCTTATAGAATTTTAGTTATGGACACTAAAATTTTGAATTTCACATCCCACAAAACATAATTCTTCATTTTAGTTTTTTTAGTCTTTTACAAATATAAAAGCCATCCCTAGGATTGTGGGCTGTACAAAAACAGGTGGTGTGCAGTTGCCTGTGTGCTGTAACTTACTAGCCCTCCTTTAAAGTGCCTTTTCCTTTTCTTCTAACTTCCAAACTAATTAGAATTAAATACATAATTAAATAAATTTTCAGGAGGCACATTGCATCCTCTGTTGCAACACAAATTCATTTTGAAATACTGTTGTCTAAACTTTGTACCCTTTCCCCGCCTACGTAGTTTATAATGTCAAGAATTTGAAATGTGCCTAAGACAGGTGAGAGTTTATAGATTTGTTATTAAACTGCTACCTTCCACATTATTGAATTCATCTTTTTCTTTCCTCAATTTTCTAACCTAATTCCTAATCCCTTCCCCTTCACTTTTTACCTTCAAATCTAATTTGTATTTGACATATATAATCTTCTTTGGAAAGATATCTGCCGTGACTCAAATAATCCCTCCATTTGCTCTTGGTTTCTTAGTCTTGAAATGAGAGAACATGCATTTTAGTCCCGGATGAATGAGGAAAAGAAAATAAATGGAGTTGAACGTCGGCCAAAGCAGAGGCTTTGCATAAGATGCCCAACTAATTTCCCTCAGCTGTGTTCGCTCTATTAATTTTCTGGCAGTTGCTTGTTTTCTCACAAATCTTACACATCTTCTTGATGTAAAAGCAACAGCAGTGAAAACTCATGTTTGAGCCAGATAAGCAGAAAGAATTCAGCTATTCTCACTATCATATATAAAAAAAGCTTTTCTTAATTCAATTTAGCCAATAATGAGGATATGAGCATCTGTTTTTCCATAGACAGAACTGTGGAGAGTGGGGGATATTAAAAACCTATACAGCACAGTATACACCCTCAGGGAACTTGCAGTTAAGGAATAAAGAATATTGTAGCTAAATAAAAACAAAGAACAATACACATGCCACATGATATGGCCAAGACGACAACAGTATTGGAAAACAAAAATATTCTGTGTGACTTCCTTACCTTTCTTATCCCAACCTTGCACCATTGAGGAAGTTTTAGTTTTTCTGAGATCCTTTCTCACCAACTTGGTTGCTGAAGGATTACTCACACATGTTCTCTTTTGTAGTTTCATCTTAACATCATGAAGGTTTCTCTGTGTCCAAATTTACTTCTTATAAGAATGCCAGACTTTTGATCAGGGCCTAGCCTAATCCAGTTCATACTTTGATTACATTTTTTTTTTTTTTTTTGTGGGACCTTTGCCAGCGGGGAATGAACTGGCGCTGCAGAGGCTACGGGCAGCCTCGCAGCCCAGATCTCAACCGCTGCGCCACCAGGGAAGGCCCTGATTACATATTTTTTTAAAGATTTTTTATCTATGCACACAAGAGCTGGGGCACAGGCCAGAGGCGTGGGGGTGAGGTGGGGTGGGGTGAGCGGACTCACCAGAGACAGAGCAGGGAACAGAACAGGCAGGCTGATTGAAACACACTGCTGAGGGGAGCAGCGGGCGAGACAGAAGAGGTTTGCTTTGCCATGTGGGCTGCTTCCTGGCTGGCGGGGGGATTGAACTTGTGCTGCAGAGGCTGTGGACTGCCCCATAGGTTGGGTCTCAACCCCTTGCACCGCCAGGGTGGCCCCATACTTTGATTACATTTGCAAAAGATCCCTTTCCCAAACAATTTACATTTGGAGGTGCCAGGAGTTAATACCTAGGTATAACTTTTGGGAGTACACCATTCAACCTACATCTGGTAGCTCGTTCTTACTTTTCACACCATTTCTATTACATTTTCTCCTTCTCACTCTATTCCAACTGACTTTCTGTGCTTATTCAGTTGAGTTACTTTCCTCTACCACAACATTACCTTGTCCATGGTTTTTTTTTTTTTTTTTTTTTTTCATTATACAAATTCCAGCTCCTATTCTCCCTAATTTTTCTCTTCTTTCTTCAACTTATAGAACTGGCTATAGCATTTTTATTTCCCAAATTCAAGTACCTGGGAGATAATTCCAGTTGACCTTGTTTTTCTGTGCTAGGCTCTGAGTCAGGAGTTCCCTCCTGGTTCAAGCAGTCGGGTCTGGGGTCACATAAACATGATTTCTTAGAAGAGGAAGTTTTGGCAAAGTCCTACATATATTTGATGAATGAACAGTCCCTAAAACTGTGTTAACCAGTGAGAAATTTTATAGAAATAGATGAGATTGTTCTAAAATTTGTTTGAAAAGCAAAGGAATAGGTAAAAAAAATTGAAAAATAAGAAAAAGTAGGAAAAATAATTCTATTTAAATACTTAATTTAAAACATCAATAAACAAGTTTTGTACTATGGACAGAGGGATAGCACATTGATGAGTGGAATTGGGATGAGGACCAGAAATACAGCTGAACAAATATGTTTAACTGATTTTTAACAATTGTATGAAAGCAATTCAGTAATGGTGTTTGAAGTATTAGAAGCTCACAGGTAAACAAACAAAAATAAATAAGGAAGCCCCAATTTCTCTTATAGAGAAATTAATTCATGAAATGTAGTTACATATCTGCCAGCCAACCCACAGCACCTGGTATCTCATTTCTGCTTCTTATAGCATTCTCACTCCATTTTCTTAACATATCTCTTAATAGTCATAAAGCAACAGTTAAAAATTTTGATGGAAGCTTATTAAAGAAATGTCGACAAATTGAAAGGCATTATAGGGAACAAGACATGTAATAAAAATGAGAAAAGCACTAAAGGAATTTTGGGCTGCCGTGGCGTATTTGACCTCCTTCCCTCGCCCCCTGTATTACTATTTTTTTCCTTATGAAATCTTATTTATTTAAAAATAATTTTAATTATATATATATTTTACATTTTTCATTTTTGCACAATGTATGCATTTTTATCTTGCATTTTTTTATCCTTTTTCTCCACAACCTCGCCAACATTTGTTGTTGCTAGTTTTTTTTTCAAAATGGATTTTTTTTAATTTTATTTTTATATTCCCCGTACAATTGCAACCCCCTTATTTTGACCGCAATCCCTCCTTTCCCCGCCCCAACCCCCCATAGAGTGTGTCTGGTTCATAGTTGTTTGTTGATTTTGATATTTTCTTTCTTATAGTTATTCTTTTTACTGTTCCCTTATTTAAGTTTTCTAGATTCCTGCTATGAGTGAGACCATCCGGTATTTTTCTTTTTCTTTCTGGTTTATTTTGCTGAGCATGATCCCTTCCAGCGCCATCCATGTTGCTGCAAATTGCATGTGTTTATCTTTTTTGAATGCTGAGTAATATTCCATGGTGTATATATACCACATCTTCTTGATCCAGTCATCTATTTTTGGGCATTTGGGTTGTTTCCAAAGCTTAGCTATTGTAAATAGTGCTGCTATAAACATAGGGGTGCAGGTGCTCTTTGGAATTGATGTTTCTGTGTCCTTTGGGTAAATACCTAGGAGTGGAATTGCTGGATCATATGGGAGCTCTATGTTTAGTAGGTCAAGAAATCTCCACACAGCTCTCCATAGTGGATGGGCCAGTTTGTTTTGTACTCCCACCAACAGTGCAGAAGAGTTCCTTTTTCTCCACACCCTCGCCAACATTTGTTGTTGATAGTTTTTTTAATATGTGCCATTCTCACTGGTGTGAGATGGTATCTCATGGTAGTTTTGATTTGCATTTCCCTGATTCCAAGTGATGTTGAATATTTTTTCATATGCCTGTTGGCCATTTGCATTTCCTCTTTGGAGAAGTTTCTTTTTAGCTCTTCTGCCATTTTTTGACTGGTTTATTTACTTTGTTTTTGTTGAGTCTCATCAGCTCTTTGTAGATTTTTGTGATCAGTCCTTTATCATTAGTGTTGTATGCAAAAATTTTCTCCCAATTTGGTGGGGTGTCTCTTTGTTTTGGTTACTGTCTCTTTTGCTGTACAGAAGTTCTTTAATTTGATGTAGTCCCAGCTGTTTATCTTTGCCTTCACTATCACTGCTTTGGGCGATGTGTCTTTAAAGATGTTACTGAGGTTTATGTCATGTAGTGTTTCGCCTATATTTCCTTCTATATATTTTATGGTTTCAGGTCTTATGTCTAGTTCTTTAATCCATTTTGAGTTGACTTTTGTGCATGGTGTGAGGTAGCAGTCAAGCTTCATTCTTTTGCATGTAGCAATGCTTTTTTCCCAGCACCATTTATTGAACAAACTTTCTTTGCTCCATTGCATATTCTCTACTCCTTTGAATTTTGACCTCCTTTGAGAAATTCTCAGATTCTTACCTATCTTATTATATGAATTATAGTTAGGATTATTAGGAAGATTAGTCAGAACATTACTACAAGTTAAAAATTGCTTCTCCTCTTGCATTATTATTTTTATATTGGAGACATTGTGTAATTATGGTCTCCTAAGTGTTAAGGTAATCATAGTTAAAAATCTAACAACAGCTACTGTCCATATTGTAGTGAACATAAATATTTTGTTCAGTTGTATTAGAACTTTGTAAACTTTGAATATTAGCCCCTTGTCAAATATGCAATGTATACATATTTTTTTCTCATTCTATAGGTTGCCTTTTAATTTTTGTGATGGTTGCTTTTTAGGTACAAAAGCATTTTATTTTGATGTAGTCCCAGTTGTTTATTTTTGCTTTTGTTTTCCTTGATGTTGCCATTGAGTCTCCAACTACATCTTTGTGTTAGATGTCCTGTAGTGTGTTCCCTATGTTTTCTTTCAAGTACTTTTTGGTTTTGGTTCTTATATTGAGAAATTTAATCCATTTTGAATTAATTTTTTGGCATGGATCTTGTTTCTTTTTTTTTCTAATGAATACTCGTGTTTTCCAGCACCATTTACTAAAGAGTCTTATCTTTTCTCCATTGTATAACCACAGCTCCTTTGTCCAAGAATAAAGCCCATATTTCTGTGGGTTTATTGCTGGGATTTTTATTCTATACCATTGTTCTGAATTTCTATTTTTGTTCTAGTACCATACCATTCTTCTTTAATCTCAGGATTGCTTTAGTTCTTCAGGAACTTTTGTGGTTCCATATAAATTTTGCTGTTATTTCTTCTTAATTGATTTTCTGTCTACTTGATCTGTCCATTGATGTGAGGTACTGAAGTCCCCTACTACTATGTATTGCTGCCAATATCTGCCTGTAAGTTTGTTAATAGTCATCATATATCTTTTCATGCTCCTTAATTTGGTGCATATATTTCAATTTGATTTGCTCCTCTGCATTTTCTTTCACTTCTTTGATTTTCTTTGTTATTGAAATTTTAAACTCTATGTAATAGGATGATAAAATCTTCCTTGTCTTTGTGGTTGGATTCTGCAGAACTGTTCTCTCCTTGTGATAGTATATTCCCTTGAGGTTTCAAGGTCCCATGTGTTGCATTTTTAAAAGTATTTGTAGCTGTAACTTAGTGCCAGCAGGTGGTACTGTGGTTTTATTATTTTTAGTGCTTTTGCCTTTGCCATCTTCTTTAGGTAGGTCAGGAGACTAGATCTTTCAGCAGCTAAGTGAGAGAATAGGGTAGAACCTGGAGGGTTCAGCCACTGATTCAGATATGGTAAGGGGTGGACTCTCTGGTTTTTTTTTTTTTGTTTTTTTTTTTTGGTACCATTGATATTCTTCCTCTCTGGCATTCCGCACCAGCAACTCTGCAATCTGCATGCTTGCAGTGCACTTCATAAGGTCAATACCAGCTCTGAGGGGTCTGCAGTCCAGTGCACTCTCCCTGTTTGCCTGTTTGGTATGTGTGTATGTTTTAAATTGGGTACCTGGTCTACAGGCAGCAACCCAGCTTCTCCAAAAATGTTTCACAACAGTCAGTGGTTTGTGCCACCATACCATTTAGCTCTTTTCCTTTCTTAGGGCCGCTGGCTGAATTGGCAACCTACTGATGTGTCCCTGCTCTGGACTGCAGCCCCCTAGAATTTCTCTCCACCTTCTTGTTCAGTGAAGTGTATCTCTCCTTCTGTTGAAGTCAGTGTCCAAGAGATTAGTGGTCATGTACGAAGTCATGGGATCTTCTGGGTATTATTATGTCCCACAAGTTAATTGTTGTATGAGCTTCTTGGGAATGAAGCAAGGAAATGCCTCAGGTACCATCTTGCTCATGTCTCTTGAGTTATTTTCTTAGTTGTTGCTCAGGGATTGCTATGTGAAGATTAACTTATTTTGATCTACTCAGGTAAATACTGAGTATAATACTGGTAAAATAGAGAAAACTTTAACAGAGAGCTCCTTCTCCCCCAATTCACAGAGCTAATGTCATATATGGACATATATAATGAATCCTATAATACAATATTAAAATTACTGATTCATGCTATTGTATGTTTCATAAATAGAGGAAAAGGAGAATTATATTTGTACTACTTATATACGTATTTACCAATTATGGTGTTCTTTACTTTTTCCTATGTGTATCAATTACCTATGGTATCATTTTGTTTCTGTGTGAAGGATTCCTTTAGTATTTCCTTTAATGCCAGCCTATGAAAAACTTTTCTCAGTTTTTATTTATCTTAAATGTCTTTATTTTCTGTTTATTTTGAAGGATTGTTTTGCCAAATGCAGATTTCTTGGTTGATAATGAAAAAAAAAATCCTTTATGTAATTCCATTGCCTATAGAACTTCTTGTTATTCCTGAGGTCATTTATTAATGTCATTCATTAGGTCATTCATTAGTTGCTCCTTACACAGTATTCCCTCCTTTTCTGTGGTTTTGCTTTCTACAGTTTCATTACCTGCAGTCAACCACAGTCAAAAATATTATATACAATAAAATATTTTGAATGAGAGGGGAGAGAGAGTGAAAGAGAAAGAAAGATACAGAGTGATTTGCAGAAAGAGAGAGATCATAGTCACATGATTTTTTTTTTTTTTTTTTTTTAGAGGCATGTTTTATTTATTTGTTTATTTATTTATTTATTTATTTATACAAGCACTGGGTACAGTCAGAAGCGTGGGAGGGTGAGAGAATTCACCAGAGCCAGAGCGGGGAGCAGAGCAGGCAGAAGGACCGAAGTACACTGCTGAGGGGAGCAGCGGGCGGCAGGAGAGGTCTGCGCGCCATGTGGGACCCTCCTCCGGTGGCCGGGGAGCAGCCAGGGATCGAACCGGCGTCGCAGAGGCCGCGGGCAGCTTCGCAACCCAGCGCTCAACCGCTGCGCCACCGGGGAGGCCCACACATGATTTTTTTATCATAGTATATTGTAATAATTGTCCAATTTAATGTCATTATTAATCACTTACTGTGAAAATTTATAAATTACACTTTATCATAGTTATCTATGTGTAGGAAAACATGACATATATATATGTGTATACACACACACACACACACATATATATATATATATATATATATATATATATATATATGGCTTCTATATTACTCAAGGTTATAGACATCACCTGAGGGTCTTGGAACATATCTCCTGCAGATAGAAGAGTACTACTTTATATAATGGATCATTTTACTCTTACTGTTTTTGAGGTTTTTCTTTTCTGCCTTTGACATTCATCATTTTACTTGACATGACTAGATGTGGGTTTCTGTATTAATAGTACTTTGGTTTCATTGAGCTTCTCAGACTTGTATTCATGTTATTTTTTAAAATGTCAAATTTAGGAAGTTTGACCCATTTTTTCTTAGAATAATTTTTCTACTCCAGCTCCTTCCTCTTCGATGACTTACTTTACACATACGTAGGTGTACTTGGTGTGATCCCACAGGTTTCTGAGTTTCTGATAATTTTCCTTCAATATTTTTCTGTCTTTTTCAGATTGAATAATTTCCACTGACCTATCTTCAAATTCATTGATTTTTTTTCCATTTTGTTATCTCAAATGTCCTGCTGAGTCTACTGAATTGTTGTTTCTTTCAGATCTAAAAATCTCATTTTATTTTATTTATTGTTTCTTCTTTACTGAGATTCTCTATTTTACTTACAAATATAGCTTATAAACAGTGATGGAAGGTCCTATTTCCTCAGGTTAATATTTTCCCCCTTTCAGAATTTTATCAGAAGTGATACTTTGATGATGCAAAATAGAACCTACTTTAGGATGGAAAGTACTTATGGAGTTAGATTTTTCCCTTATCACATGTGGTTCACCTGTGTCATGCTAACTGTGAGACTAATTGTGTAGGTGTTATGAGTTGGTTATTATAGCATAAAAAGATTAATGAGTGGGAAGCATATTGTTAAGTTCTTTATTTCAAAGAGGATTTAAAAATTATGCGTTTTTGCAACTTTTAAACTTAAAATTTAACTCTCAATTATGAATGTTAATGGAGTTCGGTAAAGTATAATATTCTGATATTGGGTGATATGAAAACAATACTTTTGGTGTTTCTGTTGCAAAATTGTTTTATTTATCATACAAAGAGCAACAACTTTTTGCTCTCAGCATTAAACACTATATATATATATATATATTCTTTAATTGAGTACTGACATTTCTATGAGGGGATTATTTTATTATCATCATTTTACAGATGTAGAATCTGTGACTGAGGGAAATTAAATATAGACATATACATTTTGGGGTAATACAGATTAGAAGCCCAGTTGACCCGACTCCCAAGACCTTGTTTGTGTAATATGTAGCCATGCAATGTGGAAATTCATAGGATATATGAACTGGGAAACATAAATTTAAAGATGAGACTTTCTCACTTCCTTAGCCTCCTTTCTCTATTGAACTTTTAGCACTGCTTTCAAGACTGATAAATATAGTCCTCTTATAGCAATTCTAGCCTCTTCTACCTTGCTGGCTTGTGACTCCCCTGGGGTAGAGTTGTAATTGCTTTTATAAACTTTATAACTCTTGCTTCACTTGAGACAGTAAAATTAATGAACACAATTGTTTTACAATCATTTAAATATAGGTGCTCTTCTCTTTGCTTTATGAGTCTTCGAAAGACTTAGCTAAACCTCTAACATTTTTAAGTTAGTGTCTTTAAAATTCCCAAGTTTTGGTCCTCCCTGGTGGCACAAGGGGCTAAGCATAGTACCGTGAAGCTATCCACAGCCTCTGCAGCAAGGGTTTGATCCCTGGCTGGCCAGGGAGCTACCTACATGGCACAGCAGACCTCTGCTGTCTTGCCCGCTGCTCCCTTCAGCAGTGTATTTCAGTAGATCTGCCTGTTCTGCTCCCCACTCTGTCTCTGGTGAGTCCTCTCAGCCCCGCACCTCTGGCCTATACCCCAGTTCTTGTATGCATAAATAAATAAATTAAAAAAAATAAAATTCACAAGTTTTAATCCTTATGCATTAAACAGAATGGTGCTCTAAAGCCAATGTTTTCTTTTTTTTTTTTAAATAATAAATTTTATTTTTATATTCCCCATACAATTGCAACCCCCCCCATTCTGACCCCAATCCCTCCCCTCCCACCACCCACCCCCAAAAAGTGTCTCTGGTTCATAGTTTTTTGTTGATTTTGATTTTTACTTTCTTATAGTTATTCATTTTCCTGGTCCCTTATTTAAGTTTTCTAGATTCCTGCTATGAGTGAGACCATCCGGTATTTTTCTTTTTCTTTTTTTTTTTAGACTGTGATCTTTGCATAATTTATTTTTTTTATTTAAATAATAAATTTTATTTTTATATTCCCCCATACAATTGCAAACGCCCCATTCTGACCCCAATCCCTCCCCTCCCGCCCCCCCCCCCCCAAAAAGTGTCTCTGGTTCGTAGTTTTTTGTTGATTTTGATTTTCACTTTCTTATAGTTATTCATTTTCCTGGTCCCTTATTTACGTTTTCTAGATTCCTGCTATGAGTGAGACCATCCGGTATTTTTCTTTTTCTTTTTGGCTTATTTCGCTGAGCATGATCCTTCCAGCGCCATCCATGTTGCTGCAAATTGCATGTGTTTATCTTTTTTGAATGCTGAGTAATATTCCATGGTATATATGTACCACATCTTCTTGATCCAGTCATCTATTTTTGGGCATTTGGGCTGTTTCCAAAGCTTAGCTATTGTAAATAGAGCTGCTATAAACATAGGGGTGCATGTGCTCTTTAGAATTGATGTTTCTGTGTCCTTTGGGTAAATACCTAGGAGTGGAATTGCTGGATCATATGGAAGCTCTATGTTTAATAGGACCAGAAATCTCCACACAGCTCTCCATAGTGGTTGGACCAGTTTGCACTCCCACCAACAGTGCACAAGAGTTCCTTTTTCTCCACACCCTCGCCAACATTTGTTGTTGCTAGTTTTTTTAATATGTGCCATTCTCACTGGTGTGAGATGGTATCTCATGGTAGTTTTGATTTGCATTTCCCTGATTGCAAGTGATGTTGTACATTTTTTCATATGCCTGTTGGCCATTTGCATTTCCTCTTCAGAGAAGTTTCTTTTTAGCTCTTCTGTCCATTTTTTGACTGGATTATTTTCTTTGTTGTTGTTGAGTCTCATCAGCTCTTTGCAGATTTTTGTGATCAGTCCTTTATCATTAGTGTTGGGTGCAAAAATGTTCTCCCAGTTGCTGGGGTTTCTCTTTGTTTTTGTTATTGTCTCTTTTGCTGTGCAGAAGCTCTTTAATTTGATGTAGTTCCAGCTGTTTATCTTTGCCTATATTTCCTTCTATATATTTTATGGTTTCAGGTCTTATGTCTAGTTCTTTAATCCATTTTGAGTTGATTTTTGTGTATGGTGTGAGGTAGTGGTCAAGCTTCATTCTTTTGCATGTGGCGACCCAGTTTTCCCAGCACCATTTATTGAACAGACTTTCTTTGCTCCAATGCATAGTCTCTGCTCCTTTGTCAAAGATTAGTTGACCATAAATCTGTGGGTTTATTTCTGGATTTTCTATTCGATTCCATTGGTCTGTATGTCTGTTCTTGTTCCAATACCATGCAGTTTTGATGATTATGGTAAAGCCAATGTTTTCTATTCCTTTTATTGGATGCAGAATACAGGATAATGTGATAAAAATATGAAAACAGTGCTACTTCTTGCCACCAGTAAAATGTTTTGGGGTAAACAAGGATATTATATACTACCCTAGAGTTTCATTCATTTATTCCCACTTGTGATTTTGTTGAGAGGAAAGGATGTCCTGAACAAACTCCACAAACACAGGCTTTATAGACTCTATCCCCACCCCAGACCAAAGAGATCCAAGACACCAAGGATTATAAATCCTATAATGTCATCATCACTGAAGGGAGGATTGCTGGGAACTGAGAGTGGAGTTAAGCAGCCAGGTTTGATGTATAACCAGACATGTGAATGTTGGGGGTCCTTTTTTTGCCAGCTTTCAGTATGTTCTTGGAGTTCCAGCTCAGCAGAAAACTGGTAGGGTGCATTTACCAGTTTATCTCTCTCTCTTTCTCCCTGAGTTATTCTTTTTTTCATTTCCCATTTTTGTAAATAAACCCTTTATGAATCTTTTTGTGTATGCCTGCAGTGGAGTCTCATCATAAGTCCCTTTAAAGTGCATGGGGGTGGACCCATACTCAGACCTACCCATTTTACAGGGGTTTCCCTGTAACAGTTTTCCTTTAAAGAGTTGGGTGCCCCTCAGATATGCAAGAGGCCATTATGCTTGCTAAAATTCATGATTTTATTTGTTTATTTGAAGATTTCTATGAAGAATGACCCAAGTTTTCCTGGGAGTAAGTCTGTAATGAACACATATGGCAAATGGATTTACTATGCTTTTATTCACGTTTGATAAAGAATGTGGGCCAATTCATTCTAACCTCCTTGCAGCTCATGAAAGAGATGAAAAATACTATGATTAAACAACATAAACTAATAATATTCACCTTTTAAGTTCCTGCTGCTAGTTGTGGGCTTTCTAGAGTGTTGAGGGTGACTTTGAATCCCAAGGGACAAAGGCACACAAACAGCACCTGATGTCACTCTCAGTGAAAAATGAACAAAAATGGAGGTATGTGAGGAGGTCATTTTTCCTCTGATTTTTTTCTGCATTTTTAATCTTTCTCATCTCACTAGAGGCTGTTCTGCCTATAGCTTATTTCATTCCTAGGTGGTTCAGCATATGAACATATCAAAAAGAACCATTTTGTACACATTGTGATGAGTAATTTATTATTTATTTATTTATTTATTAATATTTATGTACACAAGAGCTGGGGTACAGGCCAGAGGTGTGGGGGGGTGTGAGGATTCAACAGAGACAGAGTGGGGAACAGAACAGGCAGACTGACTGAAATATACTGCTGAGGGGAGCAGTGGGTGAGACAGAAGACATGAGACATGCTACACCATGTGTGTTGCTCCCTGGCTGGCTGGGATAGAACTCGCACTGTAGAGGCAGCTTCATAGGTTGGGTATTAACCCCTTGTGCCACCAGGAGACCTGTGAAGGAGTGATTTTTACGTAAAGCAGGATTAGTAGTAGATTTTTTACATATAAGGTTTGCCTACAGGACCCTGTTTCTGAAGATATTCTCAAACTCTGGAATGTGTTAATTGTCCTAAAAAAAACACCACCACCTATTCCTCAGGGTCCTCTAATTCTGTGTGCTGTCATCAAACACAATTTCAATTAAGTACTATATATAGGCCTATAAAATCAGCAATATAACCTGATGGCGTCTGATGTTAAAATGCAAACAGGTAAGTATAGAAGAATTAGGTCTTATGAAAAAGTTAAGTCTTACACGCATTAAATGCTACTGTAAACTTTTAGAAAAAGTGTGAATTTTTTTTTTTCCAGGCTGCTTTTCCTGGGAAATGAAATGAGGTTTCAAAACAAGGTACTTAAGAAAAAGAAATTATTTGAAAACAAGATGAAGATTAAATACTCTTTGGAAAAAAAAGGAAAATTGAGGAAACTTTCTGAATGTGTGCCCTGTCTGGGTAGTGTAATATTCATATTTGTAATTAGACTTCCCAGGAATAGAAGCAAATAGATTGTGTGTGTGTGGGGGGTGTCTGGGAAAATGAGCAGGAGGGCCCCCCTGGTGGTGCAAGGGGTTAAGCTTCAGCACTATGTAGCTTTCTGCAACTACTGCAACACATGTTGGCTGGGGAGGTGACCCACATGGTGCAGCAGACTTCTCCTATCTTGCCTACTGTTCCCCTCAGCAGTGTATTTCAGTAGAACTGCCTGTTCTGCTCCCCACTCTGTCTCTGGTGAATCCTCTCACCCCCATGTACCTCAGGCCTGTACCCCAGCTTCTTGTATGCATAAATAAATAAATCTTTTTTAAAAAATGAGCAGGACTGCTTATGGGCAAATGAAAAACCTACAGAAATATTTCAGAAGGCTATACTTTGGTGTGCAGTCCCAGAGTATCCATTCAAACTCCCATACATAAGAATTTTGAGGAGGAGCTAAATGTCCCTCAATATCCTTTTTTTAGATGAATAATAAAAATAAAACAAAATCCTTTACTTCTTTATTTCAAATCAATATGAAGCCTGCTAAATAGAAACTACACATCCAGAAAACAAGGGAATTAGAGTTGGCAGTAAGTTGTTATTTTTCCAAGAAGCTCTTTGGAATTCAGGGTTGATGCAGTGGAATGTTAGCTATTGTTTATGAGCACACAGAGCTGTGAAAGTGCTAAATAATACATGTGTGCTTCATCCTGTATCCAAGAGCCTGAGATGCTGGATGACCTGAGAAATGTTGCCACTTTCTCTTGGGAAGTTACTTGAGGACTTATCCAATCAAAAAAATGTGTAAATCAGTGTTCTTCCCCATGAAGTAATACATTCCTATCGCCAGTCTATTGTGTTCTGAGTTTTTGGGGAGGTTGTTTAAAATTCTCAGATTAAATTTACCCTTGTATGTATAAAATAAGCGTGCTTATTATTTAGGAGCAATATTATTTCTACATCTCAGTATATATTAATGGTGTGTATCAGTCAATCGCCAAGTAAAAACTACTCTTGAGTTTAAAACAGAGGAGATTAAAAATGAAATAAAATTAAACAGGAGATTCAATACCAGGTTGATTACACAGGAGATGGAATAATTGAGAAACCAAATGGGGAACAATTAGGCAAGTTAGGGATTAACAGTAGCAGGAAGTCATTACCACTCTGTCGTTAGTTATTTTTTGCGGTGTAACAAATTGCCCCTGAACTTAGTGACTTAAAACAATAAAATTAAAATACTCACATAGTTTATGATGGCCAGGAATATTGGGGTGTCTTAGATAGTTACCTCTGTCTAACAGTTTCTCATGAGGTGATAATGAAGCTGCTGGTTGGGGCTGCAGTCTCATCTGCTGGTGACTAGGGAGAAGGGTCCACTTCCAAGTTCACTCAGTTGGTTGTTGGTGGGTCTTGGTCCCTTGCCATGTTAGCCTCTCCATGATAACTTGACCTCATGGCAGCTGGCTTCACGTAGTACAAATGGTGGTAGATGGGGAAGGACATGGAGATGGGATGGAGAGAAAGCACTCAAGATAGTGCCCTAGTTTTATATCTGAAAATGATATGCCATCACTTCTGTTTTCTGTTTGTTATAAATGAGTAACTAAGTTGAACCCACACTCAAAAGGAGAGAATTGCACAGCGTGCGAATACCAGTAGGTAGTTTGCTAGGGCTGCTATAACTGGTGGTTTAATAACAATTGATTGTCTCAGTTCTGGAGGCTAGAAATCTGAGATCAAGGTATCAGCAGGATTCTTCCCTTCTGGGAGCTATGAGGGTGCATCTGTTCCATGCCTCTCTGCTAGCTCTAGGCTATTTGCTGGCAATTGTTGTAAAAGTAAAAGGAATTTTTATGTCTATTTATGTCAAAAGGAACCACGAAAAAATTTCCTAAGGCACTCAGACTCCATGTATTGAGAAATTTTGGGAACTTCTGACATTAGGCATTATTTTTATTATTGATCATCATGATCATATTTGTAGGGCACACCAGGAGACTGATTCTTTAAGGTCTTGGTAGATAACTCCCTGACACCATAATTCCATTTTGACTTAAGAATTACAGAGGGCCTCCTTGGTGGGGCAAGGGGTTAAAATGCAGCACTATAAAGCTATCTGCAGCCACTGCAGCAGGAGTTCGATCCCTGACCAGGGAGGTGACCCACATGGCACAGCAAACCTATGCTGTCTTGCCCGCTGCTCCCCTCAGCAGTGTATTTCATTCAATTTGCCTCTTATGTTCCCTGCTCTGTCTCTGGTGAATCCTCTCACCCCCACACCCCCACCCATACCTATTGCTTGTACCCCAGTTCTTGTATGCATAAAGAAATCTTTCTTAAAAAAAAAAAGGAATTACAGAACTCCAGGTTGGGCTATGAGGACTGTGCAGATGGGATAAAGTCAAGAGAATAGGAGATACTTCCTGAGAAGCTCAAGGTAACATTTATGGATTCTGGGCAGTGCAGCTTTTAGATTTTAGTAGTTCATCCATATCCACGAAGGATGCTATTTAAAAGGCATACATGCGTGTGTGTGTGTGTATGTATAATGGATAAGTATATAAATATTTATCTATCTACCTATACATAAATATATAGTAGTCAGAGTAGCTCTCATTTCCTCACATATTGCAGCCCTAGTCCTTCCTTGCACCTGCTGTTCTCACTGCCAGAACAGGTTTCTTCTTCTTTCCCCCTGTCTCACCTCCTACTGAGGTACTGATTTTTCTCTTTAGGGCTCAGCCAAGATCCCACTTATTCCAGGAAGTTCCCCTGTCCCCCAAACTAGCCAGGGGTCCCTTCTATATTCTTCCATATATGCTAATGTTCTCCCTATGTAACAGTTAGCACACTGGACCACAAAGCATCCTTATGTCATTCTTCCTCCCTGGTTTATAAACTTCAAGAGGGAAGGAATCATTTCTGTTATGAGGTTGTCACTGGTGTATCTCAGTTCCCACAAAAGAGCCTGGCACATGGTGCTTGACAGATCTTTAAGGAACAATTGTCTTGAAACCAGATTTAAAAAGAGAGGTCACAGCTTTCATTTCAGTTATTCAAAGGCAGATGCTTCCATCAGTGACCAAATAACTTCTCTTTTAGTCCTTAAAGATTTCTAGCTTAATGTGATCTGAATATTTGGGGTATGACTCAAATGTGCTGAACTGACATTTTATTTTATTTTATTTTAAAATATTTATACGAGAACTGGGTATAGGTCAGAGGCATGGGAGGGTGAGAGAATTCACCAGAGACAGAGCGAGGAGCAGAACAGGCACACTGACCGAAATATACTGCTGAGGGGAGCAGCGGGAGAGACAGGAGAGGTCTGCTGCACCATGTGGGTTGCTCCCTGGCCGGCTGGGAATCGAACCTGTGCTGCAGAGGCTGCGGACAGCTTCACAGTGCGGTGCTCAACCTGCTGCACCACCGGGGAGGCCCTGAAATGACACTTTATATAGATGGTTGTGCCCTTACTTGTTTTTCAGGATCACACAATTTCTGTTTTATGGCGTTGTTTCTTCCATCTTAACACAATCTCTTTGGGAAAGGAGAAGATTTTACTTTCATGGAAAAGGTGATCTAACCTGGGGTAGTTTAAGGGGGTCAATTGCTACGAGGAGGGGGACATCTGTTCTGCTTCCATCCTCTGAGCCCTGGCTTTCTCTGTGGTGCAGTCTGTCTTGCTGGCCATGGGCGTCCTGCGTGGTACCTGCCTGGTTATTTGGCATCAGCTGGTTTTCTTTTTTTAAGATTTATTTATTTATGCATACAAGAACTGGGGTACAGGCCAGAGGTGTGGGGGTAGGGTGAGAAGATTCACCAGAGACAGAGCGGGGAGCAGAACAGGCAGACTGACTGAAATACACTGCTGAGGGGAGCAGCGGGCGAGAGAGGAGCGGTCTGCTGCGCCATGTGGGTCACTTCCCTGGCTGAGAATAGAACTCATGCTGCAGTGGCTGTGGCTAGCTTCATAGTGCTGCGTCTTAACCCCTTGTGCCACCAGGGAGGCCCCCAGCTGGTTCTCTTGATGGCCACGTCCTGCCACAGCTGTGAACTTGAGAGGTTTACATTTGTGTTTCCCTCATCTCAAACTTGATCTCTTCAGGTTCACAGCATGTTTTGACCTCTAGAAAACCCAAAACTTCAGTTGCCTTTTCTGTACCACCCGAAAGTGTGTACATCCCTCAGATTCCCATGGGTCCATACACAAGTGCTATTTTTATCACCTAAGCTCCATGTCTGCACACTGCCAGGCTGAATGCCAAGCTCCCTTGAGGCAGCTTATACTCTTTCCAGGATATTCCCTGGAAAGTCAGGCTCAGCTGACTTTCTCTGTTTTTCTTCCAAACCTCCTTGGGGGTCCTATTATTTTACAATCCCGGTAGCCAAGGACCAGAGAGATAGGGTGTTGGAAACTTTCTCAGCGGCCCATGTAGTATGCTAAATTGGCCTCATATCTTCTAAGTTTTTCATTTTCTTTGCTACTTTGACTTAATTTTAGATACTTTCTGAGCTCGGTCTTTCGAATTTGGCCTCCACCCCCCAACCCATCCCAATTTGAAGTATAACTTTCTTTCACCTCGGTACCTAGTTCTGACTATTCAAAGGCATTTTTATCTTTGGAGGATTGTTTTTCTTTTAGGCATAAAAACATTTTATTTGAAACTCAAAGCCTAGGGCCGACTTCTTTATTATAGGAGCTCTCTGCCCTCCCTTTATCCAGGAAACTTAGCTTTGGTTTCATGATTCAGCTTTGTTGGTGGAAAAGATAACTTCAAAGAGAGATAGGTAAGGGCAGGCAGGCAAAGATATTCAACATTAAAAAAGATAACATAACTTGTGTTTGTGTTATCTATATAAAACTTTATTAGATGCTTTCACGTATGCCATCTTGAAGCATTATAGAACAATGGTTAAAAACCATTCTAGACATGGGTTTTGATCCTCATTCAAACACTCACCAGTGATATGATGTTAAATAAGTAATTTCTTTATCTGTAAAATGAAGAGAAAATGGGGTAATAACAGTATTTTCCTTATAAGACTATCAATGTGAAATAAATCTTCATCCATGCAAAGGAATTAGTGTAAATTATAATGGCATATATTATAACTGGCATGACTTCTATATCATGGCATTGAGAAGTTTAAATAAGGGTTGCAGTACTGGCTTTTTAATTTCTTTGGAGCGTCCCTTGATCTTTCCAACATTAGCCATGAATTTTCCTCTCTTTGTCTAGAGTTAAGTGAAGCAAATGGAGATCTTTGATGGCAAAATATTTGGCTTTCATGTGTGCCCCTGTCTACATGGTCATTTTACCTGATGCTGTCTGTGCTGCTGCCATGCTAGGAAGGTTTGGGGGAATTTGTTGACTGATGCTGGAAACTGGGGATCCTCCATTCCAGGTTTCCTGCGTGGAAGGCAGGTGACAGGGAATGGTTCCATCCCTCACTAAACCTGTAACCATGCAGATGT
The DNA here is from genome assembly GCF_014898055.3 of Talpa occidentalis. Classification (NCBI taxonomy): domain Eukaryota; kingdom Metazoa; phylum Chordata; class Mammalia; order Eulipotyphla; family Talpidae; genus Talpa; species Talpa occidentalis. The sequence continues at coordinate 40,893,150 of NW_023605083.1, read as the reverse complement.
CTTTGTGCTTCCTCCTCACCAATAGCACTCTTTTCCCTCTCCTTGCCCTTTGGGCTAAGCTAACCTAACAGTCTTATCAAAAAGTTCACACTTTAGGAACAAAAACTAGGAAGGTGACCTGATTTTATTATTATTATTTTTTAATTTTTTAAATATTTATTTATTTATTTATACAAGAACTGGGGTACAGGCCAGAGGAGAGAATTCACCAGAGACAGAATAGGGAGCAGGACAGGCAGAAGGACCGAAAACACTGCTAAGGGGAGCAGTGGGTGAGACAGGAGAGGTCTGCTGTGCTATGTGGACATCTCCCTGGTGGGCCGGGAATTGAACCTGCACTGCAGAGGCTGCTGACAGCTTCACAGTGCTGTGCTTAACCTGCTGCACTACTGGGGAGGCCTGGTGACCTGATTTTAGAACATTATTACTTTTTGTGGGGCACTTCTTGTCTTCAAACAAAGGCCTGTTGCAGCAAAACAAAGCACATTTAATATCTCAATAAATTATCCTTTATGTGTTGGTTAAATGGGAGCAGTTATAGTTATGCCATGATATGATAGAAGGATATAAACTTTTTTTTTAAGATTTATTTATTTATTTATGCAAGCACTGGGTACAGTCAGAAGTGCGGGAGGGTGAGAGAATTCACCAGAGCCAGAGCGGGGAGCAGAGCAGGCAGAAGGACCGAAGTACACTGCTGAGGGGAGCAGTGGGCGGCAGGAGAGGTCTGCGCGCCCTGTGGGACCCTCGTCTGGTGGCCGGGGAGCAGCCGGGGATTGAACCGGCGCTGCAGAGGCTGCGGGCAGCTCCTCAGCCCAGCACTCAACCGCTGCGCCACCGGGGATGCCCAGGATATAAACTTTTGAATTATATTTTAATGACTTAATCTAAACCCATTGAAAGAGTCTTAGGAATGAATTTTTTGATAAGTGTGAAAATGAGGCCAAAATGTCAAACCTAGTCAGAATTGTATGAGTTCTATCAACCTGTTAAAAAAAGGAAAAAGAATCAGTCAAACATTGCATATCTGAATAGTTTTAGGAATTTATCCTAGTAATTGGATAAAATGAAATGTAGGAATGCAACTATGTGTAAAAACAAGTGAAATTCTGCAAGATAACTAAGATGAACTTTAGGAGTGGGAGAATGAAAACTCAGACCTATAAAAGGAAAATATGGTATATCTATCAAAGGCAAAAACAATGATGATATGTGATTCAAATTCAAAGTAAAAACATAAAGGAGATTTAGAAAAAGAATCAGTGATATAAAAGACAGAGGTTTTATAATTGTAATCACACATAGAACACTTAAAACTTGAAAATGACAACTTAATAGAACATGGAAAAATTATGTGTTCAACAAACATATTATATTTGACCTGATATGTCAGCTTATTGCCAGACTGACAAAATGAAACAAGCATATATGAAAAGGGAAACATCTGTCTTGGGGAGCACACACATAAATGTCTACATTCATACACTGATGATAGAATTTGTGCATTCGTTTAGAAAAAGGAGTGGCAATGTCTACTAAAATAAAAATAAAAATAATATATATCTTCTGACTTAGTGATTCCACTTCTGGATATATAATCCCTTGAAATAAAAAATCAGCTGCAAAAGGAAATGCAATGGAATAGGACATTGTTTATTTTTGGTAAATAAATTATAACAAAATGTGTGGAACACTATGTTTCTATAAAAAGGAGTGAACTAGATCTACATTATTTATCTTGGGTTTCCAAGAAGTACTCTTGACTAGGCAAACAAGTATTTGGAAAGATGTATATGATATAATCTAATTTTTAAATTTTTTTTTTTTTGTGGGACCCTCGCTGGCGGCTGGGGAATGAACCAGCGCTGCAGAGGCTGCGGGCAGCCTCGCAGCCCAGTGCTCAACCCTGGAGGCCCTAATCTAATTTTTTTTAAGATTTATTTATGCATATAAGAACTAGGGTACAGGCCTGAGGTGCGGGGGGTGAGAAGATTCACCACAGACAGAGTGGGGAAAGAACAGGCAGATTGACTGTAATACACTACTGAGGGTAACAGCAGGCAAGTCAGGACAGGTCTGCTGCGCCATGTGGGTAGCCCCCTGGCCGGGGGTTGAACTCGTGCTGCAGATAGCTTCATAGGTTGTGTCTTAACCCCTTGCGCCACCAGGGAGGCCCAGGTCCCTGTATACCATATAATCTAATTCTTATAAACCAATGTCAACTCTGCAAAGAAAATGACTGTACGTGTTTATGTGTATGTGATTAGAGAGATACACACTAGGTTTGGCATGAGCTACTTGGAGGGTTGATGTTGATGATCAGGGCAAAGGAAAGATGATGGATAGAAAGCAATAAAAATACAGTTTCATTAAAAGGCAGATGTACAATCCCAAATAACATACACACATTAAGGGAGAAAAGGATAAACTTAGTTCTGTGAGCAATAACCTCAATGAATGGCCTGTAATATTCTGTCAACTTCAATATGCAGCATAATTTATATAGTATGACTCTCCTTCTTAGAGAATACATAATCACTATGTATATATACTTCTATACACAGGCATATGTGTTTATGTACACGCATGTGTAACAGAAAAAGTCATGGAAACTCAAGACTTAATGTTGCACACTTTAGGAAATACAAATGGAACAAGGACAGGATTATACCTTTATTTTTTGGTTATGCACTCTTTGACTTCTTATACTATGTTTGAATGAATTTTATCATAACACACCAAAAATGTAAACAGTAATATCTTACATATATATGTATAACTTCTTGATTCTTTAAATCTGTTGACTCAATCAAATAATGCCCTGCCACTATCCTGTGGCTAATATTACAATCTAAGGCAAACTCTGATTTTATCCTAACGTGAAATTTATCCTCCTTCTGCTAAATGATTGCCAAGATGTCCTTTCCCTAGTCATCTCATCAGGATGCTTGTGAAGAACTGTTTTAGCTATTTGTATATGTATATGTACATCTACATCTACATCAGCTATATACCTCTATAGAAGGACAAATACATACATACATATATTTAAGGAAGACAGAATCAGAGGGCTTAAGTGACTTGCCAAAGCCACAGAGTAAACAGTAGCTAACTTTAATCTCAAATTCCATATATTTTTCCCTTTCCTTTATATCACAAGTGCTGCTAAGCAAGTGTTATCACAGATCCTTCCAAAGACCCATCTCATCCAAGTCCTGGCCATGCAAGAGTGTAAATTTCTCATGCTGCATAGTGAAAGTCTCCACGTTGGTTGTCAGGATACCATTTCTTTCCCCCAGTCTCTGATATCCCCTTTTCTTCTCCCTGTTTGCTAAATTCTACCTATTTGTGAGATCGTTTGATTTTCTCTCAAGTGCATTGCATCAAAAGAATTATTGGTGCTATTTACTGCTCAAGTAAAAAGAGCCTGGTCCTGAAGACAGTCCATGGTGAAGATGTTCTCTTAACTTGAGAGCTAGGGAAAGAAGAGGAACCACACTAATAAATAGGGCTCCTAGCTTCAGGCTATCACAGTGAAAGAAACACAAAGAAATAAAATATAAGGTTGATATTGACTGAATTTTTGCATCCTCCCTAAATCCATATGTTGAAGTCTTGATTTCCAATTGATGGTATTTGGATGTGGGGATTATAAGAGGAAATTAGAGCAATATTTCATCAGCAGAATGGTCCCTCATGTTAGAATTAGTGTCCGTGTAAGAAGGGAAGAGACACAAGCACACTCTCCATTATATGAGAATGTAGCTGGAAGGTGAAATCTATAACACTAGGAGAATGGCCCTTACCAGACACTGAATTTACTGGCCCAACATTCAGAACTCTGAAAATAGATGTCTATTGTTTAAGCCACACAGTTTGTATTATTTTGCTACATCAAAGCAGCCTGAGATGCTAAGTCTGTTACAGCCTGAGTTGGCTAAGACAAAGGTGTGACCATTGAGACAGAAATAGTTGATGTGACTAGTCTTTGAGCATTAGCTATAAGGAAGTAGCAGTAATGTTAAACATATATGTCTGGGTGTAGAGGCAGGAACAGGACACAGTGCTGGTTTTCTGATCCCATGCAGACCAGGTAAAGGAGGAGTCAGAGTCCTCAGTGGGTTTTAGCAGGTCTTTTATTGGGGTTCACCAGGCATATGGCAGGCAAAGGTGCTGGGGGGCCGGGAGGCTGGCAGGCCTCCCAGCCCCCAGCAAGTCTTCACTCAATCTGGGATCTCCGGCCTTCTCTGCTTCTCTCTCAGCTTCTCCTCGGCTTCTGCTGCTTCTCGGCTTCTCTTCGGCCTCTTAGCTTCTACTGGCGTCTCCGTGACGCCGCCCTTAAAAGCACAGTCTTAGAGCAGGTGTACCCACTTCTGGTGCCTGTCATCAGGCATGCATTCAGGATCACAGGGTTCCCTCATCTATCCTGATGGCAGGAGGGTAGAAAAGCCTGATTTTTTACCTTACCCTACACTGGGATTTTATCTTAGTTTGTACTTGTGGAAGACAGGATTCTAAGATGACCTGTAATGAGCTGTGGCTCTGTATAGTTCCATCCCCTTGAGTGTAAGCAAAATTTGGAACTTGCAACTCAAAAAGGTAGTGGGATAGTGTAGGGTAAGGTAAAAAGTATCAGGCTTTTCTGCCCTCCCGCCATTAGGATAGATGACGGAACCTGAATGCATGCCTGATGGCGGGCACCTGGAATAGGGTGTGGGCATATGTAGATGGGATTCACCTGGGCTAAGACTGGGCTTTTAAGGCAGCATCACGGTGGGGAGGGGGTGGGGAGAACGCCGGAGAGCCCAGAATGTGAAAACTTGGTGGGGGTTGGGAGGCCTACCAGCCTCTTGGCCCCCCAGCACCCCTACCTGCCATGTAGCTGGTAAATCCCAATAAAAGCCTGAAAACCTGCCAAGATCTCCAGGACTGTCTCCTCCTTTACCACATCTGCATGGGATCATAGAGAACCTGCTCTGTGGCTATCCTGCCACTATAGATAGCCAGTTCCATGATTGTATTACTTAAGACCCTGTCGTAGCAGACTGGAGACAGAATCTCTTGCTGATATATATGAAGGAGTAAGCTGCTGTGAGAAGTTCATATGACAAGAGGCTAAGATGTGGGCAGCCTGTAGGAACTAACATTGAGAAAAACAGTCTGACAACCCCAAGGAGCTAAATTCCACCAGTCACACAAGGTTTTGGAAGAAGACCTTGAGCTCCAAAAAAGAATGCAAGCAACTGACACCTTGATTTCAGCCTTATAAGGCTCTGTGAATCCAGAAGCTCTTTCTGGCATCCTGACCCATGGAAGCTGTGAGATTAAGAATGTGTTTTTTTGGAAGGCACTAAGTTTGTGGTAATTTGTTATGTAGCAATAGAAAGTAAATACAATGCTTAAGTATAAACCATGATATATGGACGGAATACAGTTCTGAAACTTTGGAGACTTGATTTCATTCCTCATGTCCCAGTGAACTTGCTATGGGCATCAATCAAGTCACACAGACTTTGCGGCTTCTGTGATATCTGAAATGATGGCTTCTAAAAGATCTCTTAAAGGACTGGTGTTTATACCTCCTAGCTCATGTTGACATTAGTTGCTGTAGGATTTTCAGCCATTTGAAACACACTGCATATTATCATCATGTATTTATTTTTAAAATTTGAGTATCTATTTTATTTCCATTAGAAAAATATGGTCTATGTAAAATTTTGGTCCAGTTTCTTCTCCTTTATCTCTGTCATTCAAATTTGAATACTTTAATTTTATCCGAATAAAAGCAGAATCATATATCTGACATAAGTACTAAAAATTTCATATCATTAGATTAATAGGCTTTTACAAAATTAAGTGTTCTTTTTATTATTTCTCGAGTACTAATTCATCTTCCTACATGGCTTTTTCCCTTTTATTTATTGGGTAATCATGTAATGAGTGTCTCTTTTTCCCACATCCAGAAATATGAGTGTACATAAATGTAATTTATAACGTCAGTAACTGGATTCATCACCTAATCTTCAATTTATGTCCAATTCCCCTTATGATATAGTATTACTACAATAATCAGATATTTTAATCTTACATTTTCCAACATCAACTGTAAAAATTAAGATGTTAATTTTAGAACATGATTAAAATTCCACACTAAGGCACACTGACCCACTTAGTCATGCTGTGGTGAGAGGTCCTTGGGCAGTGACTGTTTCCCTCTCCACATGGCTACTTCCTGGTAAGCAGCTCCAGCAGGAAAATTACTCGTGAAGTAGTGATTGTAGATTTCATTGACAGTATTGAGGTCATTTATGTCAGCCAATGAAGCAGTTGTTTTTACCACATTAGTGAAGTCACAGCCTGTAGCCTTCAGAATTTCACTCACGTGTGAAGACCCTGTTTGGCCTTTGTTGCCAGCCATCCTGGTACAAGATATCCTCTTGAAGGTTCCAGTCCTATCTGTCCTGAAATGTACATGGTCTTGTTGACTAACACAGCTTTCCCAGTTCTCATCACCTTTCTAAACAAGGATGAAACAGTTAATCCTTTTCTTTTTTAAAAAATATTTTATTTATGCATATAAGACCTGGGGTGTAGGTCAGAGGTGCTGGGGGATGAGGATTCACCAGAGACAGAGTGGGGAACAGAGCAGGCAGATTGACTGAAATACACTGCTGAGGGGAGCAGTGGGTGAGTCAGGAGAGGTCTGCTGCACCCTGTGGGTCAGCTCCCTGGCTGGGAATCGAACTTGTGCTGTAGTGGCTGCTGATAGTTTCATAGTGCTGAGACTTAACTCTTGGGCCACCAGGGAGGCCCTGTTAATCCTTTTATTTTGCTGCCCCTCCAGAGAGCAATACAGTATAATACCCCTGCTCACTTCTCACCAGACTTGTCAGCACATATTTTAACCTGCCCAGTCATAATATTGATTTAGTTTTGTCATTCCCATGGATGACAACTATCCCCTCGCCGCCCCCCAAAGAAAGTCCATAAAAACAAGCATCTCAGATTTTGATTTTAGAAGGCAGGAAGTGGTCTAAGGCCCAGTTCAGAAAGATGCTTTTAAAATTGGTGCTCACCATTATATTTCAAAATTTTCGTTGTAAAGTTGATATGCAAGATAGAGCTAAGGTCAAAAGAGAGGAAATGGGAATTTTTCTTTCTGGAACATTTTCAAGAATGTGAAAGACAGGCTAGGTGTATTCCTGTCCCTATTTCTGGAGCACTGCCCAAGGTATAGAAGCAGAGAAAACTCAGGGCCTCCCTGGAGAGGGCTGTGCTAGGCCCCCAGGTGAGGCACTTACGTAGACAGCAGCACTTTCTCCTCACCGTCAGCTGCCTCGTCTTAATGGTGTGCCCTCACTCACAAAAATGAGGAGCGTGAACAACAGTGGGGTCCCCAACTGTTTTATTGTACTTTGTCACTGTTATGAAGCACCGTAGTTCATATTTAGTTTAAGTAATGAGCCTGGGAGAGGCAAAGCCCCATGCTGCGCAGGGTAAATGGTATATTCCTCCTGATCCCACAAGGCACTGTAAACAAAGGAGACTTCTGCTATAAATAGGACCTGGGTCAGGAAATGTTTTATGCAAGTATTAATAATCAATGCACTACACAGACAGTGCAAGGTGAGGGCTGGGGTAATTATCATCCACTTAAGAAAACCAATGAAATCCTGAGGAGATAAAGAAATGACTTCCTTTGCTCCCAAGTGGCATTTGGTGTGACCGGATGAAGGGATACTTGATTAATTTAATTCTCCCTCTTTACTCTGATTCAGCTCCACAGTTGACACAGGAGTACTGGGGCTCACTCTGGGAGTCAGCCCTCGGAGCACAGGGGCTAGCTGTCATTTGCAAACTCACCACTCGACTGGAAGCAAAGCTACAGGGCAAGAGCTGCCAAAGCCAATCGCGCAACCTGTGGCAGCCTCCCCCGGCCTGCTCCCCACCACCCGGAGCCGAGCGAGGTCCCTCCCCTAGGTGCTCCTGGACGGCCAGCCTGCTACGCTCCACCCGCACCTGTCGCACCTCCCAGCTCTGGCAGAAGGAAATGAGGAGACAGCTGGAGTCATTGTAGTTCCTCTGTTTGAAGGTTGCCCAAATGAAAAACAAACAAACAAATCTGGTGAGTTCCTTGTTTCTTTTAAGTGTAGAGAAATGCAGCTGCCGAGTGGTGTAGGAGATCAAAGAAGCCTTTTAAATTCAGAACACCAAAGCGTTCTTCTTGGCTTGAGCCTTGGTGATTTGTTAGAAAACTTTAGAAGGGAGTTGCAGGACAGGATTAGATCTATTAAATTCGTCTGAATTGTGAAAAGTTTTATAAAGCTCATGAAGTGTCCTCATTGCTGATCTCTGTAGAGAATGGGAGTGTAGTGAGCCCCGACGTTGGTTTTTGGGTGGTAAGAGTCTAGTGTAGAGTTGAAAAACATTTAATAGAGTGATAAGGTAATAAAGTTGATTGCATATCAACGAGCAATTTCTTAGTGACAAAGCCACATTCTAATCAGTCAGTAATTTCTGTACTTTGAATGCAATGAAATTTAATCTTAGTCCCCAAGTTTGAAGTTGTTTTAAAATATAAAGAGACGGTATTGTGGTTGTAAAATAACTGGCATATTAACTTCAAGGTATATTGCAATGTTTTTAATAACTTAGACTCCAAATGTTAGGGGCAAACAAAAGTGGGTATTTATTATTTTCGATTAGCACCTTAGTAGTTGTTAAAAAGAGTGTAAAATTAATTGCCATTGTCTATTGGACTAGAAAACATGATAGTATTTGAATATTAAAATCTTACGAATATGAAAATCTTAAATAATACATCTTTAAATTACAGTTTCAGTTTTATTTTTATCAGAATTGGTTAAATGCTTGATCTGTAAATGGTTTATACTTTGAAGTCATTTTCTTTAGTTTGAGATGTTTGTAATGACTTCTTGATCCATCTCCTTTACTTAGCAGCAGAAAACTTTAAAATATGTTTTATGGACAGAACTAATGTAGCAAATATGTCCTATAATACATTTTAGTTGTTGCTGTTGGTGTTTGTATATGGAGGGAAAAAATCTGTCTGGGTTGTTCTAAGATTTATTTTTTTATGTTTGTTCTCTAAACTCAATTAATTGCTTTCAGTTCACCTTTTCTTTTCTGGCTAAAATAATACATCTAAAAATAGATTTCCACCAAGGATTATTTTAATCCACAAATTCAATTGAGAACCATTTGTTATTTAGTTATTTGGTCAAGTTGGAATCTTACTTTGACAGCTTTAAGGGGTTTGCTGAAAAAGGGGAAAGAGAAATTGAGTGTGGAAGAGGCTCTTGAATTAAATAATGTATAAAGGTTAAACATCAAACACCCATGACTGTCATCATCATAATTCTAAATCACAGCTGACCATGGTTATTGATCTCCTCCTCCAATAACTTGTGACCTCCTTGATCTATTATTTTTTCTTCCGTTGACCTGATTTTTACTTTCTTAGCCTCTGGGATGTTAGCTGCTTAAAAGGTAGGTTGGAGGACAGGATCCCCCAAAGGTAGGTATTCACTTCAGATTCAGTTCACACAGCTTACCAGATGAATTCCAAAAGAGGTACCGACTGGGGTCCACCTCAAGGTCAGAGTACAGTAGCATTGCTTGTTCTCCAATGGAAGGCAAGTGACGACATGAACATGTCTAATTGCAGGAGAAGCTCTAGTTTTGAAATGATGTGCGTAGAATTTCTGAAAATAAAATTTTCAAAATAGTTTATATCTATTCATAAAAAATTACTTTTACTTGTTTCTTCCCCAAATTTGAAGATTAATTCACTAACATTTTAATTTGGTGGTTGCAATTAGATTTGACTGTTGGAAAGGAACTGTGATTGTCCAACTTCCTCCTTCTTTGTTAAATGCCAGTCTTTCTTCTTTCAGTTCCCGGTGGTGTGTGGTTAAATTTTCATTTTCTAATTTACTTTTTTTAAATAAAGCCAATCAATTTCTAAAATAGGTTCACTACTATTTGTAAGTTAATTTCATTAGATGTTTGTAGGGTGTATGTTTCATAAGGCTCATAGGAGTGGAAAGCTTTGTTAAGGTATAATAGTTGTTTTTTAATCCAAAGTAAAATACATGTTAGTTGTGAAAAAAATATTTTAAAGATGGTACATGTTTATTGTAAGTAAATTTAGAAGATGTACAGTCAAATACAGAAACCGTTACAAAACCACTCAATCTTAATAGGTGGAGACAACTATTAAATATGCTACTTGTATGTAGTATGCATCTATATAAAAATGTGGAATTAGAAATATGAGCAAACTGTATTTTGCTTTTTCCCCCCATAAAAGATGAACTAATATCAAGCTCTTGACTATTTTTAAGTAGCTACATAATATCTTATCCAGTGGATAAACTTTAAAATAAAGTTATAAACTATAACTTTAAGATATTCTTTTGTTGACATATAAAAGTTCATTTTTATGTAAGTGGATACAATAAGATTTACTTGGTAAAATGCGTTTTAGATTTTGAAAATATCGACTCTTTGTTTTCACTTCTCCTGGATGGAATACTTTATTATGGAAATTATGGAAATGGAGGCTCTAAAAGTGATTTCTATACCTTCACATTAACTTTATTGATAATCATTGTCAAAATCTATTATCTCATAGCTAATATTGATTAAGTGAGTTCTACAAAGATTCATTTAAGACTTACTAGTTCATTAATACTTTAAGGAAACACCCTGTTAAGAGTCTCCTTTACAAATAATTTAGAATATTTTTCTCCCTAGAGGATAATATTATATATGTATGTTCACAAGCAAATAGGATACTTGACTTTATTAATATTATCAAAGCACTCTTGATACCACTAACTCTAATATTACATTAGTTTTGTCAGTTGAGGTCTATGGTTTCAGATGGATTTTGAAGTCAATGGGGGGTAATGGATTTTAAAGTACTAATTATCAGGTTTTATCTTAAAATAGCATCTGGTTAGCAGTTGCTGACACAATAGTTCCCTACTTGACACTAAAATTATTAGAAAGACATTAATAGTGAATTCATAGTAGTTTCAAAGACCAATACTCATAGTCAATATATTGCCAGTTTATGCAAAAAATTTCCCTGAGCTAGAAAAAAAGCAATGAATCATGGTTAAAATTGATAAGAAAATAGAAAGTAATTACCTTTATACCTTTTTCTATGTTTGCCTTTTAATTCACAATCTCACGGTCTATACCAAACAGTACATTGGGTCACCATTTACCAGGTGCTGCTTTGGAGGAAGTCAAAATATTACGTTCACTTTTCCCCCAGTTATTAGTCTTTCTGTTTGTAAAAACAAGTGTGGAGAGAGAGGGTGGAGGGTTGGCACTGGTGAGGGTGCCCTGCACCCTGGGTTAAGTATTGCAGGCAGGCAAGACATCAGGAGATGCTTAGGAGTAGATGACAGGGAGATGATGGTTTTATTGTATGCGACATCTTCAGTCAGGACTACCTGAGCAGATCCACAGTTTTTGTTCTGCTCCAAATGAACAGGGTAGAAGGAGGCTAACTCAAAATGAAATAGGCCCTTTTTGAAGTGTGTGTGAGCATGTATGTGTGCACCTCATACAAAGTACCTGCATGTTCTAATGGTGGCTTGGTCTTTAGAGCATCAGAAACCCAAAGTATGTAGGAGAAATATTCACCAAGGCAAGCAGAACTAGAAATTGGGATGGGAGCTATGCAAATCAATCTACTTCCCAGAAGAGATCTCAGAAGGTGCTGTGACAGCACCTAACTAGACCAAAACTGAAGCCAAGAGGCATTCTAGTTACCTTCTTGTCTGTTGGCAAGCACCTAGCTGACTTGTTTTATGTTGAGATCAAGTTCAATTTTTCTTGATGAAGATTCATTTAAAAAATACTAGAAGGAAGGTGATTAAGCCATCCTGTGGATGGTGAGATTATGGAATTATGAGTGATTTTTATTTACTTAAATGTACTCTGCACTTAATATTTTAATAATCAGGAAAATGAAGATTATCTTTAATAAAGAAGAGAGAAAAAGATATAAGTTTTATAGTCATTGTGCACTAACATTATAATGAGGATATTTCTTGCTTCTTTTTTATTTACTTTTTCTTAATAAGTGAATGTATCTGAGATGTGAATAGCTCCATTTTCCTTTTAAATTGAAGTTTCAGTGATGGCCACCTTTTGGTTTATCACATACAGGTTGATTAGGCACAGACATAAGGAGATCAACAATTGCTTAGTCACCCAGATTCTCTTCCTTCCTGCAGTAATGACACCACAAGCCACACCTGAAATAACTCTTTTAATCTCAACAATTTCTTCCCTTGCTCTGGTTAGAGAATGTCAGAGTGTGTTGGGCAACCAAAGTTATGTGATCTGGTGGGTAGATCCGATTAATGTTTTTAATTGTGTTTTCAAGATGTAACACACCCAGGGAGATTTGTTCCAGATGGATGCAGTACAAAATGAAAAATAAAATAAAACCCCCTCCAAGTACAATATTGTTCTGAATATTTCTTTGAGGCATCAGCAGGTTTTCAATTATTGGAAGATAGACTGAAGGCATTCTCTACATCATTGTGTCTTTCCCAGTTAACTTAAAATGATTTTTAATCTTAAAGGCTTTTCTGTGCAGTTCTATTTTCTAGCTGTCTGATGAATTCACCCATTATATTAAAGTGTCACAATAAGATAGTGACAGGTCATAATATTGAAAATTATGACTCTTGAGATTATTTTCTATGGCATACTTAATATTTTCTCTTAGTTCATAAATATTTTTCCATGCATTTTGTGTTATATGTTAAAGGTCAGGGATAATACAAAAGTTTTTCTTTTTTTAGAAAATATTAAGTTAAATTTAGAAAGTATATGTGATGGAGCACATCAGTGTATAGAGAAACAAATGAAACAATTAGAGTTGACTGTTTTTGTAAGTTGCTGGGATATTTAAAAATACCAAATGAAATAATTTAATTATGTGGTATTTTCTGATATTAGATTCTTAATTTGAAATATATCACATAAAGTCAAAATAAATAATATTCAAAATTATTTTTGGAGTCTACACATATACACAGATTTAGGGGGAAGGGTATGTTTGAAAGTAATGAATTTGAATTGAGGTCAGTAAAGGCAGCAACACACATTGCATTGGACGCAAACTGATGAGTTTCATTTGATGCTGTTGTTCTTCCAACTGACAGCGAAGGAAATATCCTTGTGCATGAAGATTCTTCCTATGGCATTTTGGATTTATTCTTGCTGTTGAGGAAATCTCAAGATTTACTCCCAGGATATTTAAATTGTGCTTTCACAATTGAAAACCTGGGGTTTTACTTCTCTTTGATTTTGCAATGATTTGTCATTTTCTTTAAATTTAGGTAGAGTTAAAAAATAAAAGAAAATCAACTTTTAAACAGTCCCTTTCATTTTAAAGGAAAAGAAGACAGGACCATAATGAGGGCAGTAGATGTCTGAGGAGAAAAACCCTGCTTGGCAAGTCAATATCATGAAAATCAGTCACCTAGAACAGAGAAAATTAATTGTGTTCAATATACACTAGGAGGTGTGGTTTGTCCTGAAGAACATCATGAAGAAAATTTGCATCCATATGTAAGATGAAAACTTAAGATAAACCTCAGACAATTAACAAAAGGCCTCTGTGTTATTATTTCAAGCTTCACTTGCAGGTAAATCCTGAAGCAGTTTGCCTTGATAGTTTTCCTACTGGAGATCCCATAATTTCCAAAACAAAAGAAATAATATATACCCATTCCAAATATTTAGGCCATGATCACGACCACTGAGATTCTGTTCCCAATTTAGGTTTCTCTAGGAAGTTAAAAGTCATACAAACATAGTAAATAGCATGAGCGTCTTTGGTGAAATACTATGCTATTTGAGCCCAGTGAGAGTAGTTGCTTTCAGCCACATCCGGATGATTTGTTGACAGCAGCCTGATGTAGTGTGAAATCTAGGGGGTGTTTGCAACCTGGCTGCCATCACACATTGCTGTGTTGGTAGCCACCTTCTCTGGGAGCCTGGGTGTGCTGTTTCTTTACCTTGAGTTCCTAAACATGTCTTTGAAAGGAAAAGTTTCAGATATGTGGCTATTTGAAAGTGAGGGCGACTCAGGGAGCTAATAGAGTTAATAGAACTGTTTTAAGTTGGTCTTTCAATCTGAACACAGTTGCTCCAATAACTGTAGTGTGGTTTAGTATAGGAAAATAATGCACATGTCAAAGATACGTATTTCTTTTAAAAAAATCTCCAAAGAACTAAAGAATGACATGAATGGTTGAAGGGATTTGAATTGTGTAGAACCTCAGGTTATGTATAACTTTGAGTTGGAAATTTGGGGGCAATGTCCATATCATTTTCTCATTCTGTCTTTGTTGAATAATACCTATTTTGTTAGTTTCTCTGGCCACAGTGGATACATGCTGAAATTTACTGCCAAAACCTTTCTCTGAAAACATTGAGAGAACTTTCCAGTTCTAAATCGATAATTGGATAAATGTGGAATTTAACCTTTTTGCAGAGAAGCTAAAATCTCACAGGCAAAAAGTCAGATGGGTATGAAAATCCCTTTAAGATGATTAAATTACAGCAAAGACTATTGGATTGACGTACATAATCCTCCAAATTATAGCTGCTGTTTTCTCCAAACCAAATTAGCATTTCATACCATTTGTCAGTTATGACTTTACTTTTTATGAACCTTATATGAAATAGGAAATATAAAGTTGAATATGGGATTGAAACATGCTTTTACTTTTTTTTCCCCCCTAAGGTGACTATTTTAGTTTGTGATTTATTTAGTCCCACTTCTGCTGAAATCTCATTTTATAGCTCATCTCAATCAGTGTTTATCAAAGTGGGAGCAAAATAATAATTATTGGAGGTGAATCTTGGAGTCTACATTTTTAACAAGCATCCCAGGGTAAATGTTGAGTCTTTGCTTTAGCTGTTTTAGCAGTTATCTCCTCTTGTTAGGTGCTTTGAAAGGAAAGGAAATACACCTACCTCCCCACCCTGACTAGGTAAATTTTTTTCACTTGGCATTTTGACAAAAGATTTCATGTGGAAGAAATTAACCTAGAGGGCTAAGATGAATTTTTCTGGAAATTTAGTTTATCCAGTTCACCTCAGGGTAATGCAGAACTGACACATAGTAGGACTAGACTAAGAATCCTAATAATAGTGACAGATGGAAATTTTCAGATAGTTTTCTGAATTTTAGAAGCAAGAGGTAATTTCTTCAATATTCTTATCAGTCACTGTCGCTATTGTCATGATCAGCAATGACATTTGAAAATGTACAAGATCTAAGTGGTTTCTAGAATTTGTGGAAGATCTTGACTTAGAACTGATAATGTATAGCAAAAAAATATTCATATATAAATAAATCAGTGCTAAAATCTTATAAAGTTCAGTCGTTGGTACGTATGTTGATGTTTTTCAACTGACATTTTCACCTTTCACAAGTCAAAAGTAGAGCTAAATATATAGGTACCCAAAAGTAAATGTAACACACACCATCTTGAAGTGCTACTGAAAACAATAAAGTAAGAAACAGCTGGAAAGAGAGGCAAAAACAATCAAAATCTGCTGATATGATAATTTAAAGTACATTTATGAACAAAATCAAATACATGAAATATAATATATATGGATGCATGACACTTCATATTTTGATAGTATATATGTGTGTGGATATATATATAGAGAGAGAGAAAGAGAGAGCGAGAGAGAGAGAGAGAGAGAGAGAGAGAGAGAACTGAGTGATCTGTAAAGGAAACAGTATTTAATCGTGCTCTAGCAAGGCAGATAAAGCAAAGTTTTGTAATTTTGTGTTCCTAATACCAAGCAGCCGGCAACTATTGGTAATCCCACAATTACGAGATGATAAAATACCATAATTACCATTTAAGACACACAACTGATGTTTTAAGAGATGGCAGGCAGAGCTGCTTATAGATCCTACGTGCTAAGAAATGTTTGCACAGCATAATTGTTGTTGGTCCTTGTAACAACTGATCTGGGGATTGGTTAGGTCATTTTTTCATGGGATTTTATATAACCTTAGTCTGTGACTTTGGTATCTTGGCTTTCACACTTCCTTCCTGTCTATAAATACCATAGAAGTGACAGGGGAACCAATTTGGGGCTTTGATAAAATGCCTCTAATGATACTGTTCAACATGAACTTAAGCTTTAAAAATTCAGAACCTTGAAGCAAATAGCTCTGGAGCTAAAGGATGCTGAGTTGCAGTTTTGTGAAGGGGGAGGGTGTCACAGGAGTGCATGTATTGAACTTAGGGATAGTTTGAGATCATTTAGAAAGTTGAATAGACCATGGGTGTGGCTGCTACTAATGTCTCTCAACTGAGGAAAAGTCTTGGTATTGAGGGGACTGGTTAGTTGGGTTTTCTTTAATTGTTTCCTTCATAGCCATTTCTTCTTCAAGAGCTAGATAGAATTTGAAGAAGCAGAAATCACAGCAGGGTAAAGAGAAGTGAGGGCTTACCTTTTTAGGAATTAACCTAGATGAGGTGCTTAGATTGCTAGTTGAAAAGAAACCAGGCTAAGAATGGGAAGCAGATTCAGGCTGATGTAATGTTAAATCACACCAAAAATTTATGCTGAAGCCTCTGGAAGAGAATTTCCCTACAAGTTAAGAAGTCTGAAGTAGGTAGTTAAAGCAAATCTTATGTGCCAATGAGAAATTTTTGTGATCTTAGAGTTCTTCTTCATAACTTCCTTAAAAATCTCTACTATTAACTTTAAATGGATCATGTAATGAATAATTTTGTTTTAATTTGCCAACTTTTACATTTTAATAAGTAGAAATACCTATCCTTTTATGAGCAAGATATGACTAAAGTCACCTACATTTGTGGTGAGCCACTTACTCTGTTATTTGAATTATTATACCACGGAGGTGGCCTTGCCAACTGTTGATGGTATATTAAAATTGCAAGTTGCACTTTAGTTCAAGTGGAGGTTGGAACTTTAAAAAGATGGTAAATACTAATCAGCAAATTACAAACTGTTGGGAAATAGCATCTTATTTTTCCTTAGAAGATATTGTATGAAGCAGATGGCTTAAAAGACCATAGAAACCTCTGGAAAGAAGAAGCTGAAAAATAATCCTTTAATTGGAAAAATCTCCTTTAGAAAGGGGCACTTTTTTATTCAATGTAGAATACTGAATTATAAGAAAAAATGAGTATCTTTCTTGAAATGTAAGTGAGTAGAACAGCGCCAAAGCATTATGTGTGATGTTCATTATTCAAGCTTCAGAGGAAGAGATTGTCAATCCTTGTCTGTCAGTCACTGGGACAATACTTTCTATATTTATTAAGTCAATGATATGCAGCACACAGAACCACAAAAGCAGGCTGATGTTCTCAAGGCAAAAAAGTTTAATATTTTAGCAAGGAATGAGTGGCTGCGGTTGCTCTCTCTTTCTTTGCTGGGCCATTGTGGTTTCACTACATTTTCCCTTTTCCTATCTACATTATTTTTGGCATTAAGAATGAAAATTCTAATCAGCCAGATATGATGTCAGCAATTATAGATGATATATTGCTTTGGCATTGTGCTTATAGAAACTGAGTGTCCTATAATTTACTTCAAGATTGTCAGAGCCCAAACCAAAATATATCCTTTTTTAAGTGTGGGTCTTTGAATAAATCTTTAAGTATTTTAGCCATCAAGTCATCAATTCAACTATATAAAAATAAGTCATATGTAGAAAAGTATGGTTCTTTGCATAAGCCTTCTAGTATGTTAGCCTCCAAACCTTAAAATCACATAATCCTACTCTCTTTTTCACTCACCTCATTATGAGAACTCCCTTATGGAAGAGCTGACAACACTTGATGAATTGAGTGGTTCCATTTAGGCATTTTGTAGAAAAATTTCTTTTGAGCGGTGAGCAACCAAATGTCACCCTGAACTTTTGATAGATTCTTAGTGCTTTTTTGAGAGTAATAAGATGTTTAAGTCTAGTTTATATCCTTCCTGTTTGTACTTTGAGTACAGACCATCCCTCTCATCATTTCCAAAGAAAAAGTCCACCCTGCAAAGTGTTGCTTGAAAATGCTACAGTGAAGGCATCCACCTTGCTCAGGTGACTGAGAATCTGGACACTGGGTCGGTTCTTTGTGGTGTGGCATAGTAACAATGAAACAAGCATTATTAAACATACATTTATAATTCAATCGCATCACACATTATCTGAGATTTTATTATGAACGACTAGTAGCAGCAAGTAAAAGTAGAAGATAACTTACGGGAGATTGATTTAGTAATAATTTCCTTGTTAACTCATTATTTTCATTCAAAAATTGGAAAAAATATTTTGTTTGAAAGCTATTCCACCCCCTTTTGACTATACCAGTATTTGGAACTATAGTTTGGAAAATACTATGCTGAATTTCAGTATGTCTCAACCATTGATGTGTAGTAGAAACACATCAATACCTGAAATTTACCCCAGATGAATTTATTGAGAATTCTTGGGTGTTTTGCTTAGCTTTATAGTTGTAAAAGTTTTCCAGGTGATTCCTGGAAGCCAAGACTATGGAAAGGCTATGGCTAGATACTTGTCTGGTTGGACATTATTGTTTCTCACATGGTATGCTCTGGCTGATTTTTTAAAAAAAAGATTTATTTATTTATGCATACAAGAACTGGGTTACAGGCCAGAGGTGTGGGGTGTGAGAGGACTCACCAGAGACAGAGTGGGGAACAGAACAGGCATACTGACTGAAATACACTGCTGAGGGGAGCAGCAGGTGAGTCAGGAGAGGTCCGCTGTGCCATGTGGGCTGCTCCCTGGCCGGCTAGGGATCGAACTCGTGTTGCAGAGGCTGTGGATTGCTTCATAGTGTGGTGTTTAACCCCTTGTACCACCAGGGAGGCCCTGATCTGGTTGATTTTAATAACCCTAACCAGTCAGTTACTACAACCCAAAGATTTATACATTGAGTCTCTCTTCCATAGAAACCAGTCTTATTAAGGTGTCTATTCTTCTGCCTCTTATTGGCTCTACATGTACCTTAATTCCTTTAATATGTGGCTAAAACTTACTGGCCTCCAGAGTTGGTATAATCTTTCCTAATGGACAGAGCATTGACAGTGAGTCAGGCAGACTCTTTAAAATTCTAATTCAATCATTGTATATTGCTACTTGCCTTTCTGAGCTTTGTTTTCTCAATTCTATACTGCAGATTAAGTTAAATAGGTCAGTACATATAAATAGAACATGCTGCCCCCTATTTTCACTGCTTGGACTCTTCTAGATGCTACTAATGAACACTAGTAGTATGGTTGTCTTGTAAATGTGTTTGATTCATGACTTTGTCATCTGGGTCTATAACTAGATTGCACTTTCTGTTTTTAATGTTCCTTTGTAAAAATGTGTGTTTTAGGAGTGTAGGTTCACACCTCCTCAAAATATGTTACTGCTCCAATCTCACCACCCAAATACCCATGACCCCCCATCACAATCCACTGGGTTTTCTCCACCCCTTGTTCCCACCATTTCTCCCCCTCTGGTAACTTCAGTTCTGCAGTCAGATTCTAAGCATTTATTCTGGTATTGTTTTTTCACTTCCTTGCTTTGTTTCTTTATATTCTATATATGACCAAAATCAGCTATTATTTGTTTTTCTCCTTCTGATTTATTTCACTTAACATATACTCTCGAGTTCCATCCACGTTATTATAAGTGGCAAGATTTCATCTATTATATTATATATATAATATGTATAATAGAATATATCTGTTTGGCACCGAGTTTGCTTCCATGTCTTGACTATTGTAAAAGATTTCATATATTTTTATATCATAGTTCCATCTTTCATTTCTTGGTCATTCTCAAACTTCCTTTTATTGCCTGTAACCACAATATTATTCACATATCCCATATTATTCATATTATATAACTCTCTGTATCATAGTTGTGTTTCAAATATTATGATTGTCCTGTTCTAAAAGTCATAGGCAAAAAAAAAAGTCATAGACTTCCTAATGGAGATATTGAATACTTAATTGCATAGAATTAATTCTACATTAGTTTGATTAACAAAGTATGTAGAATTAAGTTAAATGCATTTTGAAACATACTGTTTTGAAATATTTATTCAATCCCAGTTAGAATCACCATTTGAAACTTACATGAAGACATAAGGGTATTTCCATGTAAAACCACATTTTCCATTAATAACAAGAGACTATAATTGTACAAATACATGCACAAAATCAAAGTCTGCCACAAATTATCGACAGAATGATCATTTATGACTTCTGTCTAATGTAAAATCAGTTTCTGTAGCCTTTTCTCTGTGAGTTCAAATATGGCTTGATTATATCTCGATACTGTGCCTTGCGGTCCTACAAGCTTTCACACAGTGATGTTAAGAGCAGATGGAAAAGAGTGCTATAATATTACAATGTAGTCTTGGAAATAGGTGTGAAGAATGAACCCTCTAAAATTTCATAGGCTGCTTCTTCTGATGGCTGCACCTGTGCGGTTGTTGCAAATAATTTTATAATGTAACTAACACTTCTTCTTTGGTGTTTCTCTTTATTTCATTTAGGCTTCAAGTCTGGCTCCATAATGATTTATTGGGTGCCAGCCTATGAAACTGGGACAGACAGGAAGGTTGCCCATAAAGCTGACAGTAGCCAGGGAGGGAGCCTAAGGGTTTGAGCCAAGTACTTGTGCATGCTTCACACCAAGGATGAGGAGCTATAATATTTTGGGCTGGACTGGAACATAAAATATATGCTTAAATATCAACTTATTGAGAAAATAAACACTTGAATGAATGAATGAATGAATGAATGGAGTCTCCAGATTCTTATGTCCTACCTAGTTGACATCTAGCTATCTCTCTCCAATATACAATCTTCTACTATGTAATTCAAGTTCTAAATTTCCTGAATACTATTTCAACAAAGTAGGTAAACTTCTTGGAAATTTTTACATCCTTCTGTTGATAGCCCATAACTTTGAACTATCTGTTTAAAAGTTAAAACATTTTAAAAGTTTGTTAAATATGCTTCATAGACATTAGCACAGAGTGGGAGTGACACTTTCGTTTTCAGATTTTAGAAATGTGTCGGTTTCATGACGCTCCATGTGGTTTCTTTGTAAGCTTGCAGAGTTTGTACCACGCATCTCTAGGGAGACTTTACCATTATGGAAGGGAACGGCAACCGTTAGAGCTGTGGGGTCTGTCACTGGGACAGCTATGCCTGGTGGCCCAGAATATGTGGCCTACTCTCTTCAAACAAGACTTGAAGTTCATAAAATATTAAAAGACTTTTTATGTTAATTAGGATCTCCCCATCTCTCCCCCATAGTGCACCCACCACCAAACCACCATAGTCCATTATACTTCCTTTTCTCTTGTTCTTACTCCTCAGACACCTATTCCCCCTCTGGGTGCTTCGGTTCTGTAGTCAGCTTTCAAGGGTTAGATTTTTTTTTAAAGAATTATTCCTTTATTGTATTTTTTTTTTTAAATCTTGAGTGGAAGAACTGGCTTGTAGACCAGAGGTGCTTGGAGGTGTATGTGTGAGAGGATTCACCAGAGACAGAGTGGAGAGCAGAACAGGCAGATCTACTGAAACACACTGCTAAAGGGAGCAGCAAGTGAGACAGGAGAGGTCTGCCGCACCATATGTGGGTCAGTTGGCTGACCGGGGCTCAAATTCAGGCCATCACGGTGATAGTGCTGAGGCTTAAGCCCTAAGTCACCAGTGAGACCCCTGCAAGGGTTAGATTTTTTTTTAAAGACACATTTATTCAGCATCATGCTCAGACCATTGCATTTAGCAATCAACAGTTTGAATGTAAAAAAAAAAAATAAATCTGCACTTAAACTCTTTGTTAGATTGTTTTATACGTTCCACAGAACAGAAACTAAAATAACCTATTATAAAATTCATCACAAATATAGTCCCTGAAATTTTTTGCCCATACACATGAGTATTGTCCCAAACATGTCTTCTTTGTAGCAGCAAGGCCCCCTGTGCTTCACAAGTCTGCTATAACCTGTAGCTTCCCTTTCACTTCTCTGAGTCTTCTCTCCTGCTCAGCTTTGTTCCTGGCAGTTAATCAAACCTTCTGCCACTGCCACTGCTGCCATGGCTGCTGGAGCACCACAGCCACCTTGGTTTTGTGGCTTGCCAGAGTATTGACTTGTAGCACCACAGGGACCAGAGCTTCTGCCTCCAAAGTTTCCTTCTTTCATGGGTCCAAAATTTGAAGGCTGATTGTTGTAATTTCCAAAATCATTGTGGTTTCTACCATTTTCATCATTACCAGATCCATCATAGCCAACCCCACTGCCACATCCAAGACCATGGCTGCCACCATAGCACCACTTAACTGGGGACTGGGTCTTTGAGAATATTTTGTGGACATGGCCCTGGCATTCATGGCTGCATCCACGTCCTCTACTGTGACATGAGTGACAAACCCAAAGCCTCTGGATCACGTGGCATTTGAATTTCCTATTACCATATAGTCGGAGCAATCTCCATTGCTCGAAATGATTCCTCAGACTCTCATTGGTGTTTTCAAAGCTTAAACCTCCAATGAATTATGCAGTTCTTCTGGCTTCTTGGAAGACTCTAACTTAGATATATGACAATAACTTATGACATATGACTATGTCACTGCTTCCTCAGTGACATCCATGAGCTGAAAGTCAAGGGTTGGATTTTAGGTTTATCTGACCCTTAGTTTTGTTTCTGTATGTTCCATATATTAGTGACACCAGTGGGTATTTGTCTTTTTCCTTCTGACTTATTTTGCTTAGCATTATCCCTTTCAGCTCCTTCCAACTTGTGCAAATGGCATGAATTTATCTTTTTGATGGCTGAGTAATATTCCATTATGTAAGTATACCACATCTTCTTCATCCACTTATCTGTTTTTGTGCATGTAGGTTGTTTTCATAATTTGGCTATTATAAATAGTGCTACAATAAACATAGGAGTCCAAGTATCCTTTCACAATTATATCTTTGAATTTTTCAGGTAGTTGCCTAGGAGTGGAATTACTGGGTCATAAGGCAGATCCCTTTTTTGTTGTTGTTTATAATGGCAGATTTTTATTCCCCAACAGTTATAATCCCAGTCTGTACTGCAGTAAGGGGAATTAATGGAAAGACCGGTCCCATGCTAGGTACAAGTGTACCCTGCCCATGGTATCTACAGACAGGTAGCCTGGAGAGAAGACCAGACTGTAGTAAGGAGACAAGACAGAAGTGTGACAAATCAAAAAACATAGGCTCTGTTTTTGTGCACCTAAAACTGTCTAGGAAAACCTCACATGTACCCAGGGGACATTTTAGTGGGCTAATTTCTAACAAAAAAGGTGGCAGATTAATTTTTAACTTTTTTGGACATTTCCACACTGCCATAAAGGCTGGACCAACATCCTCATCAGCACTTGTTTCTGGTTTTTTATAAGAAGACTTTAAAATACAATACTAAACCAAAGTGGCATGTATAGTTGCAGTTAGGGGAAGTGATAACTGATAGTGATTCTTGATGGTTCTCTATTTCACCCTGGTTAACTGTGTTAGATGATCTCAGACCTTTTTTAAGAACCACCTGGTGGCTACTGTCTAGCATTAACCAATATCAGTCACTCACCTGAAGTATAGGTTTCAGGGTGCCTGTTACACTTTGCCATTCCCAAGGGCTGTATATCTCCAGTTTGCCTGATGTTAAGACTAACAGGTCTGTAAATACTACAGATTTCCAGTCTCCATTTAATGTTTATAAAATATGAATTTCTTTGGTAAGGTCTGGGGATTTCTTTTTAAACTGAGTTTGAGTATCCTACTTTTTACGATGCAGAATTTTCTTATTAAAAGACACTGCTCTGGCAGAGAATCTCCTACAAAACATGTCTACCTCCGAGGCCCATACCTACGGCCAAAAGTGGTAGGTCAGAGATATCTAGGAACTTATTAAAGGGTCCTCAAATCTGCATAGTCAGTGAAGATCCTTGCAGTGACTATTGCAAATTGCCCCACTGCATAATATTTTAAAACTTATTTTATGTGAGTTAAAGCTGTTCCAAAACAAGAAGTCAAATTCCAAGGTACAAAGAGGCCACTAACTGGCCAGTGACTGTCTATCACTCTTCAAAAGCAGGAAGGGATGGAGCCAGAAGTGAGTTGTGTGCATTATGAAGAACACTTTGAAACTCTACCATCCTGCTGAGGCTGCTGAGTACTTGCCCATGAACCTCTTTATGAAAGTCACACAACACCCCATGAATTTGGCATAACAATACTTATGATAATGATGACTGACCTGACAGTGAGGCTGACTCAGTTTCCCAAAGACACAGTCAGCAAAGGGCCTGGCCAGAGTGCTCTTCTCTGTGATTCAGTTTAACCATGTTTCTGACAATACTACAACCTCTCTCTATAACAGTGTATGTTTGTCTGTGGGGGTGGGGGAGGCATATGTACCATGACTTGTTGGCTGCTCTGTGGTGATCACCGTGGGCAGGATGGATGTTCTGAGGCAAATACATGGCCTGCTGACTAGACTCATAGAAGACTGTTCTGGACCTGAAGTTGCTTTTCTGTTAGCCCCTCCACGGGCCCATTTTTCTCTATGGCAAAAATGAAGAAACTCTGAACCAAAATATACTAATTTGGCTGGGATTCTTCACCATTTCTTTTCTGCCCGCCTCTGTTTTGGCCCTGGTGTTGGGGGATGCTGAATGTTCTCTCTGCGCATGGGAGACTTTTGTTACTGCACTGTGTGCTGGGGAGGAGCTTTGATCTCTAGGAAGCTGGATGCATGTGGGTTTTGGCAGTGGACTCTGCTTACAAGCACTTGAAAAAAAAATGTTTAGGAAGTGTCTACTTAGTTGTTATAGTGTTGTTGACTGAGTGGTATTTGGGTCTTGAATGATCTTGTCATCTTTTGATTCTGGGGAAAGACTGGTTATTATTTCATCTCAGGGATGACAACTGAATGCTTTACAAGTGATTGTTAAATAAAGAATTTCCTTTGGCATTTGCTTAGGTTACAGTTATGCCTTGTCCATAGTTTTAGGGTATATGTAGAAAAATTTCAGAGCAAAAGTACTAATTAGGTAAATAATGTGCTAAGACAGCTGTCTTCACATTGGGGTTCATAAGCACTGGGGGTGTATAAAGACTTCCAAGGCTCTTAACAGTCCTATGTACTTTTCCCTAATATTCATGTGCCTGAGGTTTGCTGCTTTCCCCCCCGCCCCCACCTCCTAATTGCCCTTTCTCGAGTTACCGTATAATTTATCATTCAAACTGGAACACTTTTGAGGTCCTTGGTGTCTTGCAGAAAAGAATTGCACGAAGCACCAGAATGAAGGCAGCGACAGCGTTTGTTAGGAAGCGATAGGCAGTGGGGCAGTCTGATTTGAAAGCAGAGTGCCTGAGCAGTAAAGCAGCAGGTTTTCTCCTTCCTGGGTATGGAGGGATCACTCTTTTTTTTTTTTTAAGATTTATTTATTTATTTATCCAAGCACTGGGTACAGTCAGAAGTGCTGGAGGGTGAGAGAATTCACCAGAGCCAGAGGGAAGAGCAGAGCAGGCAGACTGACGAAGTACACTGCTGAGGGGAGCAGCGGGCGGCAGAGAGGTCTGCGCGCCATGTGGGACCCTCACCCGGTGGCTGGGGATCGAACTGGCATTGCAGAGGCTGCGGGCAGCTTTGCAACCCAACACTCAACTGCTGTGCCACCCGGGAGGCCCTGGAGGGATCACTCTTAATTATGCATACCTTGCACCCATCACTCCTTCCAATTCCTGGACTAATTGGAACTCCTCCTCCCACCCTTGTTTTGAGTTGTGGGAAACTGTAGTTAAAAGACTCCCCCCAGACCTCCAGGACCTATCAGGTATTATCTGGTCCTTGAGACAAGGTGATTGCTCTGCTACAATGTCTGAATGCAGCAATACAATGGTGTTCCCCTGAGGGAGTGTGTGAGCACCACCCCCCTTATCACTAACAGGGCCACTGTTAATCATTATACTAAAGAGAGAGAAGGGAAACAACAAACCAAAACAACAAACAAGAACAAAGTACGCAGCAAGCGGGACTGTGAGTGGAAAGGAACTATTGCAGCCACCACACCCCGTGAACGGGAGCTGTGGAGAACCCTGCAGGATTCGCCGCGGCGGTGAGCGAACGGCTCCGGGCGCCATTAGAGAAGAACAAAGACCCCGGGAGACGCGCACACAGCCCGGGCTGCCGGTAAGCCTGCGCGGAAAGGGGCTCGCTCCGCGACCTTGAAAAGCAAGTGCAGACCGGAATCGCGGCTGCCCAGGTACCCGTGCCTGCGACCTAGGCTTGCGGGGAGACGACCTAGGCTTGCGGGGAGACGCGCGGAGGTCCTCACTGAGGTGAAGGTCCCTCCCTGAGTGAGCAGGAACCAGGCGCCCAGGCACGGGAGCGGTGCAAAAGGCGCCCTTCCCGCGCCACTGAACTGGGCTACAGCCCGCGTCCTGGACCTGAGGGCTTTGAACTGAGACCCGGGGCACGAAAATTCGGGGCGTGGGTTCTCCACGACGGTGGGGCACAAGGCAGACACAGCACCCCAAAGCTGTTGAGGTGTACCCTACCATTCCCACTCTGTTCCCTGTCCCACGGGGTGGGGGGGACAAAAAACAGCCCCCCAAGGACAATAGGAGAGATCTCTGGCGCCACCTAGTGACCAGGAAA
Organism: Talpa occidentalis; assembly: GCF_014898055.3. NCBI lineage: Eukaryota > Metazoa > Chordata > Mammalia > Eulipotyphla > Talpidae > Talpa > Talpa occidentalis. The sequence goes on along the minus strand of NW_023605083.1, from coordinate 40,866,378 downwards.
AAAAAAGTCACAAACACCCCATAGAACAGGAAATTTCTTAAGACTGCTTGAAAAGGGCAGAAGGCTTCTGCAGTGGCCAGCCGGGAAGTTATTCCACGCCAGGCCCCTTACGACCAGCAGTCTGAGCCCACAGAGGGAGCAGGCACCCACGTCCGGGGCAGACCGGGTGTGCAGAAGAGTGTGCCTGAAACCGGAGGCGCAGGGACTGCATCCCGCTTCGCCATTTGAGAAAAGGGACATTTCTTCAGTAAAACTGCCTAAAACCAGCAGAAAGCTCCCCCAGAAGGCAGAGATGGCTCCTGGAAGAGCCAGAGGGGAGCGGAGAAGTTCACCCAAGATGCCAGTCAGTCCGAGCATCACAGTGTCCCAACGCATACGACAAATTAGAAAACAGACAGTAGGGAGTAGAAGAACCACACGCAACCTAACAACTCCTCAGGAAAGAAGCACACCACAAAAAGAAAACCACTCCCCAGATTGCAACGACAGCAACTTGGAAGAACTTCTGAGCCTTCCAGAAAGAGAATTTAAAATTGCCATGATTAAAAAAGTGATAGATCAGAAGAAGGAAATTGAGTCCCTAAAGAGGGAAAACAATGGTCAGAAGAATGAAATTGAGTCCCTAAAGAGGGAAGTAAAAGAAATGCAGGAGATCAAAGAATTAATGGAGGAACTAAAGAACTCCGGGAAAAGCAAGGAAAGCAGAATAGATGAAATGGAAGAACGAATAAGTTCTCTTGAAGACATAGAAATAAAAAGAACCAAAACAGAAAAGGAAAGAGAAGTACGAAGGAAAAAGAATGAAGAAAGACTTCGAGAACTATCTGACTCCATGAGGAAAGGAAATATAAGAGTTATAGGAATTCCAGAAGGAGAGGAGAGAGATGTAGGAACAGAGAAAATATTCCAGGAGATAATTGAAGAGAACTTCCCAAATGCGAAGAAGGAGCTGAAAATTGATATACAAGAAGCAAGAAGAACACCAAACTTCCACGACGAAAGGAAAAACACAGCAAGACACATAATAGTAAAGCTCCCAAGAATCCAGGACAAGGAAAAAATAATGAAGCTGACAAGAGGGAAGAAACAGATAACATTCAAAGGAAAACCAATCAGGCTGACATCAGACTTCTCTGAAGAAACACTACGGGCAAGGAGAGAGTGGAGGGACATAGTCAACAGACTCCAAGAAAACAGATGCCAACCAAGAATACTCTATCCCGCAAAGCTCTCTTTCCTCCATGAAGAAAGAATATGGACCTTCCCAGACAAAGAGAAACTCCGGAATTTCATTACGAATAAACCCCCACTCCAAAAAATACTACAAGGAATCCTAAAGCCAGAACCTCAGAGGGACGAATAACAACGAAAGAAGACCAAAAAAAAAAAAAACAAAAAAGTTATTAAAAGAATAAATAAAATCAAAGGAAAGACAAACATAATGGCAAATACAGATGCTAACATATCAATATTAACTCTAAATGTAAATGGACTAAACTCTTCAATAAAAAGACACAGAGTTGCAGCCTGGATTAAGAAACAAAACCCAACCTTTTGCTGTCTCCAGGAAACACATTTAGCTACAAAAGATAAAAATAGGCTCAAATTCAAAGGATGGAAAACAATCCTACAAGCAAATGGGCCAAAAAAGAAAGCAGGAACAGCTATACTTATATCAGATAAAACAGACTTCAAACTCAAAAAAATAAAAAGAGACCCCAATGGTCACTACATTATGATTAAGGGGACAATACTTCAAGAAGAAATAACACTCATTAACATATACTCACCAAACGAAAGAGCACCAAAATATATCAGACAACTGTTGTCCTCTCTGAAAACAGACATCAGAGAAAACACATACGTAGTGGGAGACTTCAACACACCACTATCAACAATGGATAGATCAACAAGACAAAAAATAAGTAAAGAAACTAAAGCTCTAAATAAGGACCTAGAGCATTTGGGCTTAACAGACATCTATAGAACACTAAACCCAAAAAAAACAGAGTACACATTTTTCTCAAGCGCACACGGATCATTCTCCAGGATCGATCACATACTGGGGCACAAGACAAACATCAACAGATACACCAAGATTGAAATCATACCAACCATCTTTTCTGACCACGAAGGCATCAAACTAGAAATAAATCATAAAAAGAAGGCAAGGAACTATCCTACCTCATGGAGATTAAAAGCCACACTACTGGAAGACCACTGGACTAATGAGGAGATCAAAGAAGAAATTAAAAAATTCTTTGAATTGAATGACAAGGAGGACACCAATATCCTAAATGTATGGGATGCAGCAAAAGCAGTAATAAGAGGAAAATATATAGCAATAGAAGCTCACATCAAAAAACAAGAAAGAACTCAAAGAAACAACCTAATCTCGAAGCTCAAAGATCTAGAAAAAGAACAACAAAAAAACCCCAAATCCAGTAGAAGAAAAGAAATAATAAAAACCAAAGCAGAAATAAATGAAATTGAAACTAAAAAAACAATCCAAAAGATCAATGAAACCAAGAGCTGGTTCTTTGAAAAAATAAATAAAATAGACAAACCCCTAGCCAGGCTCACAAAGGAAAAAAGGGAGAAAGCACAAATACACAGGATCATAAATGAAAGAGGAGAAATCACAACGGACACAGCAGAAATCAAAAGAATAATCAGTAACTACTATGAACAGTTATATGGAAACAAGTTCAACAATCTAGAGGAGATGGACAAATTCCTACAACTCTACAATCACCCAAAGCTAGATAAAGAAGAAATAGAACACCTAAACAGACCAATTACAAGCAGCGAAATTGAAATGGTAATCAAAAACCTCCCCAAAAACAAAAGCCCAGGACCTGATGGATTTACAAATGAATTCTACCAAACATTCAGAGACGAATTAGTGCCTATCCTTCACAAACTCTTCCAAAAAATTGAGAAGGAAGGGACAATACCAAACACGTTCTATGAAGCCAATATTACACTAATACCAAAACCGAATAAGGACAACACAAAAAAAGAAAACTATAGGCCAATCTCCCTAATGAACACTGATGCAAAAATCCTCAATAAAATTTTAGCTATCAGAATCCAACAATGTATCCATAAGATAATTCACCACGACCAAGTTGGATTCATTCCAGGGGCACAAGGATGGTTTAACATCCGAAAATCAATCAACGTTATCCAACACATCAACAAAAAGAAATATAAAAACCATATGATAATATCAATAGATGCTGAGAAAGCTTTCGACAAAGTGCAACACCCATTCATGATAAAAGCCCTTGAAATTCTTGGGATACAAGGAACATACCTCAACATCATAAAGGCCATCTATGAGAAGCCAACAGCCAGTATCATTCTCAATGGTGAAAAGCTGAAAGCAATTCCATTAAGATCTGGAACAAGACAAGGATGTCCACTCTCACCACTGCTTTTCAATATAATACTGGAAGTCCTAGCCAGAGCAATAAGACAAGAGAAAGACATCCAAGGAATCCAAATAGGAAAAGAAGAAGTCAAACTATCACTATTTGCAGATGATATGATAATATACATAGAGAACCCCAAAATCTCCACAGAAAAACTAATTCAACTCATCAGTCAGTTCAGTAAAGTGGCAGGATACAAAATCAACACGCAAAAGTCAGTAGCCTTCCTATACACAAACAATAAATCTGAAGAAGAAGAAATCAAAAAAACCACCCCTTTTATTATTGAAACAAAAAAAATCAAATATTTGGGAATAAATCTAACAAAAGAGGTAAAGGACCTATACAAAGAAAACTATAAAACACTGTTAAAAGAAATAGAAGAAGACACAAAGAAATGGAAAGACATCCCCTGCTCATGCATTGGAAGAATAAACATTATTAAAATGGCCATCCTACCAAAAGCAATATACAGATTCAATGCTATTCCAATCAAAATCTCAATGGCATTCTTCAAAGAAATAGAACAATTATTGATGAAATTCATATGGAATCACCAAAAACCCCGAATAGCCAAAGCTCTACTGAAAAAAAAAGAAGGAAATGGAGGCATCACACTCCCAGACTTCAAACTCTACTACAAAGCCATAATCATCAAAACTGCATGGTATTGGAACAAGAACAGACATACAGACCAATGGAATTGAATAGAAAATCCAGAAATAAACCCACAGATTTATGGTCAACTAATCTTTGACAAAGGAGCAAAGACTATGCATTGGAGCAAAGAAAGTTTGTTCAATAAATGGTGCTGGGAAAACTGGGTCGCTACATGCAAAAGAATGAAGCTTGACCACTACCTCACACCATACACAAAAATCAACTCAAAATGGATTAAAGAACTAGACATAAGACCTGAAACCATAAAATACATAGAAGGAAATATAGGCGAAACACTACGGGATTTGCACATCAAAGACATCTTTACAGACACTTCACCCAAAGCAGTGATAGTGAAGACAAAGATAAACAGCTGGGACTACATCAAATTAAAGAGCTTCTGCACAGCAAAAGAGACAATAACAAAAACAAAGAGAAACCCCACCAACTGGGAGAACATTTTTGCACCCAACGCTAATGATAAAGGACTGATCACAAAAATCTGCAAAGAGCTGATGAGACTCAGCAACAACAAAGAAAATAATCCAGTCAAAAAATGGGCAGAAGAGCTAAAAAGAAACTTCTCTGAAGAGGAAATGCAAATGGCCAACAGACATATGAAAAAATGTTCAACATCACTTGCAATCAGGGAAATGCAAATCAAAACTACCATGAGATACCATCTCACACCAGTGAGAATGGCACATATTAAAAAAACTAGCAACAACAAATGTTGGCGAGGATGTGGAGAAAAAGGAACTCTTCTGCACTGTTGGTGGGAGTGCAAACTGGTCCAACCACTATGGAGAGCTGTGTGGAGATTTCTGGACCTACTAAACATAGAGCTTCCATATGATCCAGCAATTCCACTCCTAGGTATTTACCCAAAGGACACAGAAACATCAATTCCAAAGAGCACCTGCACCCCTATGTTTATAGCAGCACTGTTTACAATAGCTAAGCTTTGGAAACAACCCAAATGCCCAAAAGTAGATGACTGGATCAAGAAGATGTGGTACATATATACCATGGAATATTACTCAGCATTCAAAAAAGATAAACACATGCAATTTGCAGCAACATGGATGGCGCTGGAAGGGATCATGCTCAGCGAAATAAGCCAAAAAGAAAAAGAAAAATACCGGATGGTCTCACTCATAGCAGGAATCTAGAAAACTTAAATAAGGGACCAGGAAAATGAATATAAGAAAGTGAAAATCAAAATCAACAAAAAACTATGAACCAGAGACACTTTTTGGGGGGTGGGGGGCGGGAGGGGAAGGATTGGGGTCAGAATGGGGCGTTTGCAATTGTATGGGGGAATATAAAAATAAAATTTAAGATTAAAAAAAAATCATTATACTAAAGTAACAGGTGTGAACTGGGACTATTTTGTACAAAACTGCAATGTATGGACACCATCATGTCTCTCATCTTACAAAAGGAAGGCAAATGTCTTCCCCCTCCTGGGTCTTGTTATGGTGAATGACCCTTGATTGGGTAGACTTCTGGATGCCAAACAATGAGGACAATTAAGAATGCTTGCTTTCACAGGAATTGGCAAAAGGGCTTCAGCAAGCAATTGTGATGGGGAGGCTCCATGTGTCAACCAGGCAGTACATTCAAGTGAGTCCAGTGGCTTCCCTCCCTCCCTCCCCTCCTTCCTGTCTTAGAATCAGAATTCAGAAATGAGATAGTTGTCATAGGCATGTGCAGTAGCACATGTATTTAAAATGAAAATGAAGTAGAGTAATATTTTAAGATATAACCACTCTACTCTTTTTTTTTTTTACCATTTGAAATGGCTGCCCTTAAAGGTAGCTCTTTCTGCTCTAATCCTTATTTCCACAAACTGTCAATTCCTTCTATGTATCATGGTTTTATTCCTCTGTTACTGCAAATCCGACTTTCCTCTGAAAGACACAGATCTTGAGAATAAGTCATTTAAATTGAAAGGTCCCGGCCTCCCCTGGTGGTGCAGCCGTTGAGCGCTGGGCTGCGAAGCTGCCTGCAGCCTCTGCAGCGCCAGTTTGATTCCCGGCCTCCTGCGAGGGTCCCACATGGTGCGCAGACCTCTCCTGCCGCCCGCTGCTCCCCTCAGCAGTGTACTTCGGTCCTTCTGCCTGCTCTGCTCCCCACTCTGGCTCTGGTGAATTCTCTCACCCTCCCGCGCTTCTGACTGTACCCAGTGCTTGTATAAATAAAAAAAAATAAATATTTTTTTTAAAAAAGAAAAATACTGTCTCTCAGGTTTTTGTTTGTTTTTGTTTTTCTTTATTTTACCTTTTACTATGTATTTCATGTCTCACTTTTTATTATAGAAATGTATAGGAACTGATAATATAACAAAAAATAAAAATGAAATGGAAAGAAAACCTGGCTTTTTATAATGAGCATAGATCTCATTTGGCTGATGGATTTGATGAGGACGAGCATTGTTTATCATGTTATATGACAGATATTTCCCTTATGTCAAATTAGTTTAATCTTCAGCCCTTTTTCATAAAGATTTTTCCATAGTCTATAAATTATACCTGTGACAACTATTAAACATGTAGTAATTTTTAAATACTCACTTAAAATACATGATTGGTATATTTCTTGTGAAAATGGGACTTCAGTCTTGTCAGTGCACAGAGGAATAAAATCAGAACGATGGGATGATCCCCATGCTCTTTCTTTTTATGTTTTGACCACTTCATCTACCTCCCGCCTTTGGTAAGCATCAGTCTTTTTTCTTTATCTGTAATGTTGGTGTTTGTTTTGTTCTGTTTGTTTTAGATTCCACATATGAGAGAGAATATGTATAGTATTTGTCTTTTGCTTTCTTTGACTTATTTCACTTAGCATGTATCTTTGAGATTCATCCACCTTGATGCAAAGGGCAAGATTTCATTTTTATGGCTGAATACTATTCCATCACTTATCTATACTATAATTTCTGCCATTCTCTTGTTTGTAATGCTAAAATGAAAGTGGTGAGTTATCCCATGCCTAAAAGCATGAAGATAAAGGAACAACAACAACAACAAAAACCCCCACAGATTCAGGAAAATGACCTGCTGCTTTGGAACAGAATAAGGAGGGCTAGGTGGACTTTTCATGTAGTGCCTTGCTCACCTGGAAAAAAATCTTTTATAAATGTAATTCTATAAATATGGAGGTAAGCTTGTCAGTGGGCAAATAGGAATTTTTTTTTAAAGATTTTTTTCAAAATTTATTTATGCATTGAGCTCCCTGGCCAGGGATCCAACTCATGCCGCAGTGGCTGCTGATAGCTTCATAATGCTAAGACTAACCCCTGGGCCACCAGGGAGGTCCCAAATAGGAATTCTTATACTAATTCTTAGTCTGCATCTCTGAACAATTCAGAAAAAGTCAGTTTTCTCTGAACAGATCAGCAATAGTAATGTAGCTTTAGCACTTGACACAAAAGAACTACAAAAAGTGGATTATATTTTCATGGATTCTTATTGAGAAAATGGTACCCTGCCATCTATATTCTGTTAGAGGTCAGTAAGAGTAGCTCACCATACATGGAAATGGCATTCATGCTGAAGAAGACAGCTCTCAGAGGATTCTTGCGAGGTTGAAAACTTTATAAGAAGCATCTTTTAGGGTTGTTCTCTGCTTGTATAAACTCTTCTCATATCAGCAAGTTAGCCTGCAAAACAGTGAGTTGACTCATGCCTAATTAAAGAATGTCTCCATATCCAAGATGAAAACAATTAAATGAGTAATTTACAAAATTATATTTTAACATTTGACAGAGCTAATTATGCCTACACTGCTACTGTAGGTAACCTAAAAACTACTGCATTATAATTATAATGTACTCAACTGGCACAGATTTAACCCACAACTTCAGGCTTCAGTTTTTTTTCTTCTGCTCTCAAACTAGTAATTTTTCACAAAATTCTATAAAAACTTCTAAAACAATATATCATTAGAAAGCAAGCAGAACAGTAAATTCATGTTAGAAGATACAAATAGCCACAGTTTTACATGATATCAAGGTAAAGGATTAGGTGTAATTTGATCAAAATCGATGAGTCTCCAAATAAAAAAGATGGGTTGATACAATAGATATGAATATTTGTGTAGTGTTTCTTGTTTGCTTCTCTTCACCTATATTTTACTTTTTAAAGATTTATTTATTTATGCACACAAGAACTGGGGCACAGGCCAGAGGTGTGTGTGTGGGTGAATGGATTCACCAGAGATATAGTGGGGAACAGAACAGGCAGATTGACTGAAATACACTGCTGAGGGGAGCAGCGGGCGAGTCAGGAGAGGTCTGCTGCACCATGTGGGTAACTCCCTGGCCGGGTATCGAACTTGTGCGGCAGTAGCTGCAGATAGCTTCATAGATTGGTCTTAACCCCTTGTGCCACCAGGGAGGCCCCTATATTTTATTTTTGCTTGTAAATTAACACTTAACATTAATGGATGGGATGAGGTTTTTGCATATATTCCTCATGGAAATCCTTACTTAATAAACTGGAATGTTAGTCCAATATACTATAGAGAGAAAATGAAATAAAATTGTTTTAGACCAACAGTCTTGTTCCAGTTTGCCTTCCTATTTCTTCTGCTACTGACAGATTCAGACACTTGTTCATGGTTGGACTGTTGTAATAGCACATTAAGCAGTCTCTGTTTCTGCCCCCTCTGTTCACTTCATTCTGTCTCTTCAGATTAATCTTCTTTGAATGCCTTCTTTGTTATTTACACCCTTTCAGTGACTCCTTCTACCAATAGGTTATATAAACTGCTTAACTTGCTGATCAAAAGTACTTAGTATTTATTCAGTATTTATCAGAAACTAGCAGCTACCTATATATGTTGTCCTGTTTAATCCTCACAGTAACCTGATGAGACAGATATTATTGTCCCTCTTTTATAGAGGAGGAAAGAGAAGCTCAGAGAATCTGAGTAAAATTCTCAAGGTTATATGGCTGATAAGTGATGGAGCTGGGATTTGAAGCTGACCTACCTGTTTCTAAGATTATCAGTTTAGCTACTAGACTAAACTTCCTCTAAAGAGATTCCAAAATCTGATCTTAATTTACTCTTTTATTTTAATGCCAATTCCTTTTCCATATCTAGTATCATTCACTAATTCTAAAATGTTAAATAAGCATCTGCCATGTGTCACAGTTGGTAAAACTGTTGATCTCTGCCCCAAAGTCCCATGGTCTTGTGATGATACATCTCTGCTCCAGGCAACCCAGTCAAATCGCTGTTCTCTATGCATGGGTGCCCTTTTCCTTCTTCATGACATTTTCTAATGCCTTCTTTCCAGATTCTGCTAATTCTTTGAGGATTATCTCATGTCACTCCCATCAACAGCGCCTCCTTAAACCCCTCAAATATTCAAACTAAAATAGTTGTTCTGCCACCAATTAGTTGTGTGAACTTGGGAAAGTTATATAAGTTCTCTGCACTTTATTTTCCTCAAACCCTGTAAAGCACGGAGAACTCCAATGTTCTGAACTACTAGGTTCCACAAATATTTGCTGAGGACCTACTGTGTGACAGGCACAGAAGAGGGGTAGAGACACAACGGTGAGCAAGGTAATGTACCTTCCTCGCGGAGCTGACATTCTGGTGTGCAGAAACATAATACTCAGGTAAACAAGGAAGAAAATTAGATGATTGTAGAAAACGTGATATGTGCTGTGAAGAAAAGAGAATCCAAAAAAAAAAATTTTTTTTTAGTTCATTGAGTAGAGACTGCCAAATCATCTCCAAATTATTAAAGAATACTAGGAGTGCACATAAAAAATCAGGACTGAAAATGAAAGAGGGTCAGAAGGTTTCCCTTGTGAGTGGGGTCCTCAGCCCTTGAATGAGTAGTGGTTATTTAGGGAGGAAAATGGGAACTGTCCACGTAAGGAGAACAAAATCTGCAAAAGCCCAGATACGTGAGCACATAGAACCGGTCCAGCGCGGCGTGTGCTGTCTGAGATGTATAAGAGAGAGTGTTTGTAAAGAAGCCAAAGTGGACAATGGCAAGTTCATGCAGGACTTTAAGTATAGAAAGGGGTTTGATCTTTTCCAAACAAGTGTAAACCATCTCCTGTCTTTCCCTACTTACACAGGCGCCTTTTACCTTTATCTCAATTGAGGATTTTTGGTGAATGGTAATTTAATTCTACCTGTCATTCCTTCTGTGAGACAAATATGCAGGAGTCTCTTCACCAGAGCACCTAGATCTTTATCTGCATAACTGTCCTCAAAAAATCCCTGCCCTGGGCCTCCTTGGTGGTGCAGAGGTTAAAGACAGCACTATCAAGCTATCACCAGCCACTGCAGCACAAGTTTGATCCCAGGAAGCAACACACATGGCACAGCAGACATTTCCTGCCTCGCCCACTTCTCCCCTCAGCAGTGTATTTCAGTCAGTCTGCCTGTTCTGCTCCCCACTCTCTCTGATGAATCCTCTTACCTCCTGCACCTCTGGCTTATACCCCAGTTCTTGTATGCATAAATAAATAAATCTTTTTAAAAAAATCCTGCCCTGGGCCACCTTGCTTAAGATCATTTCTGTAGAATTTTCTCTTCTAAGGTTAAGTTCTGGAAATATTTGGCAGTGAGTTGATCTTGGGTATGGTGGAGTGGACACCTTTCCCCTGGAGTACAATTTCTTAATCTTATATTGCAAAAGGGCCCTACACACTTTCTTAATTCCTGAACGTGAGAGCAGGATTAGACTATTTCTTAAGGAGCTTCTAGGATGAGTGTGGGTATACATTTTCAAAGGAATAGGAGATAGGAGGGAAGGCATGCTAGTTTCCCGACACATTAGAAGGACTTTGTCTATCAGATTCCTTGTAAGTTTTTAGAATGTTTAAGAGAAAAAAAATCAGGAGGAAGATATGGTACTTCTCAAGTCTGTTAGCCTTCCCCACCACTAACTTTTAGAAGGGAATCTAAAGCCTATAGAAATATGGTGGTTTTTAAATACTCAGTAGGATGGGTGAACGGCATCAGAGTAATTTCAGCCGGAGTCACATTTTTATTAGAGCCAATGTAGTTTAGGAGGTATATCAATTAAGGCACTTGAGGGAAGTTTAGTCTTAGAACTTGAAAGGATAGCTGAATATATTCAGAAGTTAAAAGAAGTTATTGTTGAAAAGAAAACCTCAGAAATACTGAGTGGGATGGGCTAGAATATTCTCTAGACCATCTAAAATATTCTAGATCATGTTGGAAATGAGTTGAGGACATTTAAAGTTTATAAAAGATAGCAAATCTTCATTTTCACTTGTCTTAATGCTTTGCTTTGCTTTTCTGGGAGTTGGGGAGGAAGGTGGTACAGAGGGACCCTTTTGAAAGCACTGCAGTTAGGGGACTAGATGTTCCTTGGTCTTGGCCCTCCTTACTTCTAAACTCATAAGAATGATTTGTCCTGACTCTACCTTTGTTTTTTAGAGAGGCTCTATGTACAAAAAACAAAACCATCTTATCTTTAAAAATGCTTTTATGAAGGAGAAGTGAAGCTTTACAACTGTATATTTTTATGTGCACCAGGCCATGTCCCATGTTCCAAGCCTTTATTTTCTCTAGAAGACAAAGGCTGTCTTCTGCTACTTTACGGTGCTACCTGGACTGCTGCTCCTTGTCTTTCAGAACATCATTAGCAGAAGAGAAGTATCTTTAAAACAACTTGGAGATACAATTATAAGAAACGTGCCTGTAATCTTTCCTTGTTCTTTAGCTTACTGAGGTTGTTTTCTATGTAGGGTAAACTGAGGGTTTCTGCAAAACTCTTCCATTGTGCGATTATAGGACTGAGTGCTTTCCTTTCAGAATTGCACTTTTGCGTAAAGAAATGATCTCATGAAATCTATGTTTAAAGAAAACGATAGATCCTAATATATTGGTGTCAGGGTGACAAATGCAGAGCATGCATGCTACTACCCACCACTCCTACCCTGTGGCAGGCATAACAAATCAACCATGGAACCCTTTCACTGAATCTCAGTAGGGCCTTAGAATCCTTGCCAATACATGGTCCAGGAGGCATTAGCAGTCAGTTAGGATTGGTATTTGGGATCAAATCAATGTGCTCCCAGTGTGTGGATTGAATTGCTTGTAAAGTTGATGTAGCAGAGAGTCATTACTTAATAGGAGGTCTCTAGAACACTTACCTTTTGGTAAATGGAGGGAGGTGGAGAAGAAGGATGTCTCTCTGATTGTACAAGAGTGAAGTGTTAAAGGATAGGAATGAGTGTTGGGACAATGGTGGACTTCACAACTCGTCTCTAAAATACCATTGCCCAAAGAATAAAATACCTCTGCTCAGGTGCCTTGTATTTCTCTATGCTCTAATTCCACTAGAAAGGAGAACTGAGAGGTTGTACAAGAACATTAATTAAAAATATCCACCCCATTAGTTTCTACCATTCCACTTTTAGGCTCTAGGGAAATTTTCTGCTGGGTAAAGTACTGCATGAAAAAATCATCTCGGAATCCCGAAGAATCATAATTCTAAAGCTACCTATTGATTAGAAAAAACCTCTTGTCTGGTCCCTGATCATTATCTTTTGATAATAATTTGTAATTTATTTTAAAGGGCATCACTTTATGTTTTCATAGTCTTGCTCAGAACTTCCTAATGAATAAATTTGTTTCATCCAAAGAAATGTTTCCTCTTTGGGGTAAGGTATGCATACGAAGATAACAAAACATATCTTGCTAAATTAAAAAAAAACTCCTCTGTCACCTGCACACAGAATATTTCTAGGTGGTTTGGTAGGACAACTCTTTAGAGAGTTAACTTTGGAAAACTGTATTTAGGAGAAAATTCATAAATGTTGCCTGTGTGTCAAATAGACTGTAAGGAGGTATTCTGGAAGGAGGTTCTGGAATCCAACCCACACAATGTTTCCATATTGGTCTTCTCTTTGGACTAACTTGATAATTGGGGACCCTGGTCTCAGTTTTTGGTTTGCTTTTTGTTTTGTTTTATTTTGCCACTGTTGGACTTTTGAGAAAACTCTATACAGTAAAGTTCATTTATATAGTTCTGAGTAATATTTCCTGTGCTATTGTTCATGTCTTTGGCCCTGCCAAAAAGAACATAGGCTTCACATTAATTTTTCCTACGCATACTATTTTGTATGTGTTCTTCTTTATTTTTGGTGGCTGTGAGGTCACCAATTTTGTTTTCCCTTTGGTATCCAATATTGGACAATTTTCTGTGGCCTCAGAAAGGCTCAGAGAGAACAGATGTTGTATAAACCATATCCCCCGCATGTTTTCCCACTTATGTTTTCCTTTTGAGAAGAAAAAAGCAGAGGCTGGCTTTCTGTGTAAGGAACCTTTCTTAAATGTCCAGAGAGTGTTTATTATTAAATCTACCTTGCCTCTATTGTGGGAGAGAATGCTCCTTTTTGAATGGAATGACCAATAAACTCTTCAGTTGCTTAGAGAGGTTGACAAAAAATAGTTTGTAAAGATATCCATCACTCTGGGTAGCATATATCAGTGACTAGTTTACTTATTTTTTAGTATAATTTTATGGAGACCTTTTAAAATACATATTAAGTTCCAGCAAAGGTCAGCAAGTCCAGTGCCATATGTCAGAAATTTCAGCAGTGATTTGCCACTCTACTTGTTTGAATGACAAAGACAATTTCAATGTCTATGAACTTTAAACTCTGGATATTATATCCATGGGCCAGTTCCATTTCACCAATTCGAACCAGAAATTTATGTCACAGCTTTCACCCTTTTTCTCTGTGTAAATTTTGTGCCCCCTCCCCTACAAATGTTTGAAATAAGCTGAATAAACAGAACACAGTGGGTAACCTGGGGAGTGTTCTAATCAGAAATATTTTCACTCATGGGGTAAGGCTTTATATAACCCACTGGGGGCTGTGATTTGAACCACCCATTGCAAGCAATAAAGCATTGAAACGAGGGCGAATTTTTATCAGCTCTCCAGAACCATACTTATTTATTTTTTTCTCAGCTGCTCATGTAAAACATCACTGTGAATTGTGCAAATGCGTAACACTGCTTGTCCTTTGGGCAATGCATTTAAATGTCAGTTTCTATTTGAAGTTAATCTTTTCCGTTAAGATTTCTCTTCTTCTGTCCTCCAAGTGTCAGAGGATAGTATAAAAAAAAAGTGCATTGAGGGGACAAATACAAAATAAAATCTAGCCTTGTACATAGCATAATTCAATATTGGATAACTGACTTCTAACATACACTGGAGTCCAGTGTGTTCTAACTAAAAATTTGGTCCTACAAATTAAAAACAGTGAGCACAGAAAGAAAAGGAAAAATACTGGATGGTCTCACTCATAGCAGGAATTTAGAAAACCCAAATAAGAGACCAGGAAAAAGACTAATCAGTACAAAGTAAAAATCAAAATCAACAAGCAACTATAAACCAGAGACACACTTGGTGGGGGGGGGGGAAGGGAGGGGCGGGGAAAGGAAGGACTAGAGTCAAAATGGGGGGGAGGTGCAATTGTATGGGGAATATAACCAAAATGAAAATGCATACATTGGGCAAAGATGAAAAAAGATGTCAGAATTATATAAAATAAAATATTTAAATAAAAAAAGATTATGTTTAAAAAATAAAAACAGTGAGTTGTGGGGAAAAGATTTCTCTATTTCATTTTTACAAAACTAATTTTGCTATAAACTATCCTGAAAAGGTTACATAATATATGTGCAGAACACTTACGTGAAGTTTAGCCTAATATTCATAACCAGCTTAAGAAATAGAAAATTATCAGTATCCTCTAAGTCCTTTGTTTGTTCCTTTTGAATGATTTTGCTATCCATTTTCCTAGGGGTGAACTCCATCCTGAAATTTATTACCATCTCTTTCTTCTTTTAGATAAAAGCTTTATTTATTTGAATGTTTCCATAAGTAATTTTTGAGCCTGTAGAATTTGAACCTTATATAAATGAAACATTTTGTTCAATGTTTTGCTTGTAAGATTCATCCACCTTAATGTGGATAGCTATCTTTTATTTATTTTCACTACTGCATGGTACTCCACTACATGAAAAATAACCTCCACTGTTTAGTTATTCTGCCAGAGAACATTTTGAGTTGATTTCAATTTTTTGCTTTTTGCAAGTAATCTTGCTAGAGAGATTCTTGGTCCGTGTTTCATTTTACAGGTAAGAGTTACTCTAATATATATGTTTATGTTTGTGTGTGTATGTCTTTATAGAATTAATGAGTCTTAGGTTATGGACATCTTCAACTTTTTTGCTATTGCTACACTGAATTTTGTTTTTACTCAACTTTTAATAGTGTGTATTAAGGAAATCAATCTTTTGAGTACAATTTCAACTTAATATTAATTTCTGTTTTTTCCCCAATATGCTGAAACAATTGTCCTTATCTTATAGTTAGAGATCTACATGAAGCTGTTTTGCTAGCTTTTCTGTGTTTTTCTTCTTTGTCTATTCTGTTTGTGTGCAATGAGTCTACACAAATTCCTTCCATCCCTCAGCATGACACCATGGTTCCTTTGCTCACCCATACTTTAGGTCTTTCCCATATTAATAGGAAGAACAATACTCCTCTCTACCTGTGACTGAAGTGGTCACAGATTGTTTGATCTGATTATCTCCCTGTTCTTCTGGAAATAGTAATTCTTTTCTTTTTTAAAAGAGTATCTTGTAAATTTCTTACATTTTTACTGTAATATACACTTAATATAAAATTTACCATCTTAACCATTTTTTTTTATGAGCATAGTTCAGTTGTTTAAGTACAACTAATTCCCAGAACACTTGATCTGGCAAAAATGAAACTCTATGCCCATTATATAACAACTCTTGATTCCCCCATCCTCCTATTTCCTGGTAACCACCATTCTCCCTTCTGTCTCTATGAATTTAACTACTTTAGGTACTTCATATAAGTGGAATTATACAGTATGTGTCCTTTTTGTGTGTGACTTATTTCACTTTTGTATAATGTCCTCAAGGTTCATCTGTGTTAAGGTATAAATCAGATTTTCTTCTTTTTTAAGGTTGAATGATATTCCATTGCATGTATATATCACTATCTGCTTATCTGTCCATCAGTGAATGAACACTTAGGTTGCGTCAACTTTGCCTGTTCTTGATAATGCTACTATGAATATGGATGTATAAATAATCTCATTAAGACCATGTTTTCAGTTCTTTTGGGTACATACACAGAAGTGGGATTTCTGAAGGACTTCCTTCTTCTTTGAGGAGTACTGCTGCTACGTCTGTTCATAACTTGTGAAGGCTGCCAATCCAATTATAGGGCAAAGCCTTCTCTTGCTACAGTTAACTGACAAGTAAAATCAGTAGTTCGTTCCTGGGAGATTTCAGAGTGCAGTTGAAGAAAATAATTAAGTCCTCTTGTGGTGGGCCTTGTGATGGTTACACAGGTGCCCTGTCAGGTGGAGACATAAGAGGAACATTTTTTTTTTCCCTGACAGGGAAAAATGAAGTCACAAGGTAGAAAGAAATAGATGATAAATAATAGAGTCCTGGCAGTACATACTTTATTGTCCCTTCCATAGTCACATGAGCATGTAAATTCCTCTCATTCCTTAATCAAATTGAATAGAACTTCTATTTTTTTCACAGCAAATTGCAAGCCTAACAAAGTATCATAGTTTTACCCATCTTGTGTACTAGGAAAATTCTAGTGCACATGATAGGTAAAACCCTTATAATGTGTTTTTTTTTAATTGCTACCCAGAAGGTAAATAAGACTAAATCCCATATTAATGGTGAGAACACGTGGTCTGTAGCCAGAAGACCATGGAAGAGGATTAAGCATGGCCTAGTTGAATGACTTGAACCATAATTTCCTTATGCATAAAATGAGGCCTGTATCTTACTAGGTAATTATAAATGTTGAATGAGATAACCAGACTAAAACTGATTTGTAACGCAAAGCCATTTCAAAGAAATAGTAACCAGTAAAGGGGTCTTCAACCACAATGTAGATATCTGGAATGTAATCAGAATTCATGAAGGGTGAATGATTTATTTCTAGCTACTAACCATAATGATCTAATACTTATGAAGCCCTTTAAAAAACAATGTATGCAAAAGAATGCCTGTAGTAAATCTTGATTCATTTGTATTCCAACCTTAGTGTGAATGGAATGGGTGGAGTTTGAGATAGGATGGCGAGAATTGCCTATAATTTTGAAATCATCTCTGGGAGTTTGTAACACATGTGTGCTTCACCCATCACAGGTGTCATGCCAGAATACAGTTGAAAACTTACAATCATTAGACAGCTATGTGAAGCAGGAGGATACGCTTGCCAACGTATGCCTAGCAACTAGCAAGATTCCTGTCCTATAGGTTCTCAGTCAATATTAAAATTACCAGAAGCTAACGTGCTAAAGAACTACAGAGTTTTACTTCTTTAAATAGATACTAGAATTTCATACTAGTGCCAAGTGGAAAGGAGTATGTTTCCTCTTTACCTTGTTTAGAGGGAAAATATCATGCTTATGATATTTGTAGATGATTTAAGGTTTTAGTTACAGATGCTAAATCATTCCTTTGAGGATCTAGAAGGAGTTTTGAATAGAGTGGCATTTATTTACTACAGAAATCCCATTACAAGGCATCCTAATTCACAGGAGTTTGTTGATGTATTAATGAAAATAATTGATTGAAAAAATAAATATCTTAGTGTAGTAGGTCATCCTAAGGAAGAGAGAGATCTAAAGAGGTGCTCCTTGTTTTAAAAGGAAAAATATTTATCCTGCTAAAGATTCTGCATGGGAAAAATCTTTGAATTTCTCTAAGAATAAGTTATGGAAGATGCTGATCAACCAAAGAATATGGAAATGAGATAGAGGGCTACAGTTGACTACTTTGGTTTTTAAATATTTCATTTTTTAAAAAGTTGATAACAAATTGTAAAGTGATTTCCTAGGGTGTTGGCAGAGTGAGTGTTGGGGAAGAGAACAATTGCTCCTTTGAGGAAGCTTGTTGGGTGCTTACCTCCCGCAGTTAGGTTTTTCTATTTAAGAAAGCCATCTGCTTCATTAAACTTTCCAAGATCAGGCACTATCTACAGGGAGTTCCACAATGTCTTAAAACTGAGAACTGCAGCAAAGTTTTATGTTGCTGCCAGAAAACCAGATGTTAACCAGATTGTCAAGTTCTTTTTCCCTTCCAGGAACAAAGATTTCAAGTGAGGCTGAGTGAATGCAAATGTTGGGCAATCCTTATGGTGAGAATCTGAAGCCAACATTGACCTTTCCCATCAGTGTTCATGAAATCCCTCTAATATCAATCAAAGGGAATTCTGTTTATGCTGTAAAAAAAGAGAGAGATTGTGTGAGAGGGACATTCTGGCCTTCCACATTCTCAGTATATTTTTCTCCCAGAAAAAATTATGCATACTAAGTACTGGGGAATTCCATAGATATTCCCAGTGTGGTTTCCTTAACCTGATGTACATTTCTCCAGTTTTGGATAGGTTTTCTTTTCTCATTGTTCCCCATGCAATGCTTACTGATCTCAGAAACATTGAATAGAGGAAAATATGCACTGGTAATCTAAAATGGAAACTGCTCTTCTCCATGTCTCCCAAGAACTGACATTTGAAAATGTGAATTTTTTTGACTGGTACTCTCAGCAGAGATTTGCAGGCACAAAAATAAGTGTATCATTTGTAGAAACAAGTGAAAGAGGTGGTATGATCAAATGATCTGATAACAGAAAGGCCTCCATTTTTGTTTTGAAAGTTCTAATTTAGTTCCTGGGATTAGGTGGATCAGAGGTTTTCCCTGTACTAACCAAACAGGGCAACATTCATGTGATTTTACAGATCTTAAACTCCTCCATATTTTACCCTCTTTTCAAATTAGACCAAATCAAAACACTAAGCAACTGAACAACAAGAAATCAAAAGCCATATTTTCTTGTCTTAAATCGCTTCTAATATTTATTTGTTTATTTAATTTTTAAAAATATTTAAAAATCATTTTCATTGAGGTAACATTGGTTTACAATGTTGTATATGTTTTAGAAGTGTAGGGTTACAATTCTTCAAATGTATGTTATCAGACCACACACACAGCTGAAGCATCAATAATCCTCTACCACAGTCCATTGGGCCCCCAACCTCCATTCTTCCCCTCTGGTAACATCAATTCTGCAGTCAGAATCCAAGTATTCATTTTATTTTGGTTTTTGTCTGTTCCTTTACTTTGTTTTCTGTATTCAACACACAAGTGAAATCATCTGATATTTTTCTTTCTCCTTAGGACAAACTTTGCTTAGCATAATCCTCTCCAGTTCCATCTATGTTGTTGGAAATGGAAAATTTCCATCTTTTTATTTTATAGCTGAGTAGTATTTCATGGTGCATATATACCATATCTTTTTTATTTGTTGTTGGGCACTTAGGTTGTTTCTGTATCCCAGAATTCAGGCTATACTGCAAATCTGTAATAATCAAAACAGCATGGTACTGAAAAAAAAACAGACACAGAGACCATCGGCCAATGGAATAGAAGTGAGAACCCAGAAATAAATCCACAACTATATCGACAGTTCATCTATGACAAGGGAGCCAAGAATATACACTGAAGAAAAGAAAGCCTCAACTATTAATTTTTAATCACTGGAGTCTATAAATATTCAGATTAAAATAGCTTTGCATGGTTGATATAAAAAATAAAGGGAGAACCAGGCTTAACAGGGACATTCCATTTCTCAGTGTCCTTTATTCTTCACCTACACCACAGTCCCATCTCTGTTCAGCTTCCTTGAAGACCCTGTGAAAGATTTGTGTAAAACACTCTTCCTTTGCTAAGGAAAGAATCTACATTTCCTATTGGTTCACCTTTATAGGTAGATTTTTTTTTTTCACAGAAGATTTTTATTTACCAATTTTGAAAGCAGTAAAGTGCTATGTAAATATCACCTCGTAAGTCTGTAGGATTCTTAGTAATTGTTTTTGATATTATAATATTTTACATCCTTCTATTTCTGGCAAATATTATCCAGTCTAATCATTGTAAACTTCTGAAAAATTAGCTAGCAAATTCTCCACTCACCACCACAAGCAGAAAACTCATTGTCATGGCTACATTGCTCTTTTTCCCAACTGTATTTTCTCTTCCTGAAAAGAAATGTGTTATCTTTTCACTCCCTGGCAACACTTGGATTTCTGCTATACTAAGACATAACAGCTACAGATAGAACAGCTTTCTTATCAAATGAGCCATGTATTTTAAAATTGCCAACTCAACAAGAATTAACAAAGTTTTGCTTGAAAAATGAGAATATCACTGAAAGAACATTTATAAACCAAAAAGCAGTCACCTCTTTAAAAAAAAAACTTAAATCATCATAATTCCCTCTCAAAAATTTTTTTCACCCCTATGGTCTGCAAGTAATACACCCCAGATTTTCTTTACAAATCTAAGAAGTAGTCTACCTGTCAGTTTTGCAAATGTGAGAGAGACTCCTTGGCTATTTGCCTGTGTTCTGCCGCTCCTTTACTACCAAACAGAATTTGGATCAATTTTTGATTAATGTTGATACAAAGAGTGGAGAAAGAACTACAGAAATCTTAGCAATACACACAAATACAACCTGGAACTGTTCTAAGACTAGAACCAAATTGCAAGCTCCTTTTTGCTAGGGACCATGCCTCCTGCTCTTTGTGTCTTCGCATTTCTGTCACAGAACTGAGCATATAATCTGTGCCAAATAACTGCTCTGGACAATTAAAACTCATTTTCTCCCAGTTCAAAGGGCTGATTAGAAAACTTTAAGAAAATGTGCCAAGAAGAAAAAATTTACTCAAGACCTGTCAAGGCAAATATCAACACACTTGGTTTAGTAAATGTATAATTTAAAGTAAGGCCTCTATTGACTGACTAATGTTGCTGCCCAACTGTCAGGTCATTAGTCCCACCCATCCTTCTCATTTGAGGTAACCCTAAAAACAGTTCTAAAATAGCCTTTCATCTGAAAAATTCCCATCTGCCCCACCCACGATTGCAGCTGGCATCACTTTCCTTCTAGAATGCCCTTGTTATTGGATTTAAGGGAATTCAGAAATCTGCATACAGAAAAATCTGACAGTCCTTTCCTTAACAAATATGTCATCAGTGCTCACTATGAACCAGGTCACTGGGTTATATTCTGAAAAAAAAAAAAAAAAAAAAAAAAAAAAAAAAAAAAAACAATGATGAGCAAAACAGACCAGATCTCTTTTCCCTTGAGTGGAAAGTCTGGTGGGAGAGAAAGGAAAACAAGTAAGCAGAGAAGTGAGTATACTGAGAATTCTGAGAAAATCAGGATGAGGAATAGATTAGACCAGATGTAGTTGTTTTTGATTTCTTCTTTGGCCAAACACTTTTCTCGCTTGGATTCTTTGAGTATCAGCTCAACTATTCAGTGAGCATGCCAAGAAACCATACACAATACAGGGAGGTTTGAGTCAAGGAAGTAGCAATGGGAGGTATGCAAGTCAGAAGAAGAGAAGGAAAGGGCCTTCCCGGTGGCGCAGCGGTTGCGAAGCTGCCCGCAGCCTCTGCAAGGCCGGTTGGATCCCCGGCTGCTCCCCGGCCACCGGAGGAGGGTCCCACATGGCGCGCAGACCTCTCCTGCGGCCCGCTGCTCCTCTCAGCAGTGTACTTGGGTCCTTCTGCCTGTTCTGCTCCCTGCTCTGGCTCTGGTAAATTCTCTCACCCTCCCATGCTTCTGACTGTACCCAGTGCTTGTGTAAATAAATAAAAATAAATAAATCTTAAAAAAAAAAAAGATTCAATACAATATCATCCCTGTTGTGTTTTAGAGACAAAGTGTGATGTAGATAAGTAAGAGGGAACTTAGTGCAGACCCTGAGTTTATGCTGTACTTATGGACAATTAGAATTTGGAGTGTTCTGAATCCTCTTCTTTCTTTACTGCTGTTTGATTGTGCCTTCCAGTACCATGTGACCACCAGTACTTGCTATCTCTTGTCCTTTTGATGGTAGCCAGTTTACCAGGTGTGAGTTGATACCTCAAAATGGTTTTGAATTACTTTTCCTGGATTAGTGATAATGA
Organism: Talpa occidentalis; assembly: GCF_014898055.3. NCBI lineage: Eukaryota > Metazoa > Chordata > Mammalia > Eulipotyphla > Talpidae > Talpa > Talpa occidentalis. Next base: position 40,844,216 of record NW_023605083.1, on the reverse strand, counting down.
AAACCTTTTCATGTATATGTCGGCCATTTGTAATTCTTCAGAAAAAGTTCTTTTCAGGTCCTTTGCCTATTTTCTTACCAGATTACTTTTTTTTTTTTGACTATTTAGTTTGTATGGGGTGCTTATACATTTCTCATATTAACTCCTAATTAGACACATGCTTTTTAAATATTGTTTCACCATTCTGAAGGTTGTTTTTTCATTTTTGTGATTATTTCTTTTGTTGTGCAGAACCTTTTAGTTTGATATAATCCCACTTGTTGAAATTTCCTTTTGTTGTTTGCATTTTGATTGTTATATCTAAAACATCATTTCCAAGATCAATGTCAATGATGCTTATCTCCTTGTTTTCATCTAGGAAATTTATGGCTTCTGGTCTTAGAAGTAAATCTTTAATATATTTTGAGTTAATTTCTGTGAGTTGTATAAGGCAGTGTTCTAGTTTCATTCCCCTGCATGTAAGCATCCAGGTTTGCCAACACCATTGATTGAAGACTTTCTTTCCCCAGTAAATAATCTTGACTCTCTGGTGAAATAATGACTGAACATATATGCAGGAATTTATTTCTGTGCTCTTGATTCTGTTCTATTGATTAATGTGTCTGTTTTTATTCTAGTATCATACTGTTTTGACCATGGATACCAGTTTCAGCATTGTGTTGAATAAGAGTGGTGAAAGCGATACCCTTGTCTTCTTCTTCATTTCAGAGGACAACTTGAAGTTTTCCCCACTGAATATTATTATTCTGGATTGTCATACATGGCCTTTATTATGTTAAGATATATTCTTTCTATATCCAATATGTTGAGGATTTGTTGAAAGGTTGTTGAAATTTGTAAGATACTATTTCTGCATCTATTAAGATGATAATGTGATTTTTGTCTTTTATTCTATTAGTGTGAAATATCAGATTTATTGCTTTCTGTATGAAGAACCAGCCACACATCTCATGACTAAATCCCACTTGATCATGTTATATGATGCTTTCAATGTCCTGAAAGTTTGGTTGCTAGTATTTTGAGATTTTTTTTTTTTGCATCTATATTAATCAGGAATATTGCCCTATAGTTCTCTTTTCTTGTGGTGTCTTTTTCTGAATTTGGTATTAGGGTAATGCTGGCCTTGTAAAGTAATTTTAGGAATATTCCTTCCTCTTCAAACTTCCAAATGCATTTGAGAGGAATTGGTGTAAATTTTCTTCAAATGTTTGATAGAATTCTCTTATTCTAGGCTATTTGTTGGGAGGTTTTTGATAGTGATTCAGTCTCGTTGCTTGTTCAGATTTCCTATTTAGGACTAAATCTAGGTAGTTATATGTTCCTGGGGATCTACCTATTTCGTCTCTCTTGTTCAGTTTGTTGATGCATATTCTTTTATGTTTCTTATATTCATTGTATTTGTGTAATATCAGCTGTAACATCTCCTATGTTTATAATTCTTTTCCTTTTTTTCTTTGTTTGCCTTGTTAAAGGTTTGTCAATTTTGTTTATCTTTCAAAGAATTAATTGTTGATTTTGTTAATCTTTTCTGTTGTTTTCCTATTCTCTTTTATCAATTTATATTCTAATCTTTATTATTGCCTTCCATCTGCTAGCTTTGGGCTCAATCTGTTCTTTTTTAGTTCCTTGAGGTATGATGTCAGCTTGTTTATTTCAGATCTTTCTTTTTTTCTTGATGTGTGTTTTTATATCTATAAACCTTTCTCTTAGAACTGATTTTGTTGCAAGTCAGTTTTGCTATGCTGTGTTTCCATTTTCATTTGTCTCAAGTTATTTTTTATTTCTCTTTTGATTTCCTCTTTGATATATTGGTTGTTCAGTAATATATTGTTTAATTTCCGTATCTTTGTAAAATTTCCAGCTCTCTTCCTTTTATTGAATTCAAGTTTCATACTGTTGTAGTTAGAAAAGAATCTTGATATAATTTCTGTCTTCTTGAATTTATTGATACTTGTTTAGTTGCCTAATATATAATTTATACTAGAAAATATGCTGTGTGGACTTGAGAAGAATTTATATTCTGCTGCTATGGAAAGGAAGGTTCTTCATATGGTTGTTAGACCTATATGTTTTATAGTGTGTCAGATTTACTGTTTCCTTATTGACTCTGTGTATGAATGACCAGTCCATTGTTGAGATTGGGGTGTTAAAGCTCCCAGTTTGGACCTCCCTGGTGGTGCAAAGGATTAAGCACAGCACTGTGAATCTATCTGCAACCTCTGCAGCACCAGTTCCATCCCCAGCCGGCCAGGGAGCTACCCATATGGCACAGCAGACCTCTCCTGTCTCGCCTGCTGTTTTGCTCGGCAGTGTATTTCAGTCACCCTGCCTGTTCTGCTCCCCACTCTGTCTCTGGTGAATCCTCTCACCCCCACACACCCATGGTCTGTTCCCCAGTTCTTGTATGCATAAATAAAAAATCAAGCCCCCAATTATTATTGTAATGCTGTTTATCTCCCCTTTTAATTTTGCCAGTATTTGATTGAAATATTTAAATGGCCCAGTGGTGAGTGCAAACACATTTACAATTGTGATATCTTCTAAATGAATTGACTCCTTTATCATATTTTTTTGACTCTTGTGGCCATTTTAGCTTAAAGTATTTTTTTCTGCTATGTCTACTTCTGCTTTCTTTGGTTATCATTTGCTTGCAACATTATTTTCTATCCCTTCACTCTTCGTCTAGAGCTAAATTGGATCTCTTGTAAGCAACATATTATTGGAACTTTTTTTCCCTCAATCTTTTTGGGAAATCAATTCTGTGAATTTTTTGAAGAAATTAACATATTTTCATTTAAAATAATTATCGACAGGTAAGATCTTGCTATTGCCATTTTGTTAACTGTTTTATATTTTGTAAATCTTTTGTTCCTTTCTCTCCTGCTGTATCCTTTTGTGATTTGATTACTGTTGTGCAATAAGCTTTGATTTCTTAATCATAATTTATATATCTGCTGCAGATTTTTTCTTTGTGATTACTGCAAGGCTTATATAAAATGTTTTATAGCAATAACATCCCATTTTAATTTTCCTGGAAGACAGAACTAGAAGCTATGCTTAGTAGTTGGGAGGGACTGCTTATTTTCTTCTCTGTCTGGATGGGGCCATAAAATGGCTTCCATGGATGATCGGCCTTAGTGGTTGGGAATTCAAATGAGGCAGAATGCCAACCAAGTTCCCTGGCTAGATGGAGCCACCAACTCAGCTCTTGATCAGCAGAGCTTCTGATTTGGGACCTTTGCGCATTGGCACTACTGTAAGCAAGAGTATGGCCCGTCATGTCTTGAGCACTTAGTACTGTATGCTGTGCCCTCTTTGTTTCTTTCTCATTCCAGTGGTTGAGCTTGTAGATTCCCCAGGTGAGCCATGTGAGGTAGACCTGTGAGAGTCTCTCAGGAAGCATCCTGCAATGCCAAGGATTCTGCTTGTCCACATCAGGTTCTCCTTTTCTATTGGAGAAACTGTTGACTGTTCTGGTCGTGGTTCTTTGTGTGGTACTGTGCTGGTTTAGGGGAGGGTAAGGCAGTCAAAGTGAAGCTGCCTTTCTTACCATTCTAATGCTGTTTTTTTCCAATGTCTGATTGTGGGGATGGCGAGGCAGGGAGGTGCACAGTCAACAGTTTCTCCAATAGAAAAGAAGACCCTGATGTGGGCAAGCAGATTTCTACTATTTTGATAGGTTTCTGATTTGTGAAGTTTGCAAGTAGAAAGGAAGAAATAGAGTTCTGCTGTGCATTTAAAAGTTATTAGAATTTCTACATATGTACAGTATAACACAGAACTATTTATCTATCTTCTATGAGCTGAAGATCATGGGCTGAAAAGATTTAAAACAAGAATAGCTCTATGTCCCTTAAATTTTGTGCATTATGTAGGGCATTTCTAATAAGTGGTAATTTTCAAATAACCTGAACCAAAAATCTAAAATCTGCTTGATCAAAATCTCAGTTTGGCCTTGAGCATGTTAACCCTCTCTGAACCTTAGCTTGCTCATCTGTAGAATGGGGAAAATATTACAGATTTTCATGTGGCTCACTGCCTTATTAAGGACATTAAATGAAACATTGTATATAGAGTTTGCTCAGAGTCTGGCATTTAATAGACATTCAATGAATGCAAGAACCCTCATTCATTATGCATGTTTGCAAGAACTTGTGCATTATTCAGTATCTGGAAGCTAAGAAGAATTTGAAAGGCTCACTTTCAGCTCAGATACCGTTTCAAAAAATGACTTTATATGGGTCTTAAAAATTAATAGCTATACTTTAAAACCATTCAGATATGTAAATCATAGAGTTCAGTGGAAATACAATAACAGTATGATAATGGAAATAGCCATAAAAATACTAAAATAGGTAAAATTGACTTAAAGCTTATTTTTATGAGAGAACATGATTTCATTTAATATTTGCAAAAACATTTGGGTTTTAGTTACTTCTATTATATGGATGTAGATACTGAGGGATATAGAGTTTAAATTAATTGCTCAAGGTCCTGTGACTAGTAGTTGAAGATCCAGTAGAAAGTCCAGAAGAAACTTAACTTTTCTCTCTTTTAAGTCCATGGTCTTTATGACCAGTTTTGTGGCTACTTTTAAGCTTGGCAAAGTGTAGAGTACTGACTTGTACTCTACACTTTGCAGGATCTATTCTGATTCTTCTATGGTTGTGTCTTCTCAAGAGGAAGAAACCTGAAATGCCAAGGGGACTTGTGTACCTAAAACTTGTGATCAAAATCTGGGTACTTATGGTTTTGAAATTCTCTATACTAAAAGCCCCCCCAGCTAACTCCCCAAACTTGCTTAGACCTACTCCTAATGTGTCTTTTTGAGTGTAGCCCATCCATCGTGTGCACACTTCAAGTGGAATTGTGAGCTTGAGTGTCCATAGATGAGAATTATAAGGCCCCTAGAGATATGGGTTGTAACTGGAAGTAGTAAAGGAAGGGGTTGCAGGTACATAGGCAGGGTGCTGCCATGATCTTCTAGGACTGGATGTCCTATTTTGGCCTAGAATTACAGTTTGAGAACTCTAAATTTGAATCTGATCTTTCATTTCATAGTGAGGACATTTTTTCTCAAGGCAGGAGATATAAAAAATTTTATTTGACAGTCAACTGTCTTAATTTATAAATTTAGGTATTTAGTTTTGAGGATAGTTATAAGAACTGCTTTAAAAACACTTTATGCTCACTTTGTTATCTGGGTTATTGCTAGACCCAATGCCGGTGATTACTATTTTACCTTAAATGTGGGCTACATTTTAGATTCTTCATAAATCATAATATAATTATGAATTATATTCAGCACATTATAATTATTCATTGTAGAGACTTTATTGGTTTTTTTTTTATTTTGTTCTAGTAGGCAATTTAGTGGACTACACTCAAACTTTCTAGTCAACTTTCTCTGGGTGAGCAGAAGTTGAAGTCTCAGTTGAATTGCTTGGAGTCTACCCAGCTTATGTATTTTTATATGTCAGCCAGAGACTTGGGCAGTTTCACACCAAATTTGGGGCCAGCAATCTTCTAGTTCTCTCTTTTCTTTTCAGTTGCTATGGGTGGACTGTATTTGCCTTCTTTATCATGCCAGTGAAACTTTAGTTTTATCAGCATAATGCTGGAAGAACATTGCCTTTAAACTAAAGAGCTTCTAAACCAATGCTTATTTCTGTTTTTTTTTTTTTTTTTTCCCAACTGAGTATCCGCCACTGGCCCCAAAATCTGCCTTCTTTGATGACATATAAACACAACCACTACTTTTTCACTAATATATCTGTTGTGGTTATTTTAGTACAGCTTTTTTTTCGTTGGGCATAACATTGCTCATTTTCAGATGACCAAATAGAACTGACTTCATTTTACTCAAAAATTTCCACTCCAAGAGGAAAAATAATAAGTAATAAGCAACACTTGGTTCCTTGTGGTTGATTTTTTTTCACCTTTATGTTTATCTGCAAAATGATTATTTCATCTACAAAATATCTATCCTTGGACATTCCAAGTATGTATCTTATTGCTAGTGATTGAGACAAAGTCAATGTGTATAGAATATCAAGAAAAAAATATGATTTTCATGAGAACAAATGTCTATTTGTTGAAGGCAAGACAGCACTATGTATTTTCCCATTTTGGCTACATTAGTGTTTACTTGTTGGCACTTGATGTAAGTGACTCACATTTCCTACTTGCCTTACTGTTTTAACCTCTTGAAAAATATAGTAGCAATATCATTTCCAGATTATAGAACATCCATAATTAAGTTTACCAGTTTTTTTTTTTTAATTTAGAGTAGTTTGTGGGTTTTTTTTTTTTTTTTGAGTGAAGTGTTTGGGACAAAGTATATGAAAAACCCATAATAAAGATTTAGTATATAAACATATTACAAGAAAACAATATCCAAAGAGGAAAAAAAAGTCTTAAAAAGATAATATTTCATTCATATATGCTACTTTTAAATCTCTTTAGAAGGACTCGATTTGAATAGCAGATGACTGAACACTTGTAAAAACTCTAGATATTTTTCATTTCAAAGAGAGTTTCGAATGCATATGATCCTTTATGCCAAAATATAGCAATACTGAATAATGAATGAAAGGGATTCAACTCTGGAGGCATTACTGCTGGTTTCTAATGAGCCCCTAAGTCAGGGCAGAAGACTTCTCTGTACTGGAGTCAGAGGTGGCGAATGTTCCAGAGAACATGCCCATATAGAGGGATATTAACTCTCAAAATCTTTCCTATAATCAAGGTGGTGATTCAGGACAATCAAAAAAGGAATTTCATGAAAAATAAACTACTTTTATTGTCACTACTAACATTTATCTCACTTTTCTGACCCCCAAATATATTTTATCCATTAATACAAAATCCGTGTATAGCAATTTCTCTGTAATAGCTATGGTTAGAAAATAACCACAATAGATACCTGGATTAGTGGAATTTATGTTATATTTGGCCCTTCCTTGATGATTCATGAGATAATTTAGTATCTCATTTTACTTTTGGAGTCATTGAAATTATGAACATCTTTCCTTTACTTACATATTGATCATATTAATTTTTTAATATCCATTTTTGACTGCTTTCAGTGCATAAAATACATGTTATACTTATGAATAGAAAGCTTGCTTGAGTTTGAGAGTGTCATTTAATTGAGTGATGTAAAATTAGTAACTTATTATACTTTAAGTAAGTTCCTGCCCAAATTATGTTGCTTCCATTTCACAATGTAAGGTCCTGATGAATCTAAGGAATGAATAAATTATTAACTGTCAAAAATCTGAGGGAAGCTGAAACATAAATATAAGAACATAAATTTGGGACCATATGTTACAGAGATTTCTTTGGTTTTTAATTGTAATATTTTTTGACAAGATAGAATGCTAAAACAAAGATAAACAGTGAACCAACTCTCCTGGCAAAATTTGATGCTGTCACGTAAGATTTAGTACATCTGATCTCGATGTGCTTTTATCTCCAATGGGAAGGTGTTTCCAAATTCTTCCTTTTAAATTATGCTCCTACTAAAAAAGACTCCTTCACTCCATTTATTTGTTCCCTTCCCCATTCATTTATTTATTTTTAGCCCTTAATCTGTCAGTCATAGGTCTTGCAGAAAACATATGGAAGGCTCAAGCTGAATAATTGAAGAGGGTTTAATAAAAGGAAAAAGTGTGACTGGGGTTTAGGGAAACCATTAAGTGGCTTCACCTTCCACAGGATTGAAGGGGCAGTAAAGAGAGCATTGCCCTATTATCCAGACAAAGTAGCTATAAAGTATTTCCTGACAGGAGCAGTGACCTGCAGGACAGGGACACATTCCAACTGTGGAAAACCCGGCAGGGAATAATTCAGTGCAAGAAATCCCCTTGCCTCGCTCTTTTCCAACTTTTTCTGGTACTTCTGATTAACAAAATCCAGCCAGCAATGAGAGAAAGGGCCACTCTACTTTCTCCAAGAAAAAAGGTCCACAGAATGGATCTGAAGACACAGGTCAAAAATATTCAGCATTTGCTACCTTATGTGTTGTAAATTCAGTGTCCCTACCACTTCCATCTAGATGCAAGGAACCACATTTCCCAGAATCCCCTTCTCCATAGAGTTTGCAGTTAGGATTTTCCAGCGAAAGCCACTTGTGGGAGATTAAAAGGAACAGGATGAGAGACCATTATTTTGCATTATTATAATATTTCCATTATTATAGGTGGGCAGACTTGTGCCTGAACAAGCCATTCTGAGTAACCTTTAGGAAAACCCTTGAGAGTCACCTACTTTGCGTTGAAGAGTGAAATTGCTGGTGGAGTGTCTCTGAAGTTTTTGAGAGTCATAACCTCTTTCCACCAATTTGTGTTCTGGAAGGTTCATAGGATGACCTTGTCAGTGGCAGCTTGCCTACCACAGTTACCACTTTGAATGAGGACTCGTCTGTCTTCCCCATTTGGAAAATGTAGAGTGGTTGCAGTTTTCCTGTCTGAATCCTGACTGATACACAGTTCAATCCCTTTCTGTTGAGGTGCCTGAAATTTTCACTTTATTTTAGGAATGAAATTAGGTTAAATGTTAATCTTGGCACTGATAGGAGATTATAACAGGGAACCCTAAGAACGGTGAGATGAAAGGCTACTCTGGGAGTGAGTGAGGGTGTACAGAGGGAAGAATTTGTGTGCTGGAAGGAAAACAGTCATGCTGTGCGATGGAGTTCCCTGGTGTAGTTATGAAGAATTCATTTTTTTTAAAGATTTATTTATTTATGATTACAAGAGCTGGGGTATAGGCCAGAGATGCAGGGGGCAAGAGGATTCACCAGAGATAGAATGGGGAGCAGAACAGGCAGATTGACTGAAAGACACTGCTGAAGAAAGCAGTGGGCAAGTCAGGAGAGGTCTGCTGTGCCATGTGGATTTGTGGATTGCTTCATAGTACGGTGCTTAACCCCTTGTTCCACCAGGGAGGCCCAGAAGAATTCATCTTTAACTAAATTGTTGGGTAGAACTATAGGAATTCCTAATAGATGTGTGCCAGATTTGGTTTTGTAAGAAGTAATCTGCTGTTTCAAGCATACTGTCATTATAATTATCCGGGCTATTAACCTCTTAGGAAAATGACATCTGCCTCTTTCACACACAATACAGCTCATGGAGATGGCATTTGACACAGCTTCAGTCACAGTCTAAGCCAGTAGTTTTTTGTTTGTTTGTTTTAAAGATTTATTTTTATTTTATTTTATTTTTTTAAAGATTTATTTATTTATTTTTATTTATTTATACAAGCACTGGGTACAGTCAGAAGCCGGGGAGGGTGAGAGAATTCACCAGAGCCAGAGCAGGGAGCAGAGCAGGCAGAAGGACCGAAGTACACTGCTGAGGGGAGCAGCAGGCGGTAGGATTGGTCTGCGCGCCATGTGGGACCCTCCTCCAGTGGCTGGGGAGCAGCCAGGGATTGAACCGGTGCTGCAGAGGCTGCGGGCAGCCTCGCAACCCAGCGCTCAACCGCTGAGCCACAGAGGGAGGCCCAAGATTTATTTTTATTTATACAAGAGTTGGGGTACAGGCCAGAGTCGTGAGAGTGTGAGAGTATTCACCAGAGACAGAGCAGGGAATAGAACAGGCAGATGGACTGAAGGCACTGCTGAGGCGAGCAGCAGGCGAGACGGAAGGGGTTTGCCTCACCATGTGGGATTCTCCCTGGCTGAGCCAGTAATTGAACCCACGTTGTGGAGGTTGCAGACAACTTCGCAGTGCAGCGCTCAACCCACTGCGCCACCGGGGAGGCCCAATAAGCCAGTAGTTTTTATTTCACCTATATCTTAGAATCACTTAAGAAAGTTAAAAATATTCTAAGAAATATTTAAAGAATTTTCTGCCAGAATACACCTTTTCAAGTGCTTATAGATATTCTCAAGAATAGACCATATTTGGGGACACAAAACAAGTCTCAATAAATTTATTAAGATTAAAAGCATCTCAAGCAGCTTTTCAGATCATAATGGTATGAAACTAGAAATAAAAAGAGGAAAACCACAGATTTGTGGAAAATAATAGATATGCTACAGGACAGGTATTGGGTCAATGAAGATATCAAAAAAGAAGTCTTAGATTGAAAGAATTAAAATAACCCAAATGGCTATAATAATTAAAGAAACATAGAGATTCAATGTAGTCACTATCAAAATTCCAACAGCATTCTTCATAGAAATAAAATAAAAATTTCAAAAATTATTTGGAACTAAAAAGACCCCAAATAACAAAAATCAAAACAAAAAACCCAAAACTTCTGAGAAAAAAAGAACAAAGTAGAAGTGTCACACTCCCTGATTTCAAACTACACTATAAAATAATGGTAATTAAAACATCTTGGAATTTGATATTTGTGATAAGAACAAACACACAGATCAATGGAACAGAATTGAAAACCCAGAAATAAAACCACACATATGTAGATAATTAATATATACAAAGGAGCCAATAGCTTACAGTGGAGCAGGGAAATTCTCTTCAATAAATGGTGTTGGGAAAACTGGATAGCTACATACAAAAGGAAGAAATTAGCCTATGATCTAACATCATGCATAAAAATTTAATTCAAAATGGATTAAAAACTTGTATGTAATAGCTGAAACCATAAAACACATAAAAGAAAACATAGATGACATGCTTCTTGACATCAGCCTTAAAGATGTGTTTGGAGGGCCTCCCCGGTGGCGCAGCGGTTGAGCGCTGGGTTGCGAAGCTGCCCGCGTCCTTTGCCGCGCCGGTTCGATCCCCGGCTGTTCCCCGGCCACAAGAGGAGGGTCCCACATGGCGCGCAGACCTCTCCTGCCGCCCGCTGCTCCCCTCAGCAGTGTACTTGGGTCCTTCTGCCTGTTCTGCTCCCTGCTCTGGCTCTGGTGAATTCTCTCACCCTCCCGCGCTTCTGACTGTACCCAGTGCATGTACAAACAAACAAACAAACAAATAAATAAAAATACATGCCTCTTAAAAAAAAAAAAAAAAAAAGATGTGTTTGGAAACTTCAACTGCAAGGAAAAAAGGAAGCAAAAGTAAACAAACTAAAAAGCTTCTGCAAAAGAAGCTTATGAAAAAATATCCTATTAAATGGGATGTGATATTTTCATATCATACATCTGACAAGGGGTTAACATCCAAAATATAAAGAACCCATAAAATTCAGCAATATAAAAACAAACAACCTAACTAAAAAATTTGACAAAGATCTTTAATAAGTGGCGCTGGAAAAACTAGAAGTCCACATGTTAAAAGAATGAAGTTGGATTATTCTCAATGCACAACAATAAATTCTAAGTGGATTAAAGAATTAGATATAAGACCCGAAACAATGAAGTATGTAGAAGAAAACATTGGAAATATGTTGCATAGCATCAATAATAAAGATGTTTTGGAGCCTTGATCCCAACGACGTCTGAGGTACCTCATATCTTTGGAAGTGGTAATTATCCAGAAGACAAGAAACTACAAGTATTGGAGAAGATGTGAAGAGAAGGGGTCCGTACATGCTGTCAGTGGGAAAGTAAGATGACCATCCATTATGGAAACCAGAATGAACAGTTCTCAAAAACTGAAAAGTAGAATTCCACATTATCCAGTTATCCCACATTCAGGTTTTTACCCAACAACAACAAAAAACAAACCTGACAAAAAACATCAATTTGAAGAGATATATGCACCCCCAGGCCAAGAACTAGAGACAACTTAAGTGCCCATAGATTGATGAATAGATAAAAACAATGTGCTATCTGTGCACAATGGAATACTATTCAGCTATAAAAGGCTGTTATTTGCAGCAACATAGGTGGACTTAGAGGGAATTAGGCTTAGTGAAATAAGCCAGATAGAGAAAGACAAACTGTGTCATCTCACTCATGTGTAGTTAGAGAAAGCAAACAAACAGATGTACTAAATAACAAAAATAAAACCTTTGGACAATAAATGAAAAATATTATATACTCCATTTAGTCTAAAGTACAAAAACATGTTTTTAACTAACAATATTTTCAACTAAGATGGGTTTATGAGACTATAACTCCATCATAAATTGAGGAAGACCTGTATTTAGAATTTATAATTATTGAGCTAATCCCATTGAGATATATAAAAACCATATTTTCATTTAGTGTATATGCTTAAATGTAATTTAGTTTAACTGATTATGGTTTTTTAAAAATGGCATAATGTAATAATCCTCTGGAATTCATTTCCTTATAGGTGTATATCACTGAGATTCAACCACATTAATGTACATAAGTTTAGTTCATTTTCTGAAATGTTCTCTCTATGACAATGCTGCTATGAATTTTCTCATAGAGTTCTCTTGTATTGTGCAAGAAATTCTTTTTTTTAAAATATTTATTCATGCATACAAGAACTGGGGTACAGGCCAGAGGTGTGGGGGTGAGAGGATTCACCAGAGACAGAGTGGGGAACAGAACATGCAGACCTACTGAAACACACTGCTGACTGGAGCAGAGGGGGAGCCAGGAGAGGTCTGCTGCGCCTTGTGCGGAGGTCCCTGGCCGGGGATGGAACTCATGCTGCAGTGGCTATGGATAGCTTCACAGGCTGCCTCTTAACCCTGTGCAAGAAATTCTTGTGGGGATTACAATGGAGTCTAACTCATGGGTGGCATCTGATGTGAATGTTCAACTTTGCAAACTTATTGCTAGTTATGTAATACAAATGTGTGTAACTCATTTTCATTCCAGCCAGTAATATATAAGAATTTTCTTTACTAAATCTTTTGTGACATTTGATATTGCCAGCCTGATGGTTATGAAGTTGAATGTGATTGTTGTTTTATTTTGTATTTTTCTAGTTACAAATTACTCTGGAAACTCTATTTGACCACTGTTTCCTCATTTGATATGTTTCAGTTTCCATGAGCATTCAATATTTGGATTATTTGTCTTTTTTATTGATTTCTTAGAAATCTTTTCTTGATATTAATCCTTTATTGCATGTAGGTACTCAAAGAATTTTTCCCATCTGACTTTCGTTTTTCACTTCTTGGTTGCTTTTGAGGAATAGAACTTATTTTTAGTGTGGTTGAATTTTTCACCTTTTCATTTATGAATAGTGTTTCTTGCTTTTTGTTTAGGGCTTCTTTTCTCATTTAAAGAAAAGTAATACATATTGTCTCATATAGTTTCCTTTCATATTAAGACATCAGTATATAGGGATTGATTTTTGTGTATCATGTGAAGTAGACACCCAATTTCAGTTTTTTGCCTTGTGGTTAACTAATTTTCTAGGCACCACATCATATATCAAATCTCCATTTATCATGGGTCTGATTCTGGAATCCCTATGCTTTTTATTTTAACCTTTTTTCCCTATGTTTAAAAAATACTTGAAGTTTTATTTGCTTGCTTAATTTGTCTTATTTAATTTCCCCCTTTTATTGACTTGGAAGCTATAGTCTTTGTTCTATTCCTTTTTTGTTTACTTTTAAAAATTTTACTATGTGCACTTGGCTATAATGTGGTAACATACATCTGAAGAGGCATGAACCTATAACTCTGAATCTAACATAGTCTTGTAATATTCCCTCAAAAAAGACAATAAAAAATTTTAAAACCTATAGCTATTATTTGAATCATTCTCATAAATATTACAGGAGTCAGAACATTTACTATCCTCAACATGATACTCTTCAGTATTTTATTTCTATTCTTTATAGAAATACGTGTTAGTTAAAATTTTTTATATTAACCTTGTTTGATCATAGCTACCTTTCCCAAGTTATTTGCTTACCATCATTTCTTTCATCTTAGACTTTCCTTCTGGTGATCATATGCCTCTTTCTTAAAGTTTCTTTGGTGACCATCTGTTGACTATAAATGCTTTCTTCTGTTCATCTAACTAGAAATCATTTTTATAATTATAGGTTGGTTATGACTTTATCTCAGCATATTGAAAATATTTTATTGACTTCTGGCTGTTAAGCAAATTGTCATACTTCATAGAAGATCTCTGTATCGGTTAGGCGTTGCTGTGTAACAAACCACCTTAAAAATTCATTTATTCTCATGTCTATAAGCTGGCTAGGAGTCAGATGCTCTAGGCCGAACCTGGCTGGCTAGCTGCTTCAAGCTGTAGGTCTGACTGAACTTGGCTTTCACTATGATTTGGACTCAGATCAGCTCCATTTGTCTTCATTCTGAGCTCCAAATATTAGTTATTATTACAATCATTTTTTGTGAGATCAACTTGATGCTGAATTTCCTAGAGTTAAATTGTCAAGGATATGGATAGAATTACTAGTGTAGAGAAACACAAATTGGCACAAGGGAGGAGAGGAATAAAAGAACACAATTTTTTTTTTTTTTTTTTTTTTTACCAGTAGGATACTGTTAGCAGACACTGCAGTTATTTCTCATCATCCAGTCTGTGAAGAGGATGACATGTTCACTTAGGAATTCTGGGTAAATTAATGGTCTTCCGATTCCATTTAATACATCTGGTTATCCACTCTGTTACTGAAGAAAACATGCAAATGACCTTGAGAGCTTAAAAGGATATTTAGAAAGCTGTAAATTCTAATCTGTGAGCTCACTTTACAAATTTTTTTCTAAACTGAGGTTTATCTATATTCTTTTAATTAATATGCATTCACTGTAGAAAAATGATTTTTAAAGAGAAAACACAAGAAAAAGTCAAGCAAATGACACCAGAGAGAGAACCATCAATAACATTTTAGCTTATCATCTCTACTCATATATAAATATGGGGGTTATGAATAACTTTTTTAAAATATAATTCTTACTGTGAATATTCTTTTTCACTTACTGTATCTTGAATATCTTTCCATGGGACATTCTCCCTATAACTTCAGGGGCCCCGTTGTTGCACACGGTGTGCTTTCCATTTTCTATTAGAAATAATGCTGTCATACTATTTTTTGTCTACTGCAATACATGTTATGAACACTTGCAGATTTACAATAAATTAAAAGGAACACTTTCAGTAGTCAGTGAGGTGGTAACCAATATTGGAATCTGATTTCCCCCCAGATTCTTTATGACCTCCTAATTTGGTCAGACAGCTCTCCCCAGAAGTCCTCATGGCTCTTCCTTGTTCTGCTTGCTCTCTGAGCTGACATTCTGGCTCTTGGCAGGTCTATGTCAGTCACCCCTAACATCAAATCTATTATCTAGTAGTATAAGAAGTTTAGCATAGTGGGTTATAATGAATTTTCTGGCAGACTGTGTAGAATGTATAAGGCACATGTCTAACTGGCTTTGAATAGAATTGTCAAGGAGGTGATAACCATGTGCAAATGAATTAATGATTGGCAGATAGGAGCACTGTGTGATTTTAAAATGATAATAGCACTCTTACTCTGAGATACATCCATTAGCTACAGATGCCCTCAAAGTTATTAGACTAGATTAGTCATTGACTGGAATAATATTTCACCTTCTCCACTTTTATTAGTGTTTGTGTACATTTAGGAGCAAATGAATGTTTATCTCACTCATATTACTTAAATGCCAAATGAAAATGAAAACATAATTATTATATTTAGGTCTTGGTAGGGTGTCCCAATCAATTAGTTGTAATTTTAGGAATTCATTGGTGGGATAAAAACACTTGGCTTGCATTTATTTATTTTTTATTTTATATATCAAAAGGGCAGGTTTATTATTAAAAGAGAAGGGAAGGAAAGGACACTTGCAAGACACAATTAGGTAGAAAGAGCTGCCCCTGAAGGGGACTGATTTGTTAAGAGATGCTGGCATAGTCGCAGGCAGGCAGCCCTGGGAGGAGAGCTGCCTCTGCTGTGTTGCAAAGAGTGAAGGTTGGTGAAAAGGAACACCTGCATAGTCAGAAGCCGGCAGGAGAGCTGCCTTGGTTTGCATTTAATAGTACCAAGCCATCACCATTGTTGGAACTAATTTGATGTGGCATCAGGCAAATTAGTCAGCGATATGCTTCCCTTGGGTGAAATGCTTTTGGAGTTAGGCAGAATATTAGCAGGTGATCTATACCTGCTAGCAATAGATAGAGTAATACTCTGGTTCCAAATATAGCTATCCTTTGAATATTTTTGTTAACATGCAGATGTTCTTCACTGATAGGTTAAAAAAAAGATTATTTTAATTTTATAAGTTGGCAAAAACATTTTTATTAATATCATAATCTTGTGTTCTTGTTAATATCAACACTGAATGAAATACAAATTTTTAGAAACGAGTTTCAAATTCAGCTCATACTAAGGAATTCCATATATTTTGATGGTAAATGAAAGTAAGGCATCCCCAGTCATCCAAGTTCAAATTTTGTTCTCCAAGATTAAATTTGTTTTAATTTCTGTCTTAACATGCTACACAGTAAGAAAGAGGTTGTTGATTTAGATCATTGATTTATTAACTTAAATGATAACAAGTGTATGCAGGGATGCTCACTAACACTTTAGATTCCCGGGAGCCACCCCAGAATGTCTGATTCGTCTATCTTGGATGTGAAAAATCAACATTTTAAGTAAACACCTTGGGGATTCTTTTGAAGGTAACCATGAGCCCACACTTGGTGACACAAAACACTTCATTTGACCTTTGTGATAAAGAACAGAATTGTCTCATGGATATAAGGGGTGACATGTCTTAGCACATTGCGTTTCAGAATTGGGACAGCTGGCAGTTCATATAATCCACTACATTTTTAAGGAAAAAGTTACTCATATAAGTGAACCTGGAAGGAGAGCTATCTCTTAGGTAACTATTTCTTCCCGTTATTAATTGCTCTCTCTTTTATCTGTAGCATCCATTTGCTGCTGGCTGTGAGTCAAACTTCTAAGGGAAAGATTATATTCTGCAATCACTTTGAACCAAAATCTCTAAATTGATTAGCCGCAAAAGAAAATATCAAAAATCCAACTTTGCGGTTGACTTTAGGGGCAATATGAGAGGTCTGACAACCTTTTTTATCCACTAAAAGTTAATGATTAAAATTGAGGGACAGGTAATTCCCACCTTAAATCTTGTGAGATGTGAATCACCCACTGTGACTGTACTACAATGTCAGTGGAACTTCTCTAAGTTCTGGTCTGAGTATGACCTCAGAACCTGCTGTTTATGGATTCTTGGTCTTTTGTTCATTCCTCCTCCCCAATCAGATTCCTCATTCCCATAATCCCATTCTAATCATGAGCATTACTCCAGTAAGGGTTAGAAGGAAGTGGAATAATTTATCTTCTGCCCAGGAACCACTGGGGATTCAGGACTGAGCATTCTGGGCTGTGGGTAATCCAAAGGTGGGTAATCCAAAGGCGTGTGTGTTAGGACCGATTTGGTTTGGGCTACATAATGGGTTCCATCACATCTTATGAGGGGCCTGAGGAACTTAATCTCCACTTACACCACTTTGTCCAAAGTGCATTGGTCAAAGTTCTAAATCATCTATTGAAACAAAAGTGAGCAATCTGTAAAGATTGAAACAATAATGAAATTGATCAAATGATGATAGAATACACATTTTCCATTCATAAAGAAAAATTATGCTATAGTCTATACTTTCAAAATGATTTATAAAAATACTCTAGTGTGTCTATTTAAAATAAGTATTTCTTCCCTATTCAGTGTCAAGAGTGTTTGCAAACTCCCTCAGCATTCTGTTTGAGAAGACCCTTTTTTCTCCCACATACTGTTAGGGGGAACAGGATGTCCTAAAGCTAATTCCATACAGGCTTTGTGGACTCCACCCCCACCCCAGGCGAAAGCCAAAGACACTGGGAACTCCAAATCCCATCACCACCAAAGGGAAGGTAGCTGGTTCCTGAGGGTGGGGTTAAGCAGCCAAGTTGATATAAAAGGCAGACACGTGGGCTTTGGGGGCGGGGGGAATCCCCATTTTGGCTCTCCGCCTTCTCGCAGCATCCGGCCAGCTCTGAGAGTGACTTTGGGTTTCCAGGTCGTCGGATCGGGTAGGACGCTTTAAAGACTTTATTTCCCTATTTTCTCCCTGAGTTGTACATTTTCCTTATTTCCTTTTCCCTTGTAAATAAACCTTTTATTAACCTTTTGTGTGTGCCTGTAGTGGAGTATTCATAAGTCCCTTTAAAGCGTGCGGGTGAGGACCCACAGCCAGGAACCCGTTTAATATCGGGGCTGCTCTATAACAATACCTGAAGAAGAGTCTTGCATGATATTCTTTTCTTATTTTTTTGTGCATTTTTATTTATTTTTATTTTATTTGTGCATACAAGAGCTGGGGTGTAGGCCAGAAGTGCAAGGGGTGAGAGGAGCCACCAGAGACAGAGTGGGGAACAGAACAGGCAGATTGACTGAAATACACTGCTGAGTGAGGCAGATGTGAGACAAAAGAGGTCCCTATGCTATGTGGGTCAGCTCCCTGGCTGGGGATTGAACTCATGCTGCATTGGCTGAGGAGAGCTTGATAGTGCTGAGACTTTAACCGCTGTGCCACCTTGGAGGCCCAGGGTAGAGTATTCTTAGCTCACAGTTTTTATCTAAGTATTTTTATCACATTATTCCATTCTCTCCTTGCCCATAGTGTTTCCTCAGAGCAGTCAGATGTAAGCCTCATGGATACTTTCATGGGTTATCTGCTTCTTTTCCCTAGCTAGCTCCCATATTCTTTCTTTGTTTTGAATTCATGCAAGTTTCACTACTACGTGGATTGTAAGTCTTACTTCATTTAAGTCACAAGGTGTTGTTTTAGCTGAAGACTTGTATATTTAGTTCCTTCTCGCTTCTTTGTAGAAGTTCTCTATTCCCTTTTTCTCTTTTCCCCTTTTGGAATACCCATTCTTTTTCTGTCGCCTTTCCTCGTGTATTAGGATAGATTTCTACATCTTTCTTCATTTTTTTCTTTGTATTTTTCTTCTTCCAAGTGTATTTTTTGTGTATTACCATCTTTACGGTCACTGATTATGTCTTCCATTTGTTTTGTGCTATTTCCATAGATTTATTGAATTGATCTTTGTATTTTCTTTGTTATTTTGATCTGTATTGATCTTTGTTATTTTCTGTATTGCTATTTGTTATTTTCTTTTTCTTTTTTAAATTCCTGAGGGTTTTTTTTTAAACATTTATTTATTTATTTATTTATATAAGCACTGGATACAGTCAGAAGTGCGGGAGGGTGAGAGAATTCACCAGAGCCAGAGCGGGATGCAGAACAGGCAGATGGACGAAATACACTGCTGAGGGGAACAGTAGGCAGCAAGAGAGGTCTGCCCACCATGTGGGACCCTCACCGGTGGCTGGGGATGGAACTGGCACTGCAGAGGCTGCAGGCAGCTTCGCAGCCCAAGGCTCAACCGCTGCGCCACCAGGGGAGGCCCTATTTGTTATTTTCTTATTTTAAGCTTCAATATCTATCTCCTGTTCATTTTATTTCTCAGAATATTCATTTGGTGATTTTTTTTTTGTTTTCTTGTATAAAGGAGCAGTTTTACTTTGTTTTCTTCCATTTCTTGGAATTTCTTCATCATGGCAATTTTGAACTCTG
Organism: Talpa occidentalis; assembly: GCF_014898055.3. NCBI lineage: Eukaryota > Metazoa > Chordata > Mammalia > Eulipotyphla > Talpidae > Talpa > Talpa occidentalis. Next base: position 40,824,729 of record NW_023605083.1, on the reverse strand, counting down.
TATCTGATAGCAAGAAAATATCTTCCATGTCTTTGTGTCTGATTCCTGGAGATTTGTTCCCTCTCTGTGAGGAAATATTCCCTTGAGTACTCAAGGTGTCATTTTTTTCATATTTTTATTATTATTTTATATATTTTTACATCATTTTTCATTTTTGCATAATGTATGTATTTTCATCTTGGTTATAGTCCCCATACAATTTCCACCCCCCCTTGTTTTGATCCTACTCCCTCCTCCCTCCCTTGTAGTATGTCTCTGGTTTATAGTTGCTTGTTGATTTTGATTTTTACTTTATTATAATTAGTCTTTTTCCTGGTCCCTTATTTAGATTTTCTAAATTCCTGCTATGAGTGAGACCATCCAGTATTTTTCTTTTTCTTTCTGGCTTATCTAACTGAGCATGATCCCTTCCAGCTCCATCCATGCTGCTGCAAATTTCATGAGTTTATCTTTTTTGATTGCTGAGTAATACTCCATTGTGTATACATACCACATCTTCTTGGTCCAGTCATCTATTTTTGGGCATTTAGGTTGTTTCCATAGCTTAGTTATTATAAATAGTGCTACTATAAACATAGGGGTGCAGGTGCCCTTTTGAATTAATGTTTCAGTGTCTCAAGTTGTCATGTGTTGAGTTTTTTTCTTTCCCGCTATCTAGATTCCTAGGTTGCTCTCTAAGTGTCCTAAGGATGCAGAACTCCCACTTTTCCAGCAGATGGCGGTGTATACCAAGGACAACAAATCTGCAGCTGCTTCATTTGGGGGTCTGGGTGAGGCTAGAAAGGGTTCAGTCACTGGTGAAGGTGATGTGTGGGGGTGATTTGCCCTGTGATGCCACTGATAGCCCTCCTCTCTGGGTTTTTAGGCCCATTTTTCTGCTGTTTATTAGCCAGTCTTTCTGAGCAGCTTCCCCATATCAGCTTGAGTCCTGGGAGGGTAGGGGAGAGGGCAAAACTCTTCTGAGTGTTGTCATAATTACTGGGGAGGCCAATAATGAAAGTACTGGAGTAATGGAAATAATGGAGGCCAGTACTATAAAGCCCCCCACACCAGGGCCTTCACACATATCACCCCACAGTTAGAAGCGTACTTCCGGGTCTCCCTGGTGGTACAAAGGGTTAAGCACCATGCTGTAAAGCAATCCACAGCTTCTATAGCACAAGTTCAATCCCCGGCCACCCAGGGAGCAACCCACATGGCGCAGCAGACCTCTACTGACTTGCCTGCTACTCCCCTCAGCAGTGTACTTCGGTCAATCTTCCTGTTCTGTTCCCCACTCTGTTTTTGGTGAATCCCCTCACCCCCCCATCTCTGGCCTGTACCCCAGCTCTTGTATGCATAAATAAATAAATCTTAAAAAAAAAAAAAGACATGCACTTCCCCACTAAGCAGCTCTCTCCTCTCCAGACTGCCCTATCACAGGAGTGCCATTTGAGCTGCCGTTTCTGGTCTATCTGCAGTCTCCAGATACCTTTCCCCATCCACTGTTGGTTGTAGAGTTGAATTTCCTCAGTGTCTCCTCTGTCTTGGTCAGTGTTGGTCTGTGATGTACAGGAGGTATTCTATTTTGCCCCAACTCATTGGATCCTCTGAGTCCAGTGCCCCTCTTGATTACTTTAGATTAACTTCCCAGGAACAAAGCAGAGAACTCTCTCTAAAGTCATCTTCCCCTCAAGTCATTAACATATTTTAATCAACAATGAGAAGACATTTGTCAAAGACTCATATAATGCAAAAAGCTTAACACTCTGGGCCTCCCTGGTGGCGCAGGGGTTAAAGTCTCAGCACTATCAAGCTATCTCCAGCCACTGTGGCATGAGTTTGATCCTGGCCAGGGAGCTAACCCACATGGCATTGCAGATCACTCCTGTCTCACTCGCTGCTCTCCTCAGCAGTGCATTGAAGGAGATATGCCTGTTCTGCTCCCCACTCTGTCTCTGGTGAAACCTCTCATCCTCAACACCTCTGGCCTATACCCCAGTTCTTGTATGCATAAATAAATAAAATAAATCTTTTAAAAAATAGCACTCTATCATGAGCAAAATGTGGACCCAAGTGGGAACTATAAAGCAGTTTTACAGCAATAACCAATACAGAAAGAGGGGGAACCTTCTCTAGAAATATGGAAACTAAAACTCAGAGAACTCAAACTATTTATCCTGACATTCAACATTGGAACTGGCACTGAAACCCAGGAATTCTGTATCCAGTAACAATGTTCTCTTTATTTTTATATGTCATCTGTACACTATATAGGTATTTATATGTATGTATATTTTAAGTAACCATAGCCTAGAACATATGAAATGTCTCACATCTCATGTTTTCTCAAAGAATATGCAATATCTTGCATTGTTTTCCCCTGGGGGCCAGAAACAAAAAACTTTATAGGAATTTGTCTACCTAAAGCACATTGATTTTAAAAGTCACAACTTGTCTAAAGCCTAGCTTCTTGAGATCATTAAGTGTGTATTAAGATTAGGTGGAGAAAGCCACGTCCAGAATCCTTGGAGGACTCCAGTTAAATGTCATAGCTGATGCTCTTACTTAGATAATTTCCAATGCTCTTTTGGCATGTTTTTTTTTTTTTTCCCCCTCACTGACTTTAATGGAGATATGGAGACGGGGTATAGGTGACAGGACCTTTTTATGATCTGTTGGAATCAAAAGGCCACCATCATCAAGAGTGTCAACTCTGCTACTCTGAAACTGAAATGTTTGTTTTTCAATTTCTCTTCAGCTGGTTTCTGTCCTTTTGTACTCTGAAAATTTGAGACAGCATCTCCATGTGATTATTTCTGTAAATGGCATTTACTGTTAATTGGATATCTCTGATGGGTTTCCGATTTTACTGTATTATTTTAAACTTGGAAGATAGTCATTTTTTCTGTTTTAAGGATATTTGATAATTTGGAAACTCTTAATTTTGAATCTTGTAAATCAGGCATATTTTATAATGGGTAAATACACCAAACATTTATTATTGATTGTGGATGATACCTTGCACCATATTCTCAGGAAGTTAGCTGCTCAGTGTTCTAAGGAAAGAACCCCTTTACCTTGAATATGCCCATGACATTAATTCTCCAAGAGTAGAAGGATAGGGCCATGTGGTTATTGCTTTTGCACTGTTGAAAAGTGGGCAAGTGGGTTTGTGTGCATGCGTTCACACACAGGCTCTGATGGAAACATCATTTAGTTGGAAAAATGTTGGCGACCCTAAGCAGTAGATGTGTCTACCTAAGTATGACACCAAAATACAGAGGCTGGTTTTATAGTCAATCATGGAACTTACTCTCATCACTTTAGCACTATGACTTTGCACAGAAATATGTTGCAAAGGCAGGAAGTGTCAGAATCTGAGACTGAAAATGAACAAAAGAAGAGAGGCCTAAAATTCTGGAGGTTATGAAGTATGATACATGTTTGAAGATCAAGGGTAATATTTTGTGGAATTAATATTTTTATAAGCTATTTCCAAAACCACATATAGAGAATACTTTTCACCTCAGCTGATTTTTATTTATAGAGAAATAGATGAAACCAAGCTCACATTCCTCTACCCTATTGAAGAAATAAAGTAAATAGTCTTTAATTCAGCAAAGTGACTTGTTTATCAGAACATGAAAAGGATGGATTATAAAAACTTAATACCCAAGAGAGGCATCTAAACAAATAAATGAAAAAGAATATGGAGAGATTTATTTTTGTGAGTTTTGCTTGCTGTGATATTAGTTCTGCACAGCTCAGTGGCCAGATATAGAAAAGTATGATATTTGTAGCTTCAGATCCTTCCAACAGGGCCATCTTTGTATTTATAAAGAGTTTGGAATGTGGGGTGGGACAATAAAACCCCCAATTCATCACAGCAAGCCTCAACAGGGGGAAAATACATGTGTAAGAAGCACCAGGAGAAGTCCATTTAGCAACAGGAAGCTAATTGCTTCATTTTTATTCTACAGCAAAATCAAATCCAGGTGGCTGGCAGACAGCCCACACGTGAAGATGTTTCTTAGAGTTTCTCCATCATGGGCCATGAACGCTGTCAGATGAAGGCAGAAGGCTGAAACAGCCATCTGGTGGCCGGTCATATTGTTGAACTCAGTGGTCTTGGATCCATCATGGAGCTTTCTGGCTATATCACCTCCTGGTGATCTGAACATCTTTTATCAAAAATCAACAGAGTCTTTAACATGAACCAGACAGATGAAGCACATACAGCTCATTAACTCACTTTAAAGTTGATACTCCAATTGTTCTAAAAGTAGAACTCATGAAGCAATGGTTCTTAGACTGTAGCAGACACCAAGATTAACTGGAAGGCTTATGCAAATGCAGTGTTGGGTCTAGCTCTCACAGTTTCTGATCCCATAGGTCTGGGTAGAGTGTGGGAATCTGCATGTCTAACAATTCTCAGGAATTGCCACTTATATGGACTGTTATTTTGGTGGGAGTTATTGTGTTAGGTATAAAGAGAACAAGAAGAGCTTGTTTACAAGCTTGTGTCTATTTTACAATAGATTTCTCCCTCTTTATGTTTGAATCAAAATTCCTGAGTTTTTATTCCTGACAAAGTTATAAGGCAGGGCTGCCTGTATGAATCTTCTCATATGAATTTTTTCTGATCATCATATCTAGATGATACACTGATTCCTACCCTCTCACGCTCACTCTTTGAGGAGTTAGACCTGAGAGGTACAAATAAATTAATGCTCCACTTAGAATGACTCATTACTTGGTCATAAAACAAATTCATATCCAGTGTGGGCTGACATGACCTGTAGGCTGGTTTAAAAAAAAAAAAAAAGGAAATCTATTGTGCTTTCACACTAACAAGCATTTAATAAGAAGTAAGCTTTATTTTTCTCTGCTTTTCTTTTTCTTTGCTTTTCTTCCTGGAGAACTCCATTGACCTATACTTGGTATTCTGCATAATGAACATTTTCCAGAGATGGCAGTAGAAAGAGAGCAGAGGGGGGCTGCAGAGACATGGAGAGGTTAAAAGAGGTGCTTTACAATGTATCTGGAGAATAATGTTACCACTTTTTATTAAAAATGGTAAGGATAGTTTCTGCATGTACAACTTTAGTCTAAATGACTATAATAGAAGTTGGTTAAGTATATCAACAGAAATAAAATCATTTATATAATATATGTAAATGTTGAGAAAGAAGAACATGTAATTAATCAGCATAGGCAAGAAGAAGAGGTGGTATTTTTTTCAGGTTGGGATTTAATGAAAATCTTGTCAATGGCCACAAAAATTTCCTTCTTCACTTACATTTCCTTTTCTTTTTGTCTTCCCTCTTCTGTATCCTACTTAGCTCACCTTCCCTTTACTTCTCTTTCCCCCCGTCTTTTTGATTATTCACTGGATTTTTATTTGGCCCTAATATGTACAAGATTATAGGGGGAGAAGAGGACTCAAACACAGATTCTGTCCTCAAGGAAGTGCAGGTTGACATTTTCACCATCTTTAAATCCCCTGGTGCTCAAACTAAGATAATTCCACAGGTAGATTCATCTGAGGTATGTTACTTCCCACTTTCCATCATATTTTGCTTGCCTTCAATATTCCCTCATCTCTAGCTTGGGTGCCTGGGTACCTCTCTAGCAACTGCTGTACTTTAATTTTATTTTCTATTATCTCTTAGTAGGTTTAAATATGGGATGCTTACCATGGATGAGGATAGGTGCTTAGCATTCAAGGCAATAGGGCATTTAATTGGAAGAACATCTACTCTTCCAGCTATTGAACTACATGTGCCCCAGAGTTAGGCAGTGTGCCAGAGGTCTGTCAGTGGAAGAGTTACTACATTTATACAGATATGGTTGCTAGTAAATTGTGTTGATTCATGCAATGGTTTAATATATGGTCACCAAACTAAATGATTGGTGCTCTGGATGTATTTATATGTTGTTGATCATTTCATTGATCTGGAAGTCCTGAAGAGAAGAACATGGTCATAGGTGGGGGAGTCTCTCTTTGAGGCATGTTAGGACATCTCTGGCCCTCATGCTTGGAAAGGGAAGGAACTGGTGTGTGAGCAGGACTGGAAAGCTGTCTTGGCTCCTGATTGTAGCACTGACCAGTGAGGAGTTGTAAAAGTGCAATACACAGAGGAGAATAACTGGCAGTTGTTAGGGAAAAGTGAGGTCTGAAGAGTCAGAACCAGCTTATCATTTGTGAATCTGCATGTGTGAATCTGCTAAGCCAAAATTTCCAAGAGTTATGTGGGGATGTTAAAAATGCACAAATTATAGGATGGTTGTAAAGATTAATTGATAGTCGTTTGGCACAATGCCCTTAGTCTATGTATGTATGTAGGTATGATGTATTTCCTTCATCCATCCATCCATCCATCCATCCATCCATCCATCCATCCATCCAGGATGGCATAGTCTATCTATCTATGCTCTCCCACACAAGCAACACATAGGTTCCCTTTCACATTTACGTGATCCAGTTTTCTACTCTAGAGGCTCTCATCCTAACATCATTGGCATCTTGCTAGAAACACGTATCCTCAAGTCCTACTAAAGCCTAAGTCAGAAACTAGTGGTGGGGCCTAGCAATCTGTGTTTCCACAAGCTGTCCAGGGGATTCTGATGCACATATATTTAGAATAATTGACCTAATGGGGCATAGTATTTTCAACAAAGAAATAATGCTCAACTGGTGAATGATAGCATGATGGTGCCGGGGGGTTGGCAAATATAGAAAAAGCTTATGGTCCTCAGACAAAGGTACTGGGGATGAGGTCCAGCCATTGAGGAAGGACACTGTGGCAAGAGATAGGCAGACTGGCATGCTTTGCCCTTTCTCTCTTTTCCCATCCCAATGAAGCCAACTTGCATTGGGAATAGGGTCTTATCCATTGAGGCAATGGGAATGCTAATCATGCATAATCATATGCCCATCATATAGCAGGGCAAGAGAAGCAGAGGGTGAGGGAAACTTTTTGTGCACATGTAGGTAACCAGGGGTCACTTTGTGGAGCAGCCAAACATATCCCCAACCGTGTTTAAGTAAGTTCGAAGATAAAAAATTTTCATTCATCCAACTCAACTTGGAATGGTAAGGGCTGAGATGCTGGTTAGATTACACACACTCTTAGTATAATGTACATCAAAGTATAATGAACATCAGTTTAAAATATCACTTATCCTCTATGTAGTTCTGTTGCTTCGTGCTCCTAGGTGACAGATTCACAGGGTTCCTGGAAAGATACTTCTTACTTTGTTTTATCATTTTCTTTTCAAGACCAGAAATAGGCTGTGGTCACATTATTTGAATCTGGTGGCAGCTGCACAAAAGCCCCTGGGATTGTCCACTTATCTACTGACTGTGCTGGAGAGTCTGAGCTGGAATCAGAACCGTGTACTTGCGTGGCTGACCACCCTCGGCTACAGGTGGTGCTTTCCACAGTGTTCCCTGCAGCAGCCTCGGAGGAGGAAATCATACAATGATATACTTGGGAGAATCTCTGAGATATCATTTGGTTTTACCCCCTGTGGGGATCCCAGAACAGAGAAAACAAAGGGGAAAAAAAGCCCACCATGATTCCTGTCCCTTTTGTTGACATGCTGTATAATTGCAGTGCTTTCTCCCCATGTTAGCAGAGGAAGTTAGGACCAGGGGGCCAGTTGGATTTTTCTCTCCCCTCCATCATTTGGACTCTCACAGTGTGATATTCAACATCTTGGAGATATTAGCCCTAATCTGTAAGATATAGATTGAAATTCAACCTTACAATTATGATTAGAAATGAAATCAAGTTGAACCGATGAATGTCACATTGCTATTAGATAGAAATTAAAACCAAAAAAAAAATGTGAATGAATTCAACAAATATTTATTAGATTTCAATTAGGGTGATTCTTAAATATCAAATGGAAAAATCAACTGAAAGGCTTTCTGAAAGTGCCTTCAGGACCCCACTCCCAGGATTTCTAATTCACTGGGTTAGAAATGAGGCCCAGAAGTCATTTTGAACATCTTGGGGTCATTTTTGACTCCTTTCTTTTGCTCACAATCCTCATTGAGCCTGTTAGAAAACCCTGTGATCTGTGTCTTTAAACTGTGTGCCTAATCTGGTCACCTCCACTTTTACGACCTTTATTCAACATTGTAGAATCTTTCCTGAGATACAGCCAGTTGCCTCCTGAGTGAGCGCCATGTTGCCTACCCTACCTCCTAAAGTATGTTTTCATCATAACAGTCAGAGAAACTCATAAAATATAAATCAGATGATGTGACTCCTTGCTTTAACACTTCCTGTGTCTCTTCATTTTATTCAGAGTATAAGTATTTATAAATGGACTGCACAGTACTTACAAAGTACTTATTCAAAGTATTTATAATGAACTGCAAAACCCTACAGGAAGTGACTTTTCATTGCATCTCTGATCTCATTTCTTGCTGCTCTCTGCTGTTTAATTTGCACATCCACATGATTTTCCAGCATTCAATGCAATAATACACTTGATACATTTTCATATAGGTCTTCTATTGAAAGTTCAGTTTGCTTGGACCTCTATTTCCCTATGTATCCAAACAACTCACTCCTGCACCTATTTACATCTTGGAGTCTTTGCTTAAATTTGTCTCTGTTACTTTTTCAATAAGGTCTCTCTTGGCTCCCCTATTTAATATTCTAATGTCCCCACATCCCACTCAACCCTAGCATTCCTGAGGGCCCCACCTATTCCTGAGTGCTAGTTTTTCTAAAGCATTTATCGCCACCTAACATGTTATGAAGTTTACTGATTTGTTAGGTTTATTACCCCTCTCCCACCTCTAGAATGTGTGTTTTACAAGTGTGGAGATCTCTGTATTTTGTTCACTGATGCATCCTAAGCACCTATAAACATGCTTACTACTTGATAGATGTGCCAATGATATTTGTTGAATAAATTAATGCTCATCACATGAAATTCTTATGTTTAATGACTGGGAAAGCATTTAGAGATATTTCATTTAACTCTTAGCATACTTTTTATCCTCATTTTATAAATGAAAAAATTAAGGTGAACAAATATTAAGTAACATAGTCAAGATCAAGCATCCAAATTTACCTGACTCTGAAATGTCTTTATTTTCTATTCCTTTACCTTCTGTAAAGGTTCTATTCCTGTACCTTCTGTACAATGCCCTAGCTACTACACTATTTAGAGATGAGAAAATGAAATAGTCATATTTCCCTGTTCAAGATGTTACCTGTTCAAGAAAGACATACAGAAAAAAATATAACTCTCTTATAAGAAACTTACAGTTTAATATTATAACAAATTAATACACAATTAACTTTGTGACAAAGCAGAATGTGGCACAGGTTATCACAATTGTACTGTTATAAAAGAGACAGCTACTGTGTAGAGTGAATTTGTAGGATTATAGAGATTGAATTTGTAAGAGAAGGAAATAATAATGATTGAAAATGCCAGTAGCTAACTTGGTTAGTTACTGTAGGATGGGTAGGATTTAAAAGGCAAAGATAAGGACTAGTGTTTCACTAAGAGCAAAGGCAATAATCAGGAAAGTGAAAATTAAGTGTGGGGAACATGATGTTTTCTAGAAAAACACTATAATGGGTGCTATAAAATAATAGCCTGGGTTAATCTATTGGATCTTTCTTTTGAATTCACTGAAATTTGTAGTGGGAAAATTGGCAAGTTGTACTTTAGTAGAGTGATTCTGGCAGTCATGTATTCATTTATTTAATGTTATGAAATGCCTGCTATGTGTTCGATGAAAGGGTTAAAATTAAAAGAGAGATAGAGGTCATGTCTGTTCTTCAGAGTTACTAATCTGGCAGAGGTGGCAGCTAATTAAACATGCAAATGCAATTCAGTGAAATATGTACAATGATAGGAATCATACCCACAGCAAGAGAGGCTAACCTAGTCTTGGGTTGGGGAAAATAACAGAAGATTTACTAGAGGAAGTTACATTTCACCTGAGACTTGAGAGAAGTGTAGGCATTACCAAGCCAAACAGGAGGGCGAGGTATTATTGACAAGGGAGTGACATGTGCAGAAAACCAGAAGTAACCTATACCTTTTCTTTTTTTAAAAAATTATTTAATCATAGAAGAACTGGGATACATGCCAGAGGTATGGGGGGTAAGAAGGTTCACAAGAGACAAAGTAAGGAGCAGAACCGGTAGATATACCGAAATACACTGCTGGGGGAGCAGCGGGCCAGTCAGGAGAGGTCTGCTGCAACATGTGGGTCAGCTCTCTGACCGGGGATTGAAGTTGTGCTGCAGTGGCTGTGGATAGCTTCATAGTTCTTTGACTTAACCTCTTGTGCCACCAGGGAGACCAGTAACCTATACCTTTTCACTGAGCCCTCCAGGATCTAGAGGTTTAGCGTAACTGGGATGTAAATTAAAAAAAAAGGATAGTAGAAAGGTGGTGTGTTGGAGCTGTGGAGTGAAGTCAAGTCATAAATCATCTTATAGACGCATTAGCAGTTTAAATTTTATCATAAGGGGAATGAGGCACCATTATGGGCTTCAAGCATTTAGAAATTTTAGAGTTGCTTCAGTTAGCAACATTCACTGGAAGGTACTAAGTATGGAAGTAAGGACATCTGGTCAGAGGCTGTTATAACAATCCAGGTAGATGGGGATGTTTTAAAGTGTATGGGAAAGTTCGCAGCAATATGGATGGAGCTAGAAAGAATTACGCTCAGTGAAATAAGCCAGAAGGAAAAAGAAAAATATCGGATGGTTTCACTTAAAACAGGAATATAGGGGAACCAAATAAGACATCAGTGTAAAAAAAATAATAACAGTACAAAACACAACAAAGCAAAAACAGGCAATTATAAACCAGAGACATCCTGCAGGGGAGGAGGAGGGAGAGGGATCAGAGGGAGGGAGGGAGGAGCACAGGGGACTGTGGTGATGGTGCAGGGGTGCATTGGGGAAGGAAATTCTATGGGGACTCAATCTGAGGGAGTCGGGGGAAGCAAATATTGTCTAAAAATGTAAAAAATGATAAATGTTAAAATAAATAAATAAAATTAAATGAAAAAAAATATTAGGCATGTCCAAAAAAAAATAAAGTCTATGGGGATTGAAAAAGTGTATAGGATGGAAAAAAGGGAGGGGATCAAAGATGATTTGCAGGATTTTAAATTGTGCAAACAAGTCCTGGTGGAGTCAATTACTGTAATGTTACTAGAAAGTGTGTGTGGCATGGGTGATTTCAGCGTACATATATGTATATGTAGATGTAATCAAGGAGTAAATCCAACAAGCCAGACAAGAGATTTAACAAAGGTGATAATAGAAGGGAAGTCAATTCATTTTTCATCAAACTTAGGAATATTCTATGGTTATTAAGAAAAATTCATATAGATTTAGAAGGTGATGATGGCACAATTTTTATAATCCACTTGTATTTTCTAGGTCATTAGCAGCCTGTGTGCATACTGAGTTGTTAAATCAATGCCTCATTTATTTATTCAATGCTAACATAGAGACAGAATTTAAAACCATTTTATAAGATTTAAATTTGTTTTTAAAATTATCCACCATTATGACTTTATCATTTCTCTGGTGTAAAGAATGAATGCACTATTTGTAAATATAGTATTAGTTTATATTTTAAAGTAATATAGGAAGCACTACCTAAGAATTTTTTTTTAAAAATCAGTAATTTGGGGATTGTTCAACCATAAAGGCTTAAAAGTCAAATAAAGGTGAGGAAAAGTCATGTAAGGCTTAGATACATGAAGGGTGGATGAAACTTCAACTTAGCTTGACTCTTTAGTGAGTGATTTTCTTCACTTAGCTAAATTCACATACATATTCTATCAAGTGGTTCATTACATTCATAGAAAAAGCCCAATTGTGGACTTGCAAACAGTATTCTGTTTTATTGTTTATATTTTTATTGAGATAACATTTGTTTACATTGTTGTTTGTATTTTGGAAGTATAGGATTTCCCCCTTCTGGTGATATTACCATAGTTTTCCTACCGCCAAGCAGTGTGAACTTAAATGTTACTTTTGAGAGCACCAGAAAATGAGCCTTCAAAATATCCATTAAGGCCAGTTACTGATAAGTTGGCCAACCTTACCGAGCTAAGAATGATGGGTGGCCGGATCAAAGGCTACTTCTGATGGATACTGGATGAGCAGCAAAAGATCCAGTATATGGGAAAATTAGCCTCATCAACTAATGGACTTGCTAAGATAATTTTCCCTTCTACTGAGTAAACAAGTAGACTATATTATTCATATATTTCTCAGAAGTATGGCCTGCTTTTATTACATAACCTCCCTATTTTGAGATGCCATATAAAAACTTTCACCATTCTTATAAAGCACTAAGTGCTGGACATACAAGATACAGATTCTGGTCTCAAGACTCTTCTAGTCTGGCAGCAGGGCATTCTTTTCATCCCATTCCATATAACTGAGCAAGTAAGTAGCATGTTGGCTTGCTTTTAGCAATAGCCAATGAATGAATAAGTAAAATAATATATAGTTTTTTTATTTTTCTGATTCTTAATTTTTTTCATCTCTGCTTTTTAAACACCCTTGCTCATTGTTTTACAGTATAGGATTTCTCCTCTGGGTGTGGGTCATCATGGTTTTCCCACCACAGTCCTCTATCACCCTCCACCATGCTCTCCTCCCTCCCTGTTCTGTACCCTCCCTCCTCTGAGTGTCCCCTCCTGAGTGTCTCAGATCTTTTGTCTGCTTTCAAGGCTCAGTCTTAACAGTTTGTCTTTGACTGATGCTTTATGGCAAATGATTTATAACACATATCACCATCACCTGACTTTAACACCTGCAATTGATAGGTTCCTATTTTATCTGAAAGGGAATAATTTAGGTAAGAAATTTGTAATGGATAGTTATTGCAAACCCTTAAGTTCGCTAAAATAGATTTTTCTCTTTTACTGTTGCTATTACTCTACTGAACTTCTAATACCAACATTATTCCTTGCTAAATCTTTTGGTAAAAGTAACATGTTCCTTAACAAAAAAACCCAAACAGCCTGAAAAAAAAAGGGGGTGGGAGGATATGAATAGACACTTCTCCAAGGAGAACCTGCAGATGGTCAGCAGGCTCATGAAAATGTGTTCCTCAAATCTTATTATTAGAGAAATGGAAATCAAAACAACAATGAGACCTGATCTCATACTTGTGAGAATAGCTGTTATCAAAAAGACAAGAAAAAACAAGTCTTGACAAAGGCATATGAAAAGGAAATCCTCATATACCGTCAGGAATGCAAACTGATACAGCCATTATGGAAAACAGTATGGAGAGTTCTCAAAATTAAAAAAATAGAAATACCATGTGATGTGGCTGTCTCATTTCTGAGTATTAAGTCAAAGAATATGAAAACACTAACTTGAAGAGATATATGGAGCCCCTTGTCCATTGCAGCATTATTCACAAGAACCACGAGCTAGAAATCACCCATCCATCAATGGCCCCTAAGATGCAATACCACTTAGCTAAAAAAATGATGAAATCCTACAGTTTACAACAATGTGAATGGATCTAGGAATGCATTCAACTAAATGAAATAAGTCAGAAGGAGAAAAACAAATACCATATGATTTCACTCATGTGGAATAAATAAATATAACAACTAAACTAATAAAACAAAAATTGGGTGCCTTCCTGGAGGTGCAAGGGGTTAAGCATCACACTATGAAGCAACCCACAGGCTCTTCAGCACAAGTTCCATCCCTGGTTGTCCAGGGAGCAATCCACCTGGCACAGCAGACCTCTCCTGACTCACCTGCTGCTCCCCTCAGCAGTGTATTTCAGTCAGTCGGCCTGTTCTGTTCCCCACTCTGTCTCTGGTGGATCCTCTCACCCCCCACATCTCTGACCTTTACCCTAGCTATTGTATGCATAAATAAATAAATCTTTAAAGAAATAAATAAAACAAAAACTCTTCCATTATAAGAACAAAATAGTGGTTATCACAAGAGAAATTTGGAAGGGGAATAAATTGGGTACAAGGGGTCAACTATATATGTAAGGACAGAATCTGTATTTTTCACTGGTCAACATAATGGAGTATGTTCAGAGGTTGATTTAAAATGCTGTATGGCTGAAACCTATATAATGTTATACACTAATGTTACTTCAATACATTTTTTAAAAAATAAAACATTTTTTAAAGTAACACTTTTTTTTTACCTAACTTAATAAAAAATTCAGAACTTGGACATACACAGCTGAATGGAAGACAATTTCCTTACTTAGACACAGATGGAGGAAGACAATTAGCCATTACAGATACCCACTTTTCAAAAGTTTACATTATGCCACTTTGCTTTTATACCTGTTTTTGTTAACTGAAAGAAATGCACACAGAATTTTCACTTATAAGAAAAAGTGAAGGTAGTATTTGGCATTTGTTTTACAGCAGTTGGTGTATAGTCAGCACCCCAAGGAGTGAGAGTGGCACTGTAAGCATCTTCCCTGGAACTACTTTATACAGGCTGTGTAGCTATCATTATCATTCCTGCTTTTACTATTTGTTTGTTATTTTAGGTTTTATAAGTTATTTGTAATGGTAGGTTATTTTTTGGGTCTTGGACTACTTTATACATTTCTGTATAAATTAATGGTAGGGCCTCCCCGGTGGCGCAGCGGTTGAGTGCTGGGTTCGAAGCTGCCCACAGCCTCTGCAGTGCCGGTTCGATCCCCGGCTGCTCCCCGGCCACCAGAGGAGGGTCCCACATGGCGCGCAGACCTCTCCTGCCGCCCGCTGCTCCCCTCAGCAGTGTACTTCGGTCCTTCTGCCTGCTCTGCTCCCCGCTCTGGCTCTGGTGAATTCTCTCACCCTCCCGCACTTCTGACTGTACCCAGTGCATGTATAAATAAATAAAAATAAATCTTTAAAAAAAAATAAAAAAAATAAATTAATGGTAGGTAATTTCTTCCTTGCTTTATGTTTGTTGGCTTATGAAAGGTTTCCCTCTACTTTGGATGGTATGGGAAACCTATATAGGTTACTTGAAGGACCTCCCATTTGTCTTTTCTCTGTTTCCTTCTGTGGAATTGTACCTTTTTTTTTTTTTTAAAGATGTATTTATTTATTTATACAAGCACTGGAAATAGTCAAAAGCACGGGTGGGTGAGAGAATTCACCAGAGCCAGAGGGGGAGCAGAATAGGCAGACTGATGAAACACACTGCTGAGGGGAGCAGTGGGAGTGGCAGGAGAGGTCTGCGCGCCATGTGGGACCCTCCCCGGCGGCAGGGGATCGAACCGGAGCTGCAGAGGCGGCAGGCAACTTCGCAGCCCAGTGCTCAACCGCTGTGCCACCAGGGGAGACCTTGGAATTGTACCTTCTTCTTGGGTCTCTAAGGTCATTCATTTTTCAAAATCTGATCTCAGGGAAAGCATCTATATCTTTGTAGGAAATTATTCTCCTAGTGACTGCCACATTTGAAGACTTAATTCTCATTGTGAAGATACAATATTTTGTAACCCAATGAAGGTATGATATTTTTAAGGTCCAAATGGAGTGTTGTGAGAGGAATGATAAGAGTTATTTATCAATATCCTTGTAGTCACACCACACAGTACCTTTGGTGTTCAGAGAGTGGGTTGCTCTGAATAAACATTCATAATGAATTAATTTATTCATTTGTTCCTATAACAATTGAATTATTAATGCAATTTGTGAAGTTCTTGGAACTTATGATCAAGTTATAAAGACAGAAATTATGATTCAGAAATAAAAGGTGTATATAGTAATTACAATGAAGTCAGTAAATGAAAGAGGTGAGTTGGGTGGTCTCAGGAAACAGATACTACCAGTGAGAATAGCTGATATCTAATGTTTTAGAAGATTAAGTATCTCGGCCATACCTGATAGGTATGCCTTTGTGAAAGCATATTGGCAATTTTTTTAATTTTAAAAATGTTTTAATTGAGGTAATATTGGTTCATATCACTGTTAGTATTTTAGAAGTGTAGGGTCCCCCTCCCCTTTAAGGAGTTGGTGCCATAATGCACCCACCACCAAAGCACCCACAGTTCACCATCATAGTCCATTGTGCTTCCTTGCTCCCCACTTTATTCTTGCCTCTCTCCCCCTCTCTAGTTATGGCAAATATTTAAAACTCTGGTGGAAATGAAAAGAAGTTAGGAGTCAAAGAAACATTAAGCACAAAAGCTCTTACCTGCTCCCTTATTGTGCTTTTCTCCCTCATAGCTGTCCTTCCCCTCATGGTCACTTCTCTTTCCCATAATAGCCTTTCAATTTTGGTCTGTCTGCAAACTATGCCATTTGTTTCCCATTTCCAGAACACAAATTCCATGACAGAACATCTTCCCAGCTCATCTGTCCACAGTGGACTGGCTATATCAATGTCATGTGATCCTGATCTAATCCATCATCCATGATTGGCTACTCAAAGCTGGGGCTTTTGGAAATGATTTGGGACACTATTGGCATGAAGACTAAACTGTAGAGAACAATAACTTTTAGGATATTAAAAAAAAAAATCTAGCTTTCTTTGCCATATGAGTATTTGCCATATGCTATACATTGCTTTTTTACACTTCAACTTTCTCTAACCTCAATAACAATTCTTTCAATTTATACACACTATCCAGATGAAGAAATGAGGCATAGATATTCAGTAACTTTTCCCAAGGTGACTCAGCAAGTGGCACAGTTTAGATTTGAGCTTAGGCAGTCTGTCTCCCAAATCTATATATACAAGGATTTTGTTCTATCTATCCAGCTTTGAAGTTCATTCTCTAGTAGTAGCAGTGTGCTTCTAGGCAAGTGATAGCATTTCTTTAAACACCAGTTTTTCTATTATCCAATGAGGAATATACCAGCCTACATTAGATGCTCTCAGGATTACATAAGAATGTATTTGAAAATTTGTTTTTAACTGTCGAGCAAGGTATTGCTATTTAAAACAACAATACTATCGGTATCAGTAACAATAAAAATACAGGGAAATTTTGTTGCATAATTAACTTTCTGATAACTCCTTAAAAATTCCATATATTCTTTACCCTCAGGAACCCATTATAAAATAGCTGTAGCAATCTTTTATACTTTGACGTCACAACCTTTTGGGGATATTTTCTTGAGGCTGATAAAATTATGGCTGTATCATCCAAGAAATGATATTATTGAAAAGGGGCAAATGTCCAGAATCTACATTTTTCTTTTTTTACCTCCTCCCACCCTTGATTATTTGTGGGATAGATAAATTTGTAACATGCTTTAAAAACTTCAGATGAAAAGTGTTACAGGCAATTTAGTAACAGTATGTTCTGTAACATTGATTTTTTTTCTTGAGACTTACATCAACAAATTGCACAATAGAAACTTTTAGCTTACTGCTTATCCCTTTTGTTATATGTCTGCTTTCTTTTACCACATTCAGATTTGCATAGCATACATCTAAATAAAGGCTTTTAAAATCTTCATTTTTCTTCTCATCCATTGCCTTTCTTTTAACACAGCTCTGCAGAACAAGTAGGAATACCAATGTATTTGAAAGGAAATAATTGGGTATGGAGGCAGTTTTTCCTCCTTCCAGGTTTCTCTATTGAAGTAGCAAGCACATTAAATGCCAAAATAACATTTGCCCCAAGAACATATTAGCCTGCTATGGGATACTTCAAGCTCCATGGTAACAATTACTTGCAGAATTCATAAGCTATCCTTCTAGAATTAAAAGATTCTTATCTTATTTTAAGAAAAATAACATGCATAGAGGAAGGAGTATAGGGGAAGATTTAAACCAGACTATTTTGTTTGAGAACAGACTTTATCCATAATTAATCCTTTGCTGCGGTGATATTTATGTTCTTTCACTTTCCCTTCTTGAATTTCTCATATTCTTTCACACTGAAAAAGGGTAGGTTTGTGCTTGCAGTCTGTTGAGGGGGGTGTATATGGTTATGAGGTTGGGAGATATTACATTTCACCTAATAAGGTTTATTATATACTCAGTATGCTTAAAAATGATATTTTCTTTATTTTTTTTTTTTTTTGCTCTTGGAGTAAGAGCCTCATGTGAACTATTTGTCTTCATTTTAATTAGGCTGACAACCATATCCTCCTCCTATCCTTTATAAAGTTCTTATATTTTTACCTCTGAGGCAAGACTCTATGTTCATAAACACATAGACAAGAGTCCGGGGTGGTCACCTACAAACATGTCCTGAAAGATTAGGGGTTCAGCTATTACACAGCAGGTTGTTAGAAATTATGTTATTACAGGCATAGATGCAAGAGTGTTTTGGAGTAGGGAGGGTTTAGAAGATGAGATGAATATTATCTATTCCTCTGGTTCATGAAAACAATACTTTGTCAAAATCATCGATCAGTTGTAACTATTTTTTACCTTTGATGGTGGCCCTAGAGTCTTTATCTTGCCTAGATCTAAAAATGTAATCCTTGGCTTAATTGTTTCATGAGACAACATTTTCATTTCTACATGCCAAGTCTAAGGATTGAAGTTAGTATCCCAGAAAGAGAGAAGGAAGGGGGCCTCCCTGGTGGCGCAAGGGGTTAAGATGCAAACTAGGAAGCTGACTGCAGCCACTGCAGCACAAATTCAATCCCCGGCCAGGGAGCTACCTACATGGTGCAGCAGACCTCTCCTGATTCGCCCACTGCTAACCTCAGCAGTGTATTTCAGTTGATCTGCCTGTACTGTTCCCCACTCTTGTTTATGGTAAATCCTCTCACCCACCACACCTCTGGCCTGTACACCAGTTCTTGTATGCATAGATAAATAAATCTTAAAAAAAAAAAAGAAAGAGAAAAGGAAGGAGAGTGGGGCTGAAAACTATTACTACTACTACTACTACTACTACTACTACTACTACTACTACTACTATTGGCTGAAGACTTCACAAATTTGGCAGAAGATGTGTTAACAGGTTTAGGAAGCTGAGCAACATAGGGCAGAGTTTCCATACTAGAAGAAAAAGCTAAGAAGACCAGAGGTTGCTGCTTTAACCCAGTGCTTTACCCAAGAAGCAGGGATGTTATTAAGAGAAGGAGCTCTCATACTCCTCCCAGCTCTGCAGTAGTCCTGCAGGGCTTTGCCTCAGGGGGAAAAGAAGGTCATAAAACAGAGCTTTAAAGATTTTCCCCATGATCTGGCTTTATTTGGATCAGAATGAAGGGAAGTATGAGCCTAGGGAACTATTGAAAAGAATGGAGATTATAGTGGTAAGTAATTAATTGGAAGCTGGTAGCTCTTTGAGAATAAAAAGCTAAACTATAAACCAGTAAGACGTTTACCAGAGAGAACTTGGGAAAGAGATACCTAAGAATTCTGGAGTCAAATAATATCCTCCAAGCCTGGTTTTAAAGAAATTCTCCAAAGAAAGACAAATACTGTGATGTGTTAATTGTATGTGGAATCTTTTAAAAGCCAATTTCATTGAAACAGAGAATAGAATAGTAATTCTCAGGGGCTGGAGGAACATAGGGAAATATAGGTCAAAATATATGAACTTTGAGTTATAAGAATAATTTTGAGGATCTAATTTACAAGCATGTTGACTATACTTTGTAATTCAATATTGCATACTTGAAAGTTTCTGAGAGTCGATCTTATGTATTCTCATACACACACACAAAGATGATGTAAGATGGTGGTTGTGTTAATTATCTTGATCTTGGTAATTACTCCACGATGTATATGTATACCAAATTTTCAGTTTTACACTTATATATAATTACATTGTAAGTGGGTAAGGGGAGGGAGGAAGAGGAGGTAGGAATGATTGCCATAGCAAAGGGACCCATGTTTAATTAGAACAGACTGTAGAGAAGTAAATGTCTCAGGGTGTTCTGGAAAACAATAGAGACAGCAGACAACAATTAGTGAGACTAACAGCTGAGCTTGGTATCAGTGGATGCAAACAACAGAAATCAAAGAAAAAGACAGAGATATGTTAAAAGCACTCTCATCTGCACACATGCCTAAGCTGCACTCTCTGAGGAGCAATATCAGAGGCTGTGTGCACAGTGGGGAAAGTTGACTTTGCCAAGTCATTCAGCCAGTCATTAAAAAATAAGTAAGCAACAATAAGCCACAGAGTGGCTATAATATCTCACTGTCTATTCTTAAAAAAAAATATGAGATAGGGAAAGCAATAGAAAAATGTGAACCATACATGTGAAGAAAAGTGTCAATAGTAATTTTCTTTGAGTATAAGATGTAGTAGACAAATATGCAAAGCAGCAATTTAAAATAGACTCGATGCTTGAGGGATTGCTTAAGGAATCAAAAGTATGCTAACCATGTCTCATTAAAATGAGAATACTGATAAAGAGCCAAGGATTATATAAAGAATTGAATAAAAGTTCTAGAGTTTATTTTACTTTATTTATTTATTTATTTATTTATTTATTTATTTATTTATACCTATAAGAACTGGGGTACAGGCCAGAGGTGTAAAGTGTCAGAGGATTTACCAGAGACAGAGTGGGGAGCAGAACAGACAGACTGACTGAAATATACTGCTGAGGGGAGCAGTGGGTGAGACAGGAGAGGTCTGCTGTGCCATGTGGGTTGCTCCCTGGTGGGCCAGGGATTGAGCTTGTGCTGCAGAGGCTGCGGACTGCTTCATAGTGCAGTGCTCAACCCTTTGCACCTCCAGGGAGGCCCCAAAGTTCTAGAGTTTAAAAGTACAACTTAAAGGAAACAGTAAAGTATCTCAATAGTAGATTTGGCTGGCAAAAGAAAGAATCAGAGAACTTGAAGATAGACTCAGGTTATTATATACAGATTATACAGTTTGAAGAACATAGGAAAAACAGAAGAAAATAGGGAAAACAGAACATAGGGAAAACAGAAGAACCTCAGAGAAATATGGGACTCATTAAGCACACCCACATATGTTTAATGGAAATACCAAGAGAAGACAGATAGGAAGAAGATAGAACTATTTGAAGAAATCATGACTGAAGCATAAATATATACATATAAGATATTCAACAGCACAGAGACATCATAATAAAAATGTTGAAAGATTAAATCTTGAAAACAGTGAAAGAAAAATGACTCCTCACATACAAAGTGTCCATAATATGATCAACATTTGACTTCTGATGAGAAACAATGGAGGCCAGAAGATAGTGGGGTGATATATTCAAGGGAAAATAATCTGCCAATCAATAAATCTATATCTAGAAAACTGTCTTACTTTCAAAAATAAAGGTGAAATAAAGATTCTCAAAAACTGACTGAATTCAGTGTGAGCACCCTGCTTTGTAAGATATAATAAAGGAAATTCTTTGGTTAAAAGGAAATGACTACAGACAGCAGTTGAAATCATCATAATAGAACAAGACACCAGTAAAGATTACAAATATAGACAGACATTTCAATATGACAAAAATGGATTGAATAACTATCCAAAAGATAAAGAAGGAAGTAGAAAACTTGAACAATGCTATAGACCAACTAAAACTAATAGACATCTATACAATATTCCATCCAAAGTCAGCAGAATGGAAGAAGGTATATCACTACTGTTCTAGAAATTAAAAAAAGTATTGTAAAGGAAGACGATGATCAACTGTATGCCAACAAGTTAGATGGATGAGATGACACATTGCTAAAAAGACAAAACTATAGAAATTAACTCAAGAAATAGATGATCTGAGTAGATTTACAACAATGAAAGAGATCAGATTTCTAATTTTCAACATTTCCACAAAGAAAAACCCATGCTCAGATGACTTCGCTGATGAACTCTGCCATACATTAATATGACAGAATTAATACCAATTCTTTATAAGTGCTTCCAAGAAACTGAAAAGGAGAGAATACTGGCCAACTCATTTTATGGGAACAGTATCCCCTCATAGCAAAATGAGATACAGATCTCACAAGAACAGAAAGCTGCAGATAACTACCACCTATAAAATGAATGTAAAAATACTCCACAAAATAGCAAACTGAGTCAATAAGCCATATAAAACCCATGAACCCCATGTTCAAGTGGGTTTTATCGCAGGAGTGGAAGGTTGATTCAATATCTGAAAATCAGTGTAACATACCAGACAAATAAAAACAAAATTTAAAACCACATGGTCACCTCAGTAGATGTGGGGGAAAAATGAGAAAAAAATTCAATATGTTTTATGAACTAAAACACTCAACAAACTGGGAATAGACTGGAATATCCTCATTATAAAGGACATTTATAAAATCTCCACAGCTAACACACTTAAGGATGAAAAACTTTTTCCCCTTAAGGGCAGGAAAATACCATGATGTCCACTTACCATTACTAATCAAAGTTGTACTGGAGATGCTTGACAATTAGGCAAGAAAATGAAATAAAAGCCATTCATATTGAAAAGGAAGAAGTAAAACAATGTCTACTTTATATGATGTGATACTGTATAGGGAAAATATGTAGAATTTATATGTAATTATAAACATTAGTTAAATAAAGTTAAGATCTAAATAAATTAAAAGAAATCTCACATTCAGAGATTAGTAGTCTTATTAGGATTTAAGATAGTATTAGTCCACAAATTGACCTACATATCTGATACACTCTTTATCACAATCCCATTGGTCTTCCCCCACCCTGCCCCAGAAATAAAAAAGCTTATCCTAAAAATTATATGGAATTGCTAGAGACCAAGAGGAGTCAAAAAGTATTTAATTTTTTTAAATTCGAGGTAGCATTGATTTACAACACTGTATGATTCAGAGGTACAAATTGATACCTCTTCAGAAGTTACTGCAGCACACCTACTACCAGAGCACCTATATTCCTCCCCCAGTCCATTGTGTCCTCTCTACCCTTTCTTCCACTTCCTACCTTCCCCTCCAGTATTCTTAATTCTACAGTAGATTTCTAGGGTTTTTGTTTTGACTCTTTGTTTTGCTTCTCTATATTCCACATGACTGAAAGTCATCTGGTATTTGTCTTTCTCCTTCTGACTTATTTTGCTTAGCATAATCTCTTTCAGTTCCATCCATATTGGCACAAATGGCAAGAGTTCATCTTTTTTTTTTTATAGCTGAGTTTATTACATTGTGCACATATAGATATATCATATCTTTTTTATTCACTCATTTGTTTTGGGGTACTTGTATTGATTCCATAACTTGACTATTATAAACAGTGCAACAAAGAACACAGGAGAACACATATTCCTTTATATTAATGTTTTTGGATTTTTCAGGTTAATATCTAGGAGTAAGCCTGCTGGATCATATGGTAGTTGTATTTTTAGCATTTTGCAAAACCTCCATTCTAAACAGTATTGAAGAAGAAAATCAGAGGACTTATATTTCGTGATTTGAAAACTCATTACAAAGTCACAATAATTAAAGTAGTCTGGCACTGATGTGAGAATACACAAAGCAATGAAAGAAAATTGAGAGTTGAGAAGTAAACTCTTACATTTTAAGCAATTAGATTCAACGT
Organism: Talpa occidentalis; assembly: GCF_014898055.3. Taxonomy (NCBI): domain Eukaryota; kingdom Metazoa; phylum Chordata; class Mammalia; order Eulipotyphla; family Talpidae; genus Talpa; species Talpa occidentalis. The sequence continues at coordinate 40,801,287 of NW_023605083.1, read as the reverse complement.
GAAAAGAGTTATCTTTACAACAAATGATGCCAAGACAATTGTATATCCACATGCAAAATAATGAAATTTGAATTCCTTTTTCATCTGGCACATAAAAATGTACTGGAAAATGCATCGTCAATCCAATGTAAGATCTATAATGTAGGTAATAAAAAATTACCGACATCTATAATGTAGGCATAAAAAATGTAGGTAATCTTCATGATCTTGAATTAGGCATTTTTAGAAAATATGACATAAAAAGCACAAGCAAAATAATAGATAAGATGAACATCATGATTAAAAATTTTATGCTTCAAAAGTTACCATCAAAAACTTGGAAAGACACCCCATACAATGGGCGAAAATATTTGCAAATTATACGTCTGATAAGAGACCTGTATGTAAAACATATAAATAACTTACAAAGCATTTATAAAAATTAAAAAAATCAATGATAAATGAGCAAGGATTAACAGACATTTCTCCAGTAAGGTATATAAATGGTCAATAACCTTATGTAAAAAGGCTCAACATTATTTATTTATCCAGGAAATGTAATTCGAGACCAAAGTGAGCTATCACTTTACTCTCACAAAGATGGATAAGATGAAAAAGATAGTGTTTGCACAGATAAGAACAAATTGGGACCTTCATGTCTTGCTGGTCGGAATGTAAAATGGCACAGGTGATTTGGAAAAACATCTGCCAGGTCCTCAAAGCTTTGGATGAAGAATTACTATGTGATCCAGAGATTTTAACCTTAGTGTATACCCTAGAGAAACAAAAACATATATGCATACAAACTGATGTACAGAAATGTTCCTAGCACCCTTATCCATCCTAGCTAAAACAATCATAACAAACCAACATGTCTGTGGGCTGAAAAATGAATACATATATAACTTATGGGATAGCCACACAATGGAATTTTATTCAACAATAAAAGTAATGCAATATTGGCATATGATATAATAGGAATTAATTTGAGAATATTATGTTAAGTAAAAGAAGTCAAATACAAAAGAGCACATTTATTTGATCTATAATTACACTTATAGGAAATATCCAGAAGAGACACATCCATGGAAACAAAGTTGATAATTGATTACCTATTTGGGGGGAGGAGGGTAAGTTGGAAAAAAGCACTATGTGGAATAACTACTATGGGATTGGGGTTTCTTTTTGAGGTGATGGAATTATTCTGAACTAGACTGTGGTGATAGTTGTACAAATATGTGACTATATTAAAATGCATTGATTTTATACTTTAATTGGGTCGATTTTTAGTCTGTAAATTATATCTTAATAAAGACTTTAAAAAAGAAGCTGAGCAACCCCCAAACAGAATAAACCCAAACAAATCCATGTCAAGAGACATCATAATTAAATTTCAGAGAAGTAAAAGTTAAGAAAAATATCTTATAAGAGTGACAAATAAGGAAATGATAACACAAGTGTATTATTTTGTCATTAGAAACCATGGAGTCTAGAAGTGTTGGAAAAAAAAGTTGTCATCTTCCTAATTTTACATCACGCAAAACTTTCTGTCCTGAATTGGGAGGAAATAAAGACATCATGACATAAAGGAAAATGAAATGAATTTTGGCCAGTATACCTATTCTAGAAGTATGGCTAAAGAATTTTTTAAAAAGATTTATTCATGCATACAAGAACTGGGGTACAGGCCAGAGATGCTAGGGGTGAGAGGATTCACCAGAGACAGAGTGGGGAACAGAACAGACAGATTGAATGAAATACAGTGCTGAGGGGAGCAGCAGGTGAGATAGGAGAGGTCTGCTGTGCCATGTGGATAGCTCCCTGGCTGGGGATCAAACTCGTGCTGCAATAGCTGCAGATTGCTTCATAGTGTTGCTGCTTAACCCCTTGCACCACCAGGGAGGCCCCAAAAGAAATTTTTAAAGGAGAAAAGCTATCTTGGAATTTCAGGAAGGAAGGAAGAACAGTGGAAAGAACTAAAATATGGGTTAATTCTTTCTTCTTCTGGAGTTTTCCAAATTATGTTTGAACTTTAAACAGAGATAATTAACCTTTGTGGATGACAAAATGTGTCTAAGACATATGGAAGCAAACTGATTATAAATGGAAGAGAGAAAGGGGAATTGAAGGAAGGTAAATTTTCACTCTGTAAAGTGTTGACACCAGTAGAATTTTGTGGTGTGGAAATAGTTTTGCATCTTTACTCCAGGGTGGTTATAGAAACTTAAATGTGTAGTAATATGGCATAGAAAAGTACACATCATTTAATCAATGTCAACTTCCTATAAGTCAATGTTTTTTTTTTTTTAAATAAAGTTTAAACAATTAATAATGACCAGAGAAACACCTATGTTATGAGTGTGTGTGTGTGTGTGTGTGAGTGTGTGTGAGAGAAAGAGACAGACAGACAGAGGTATTTATTGAACAGAAAGACATTGAATGGAAGGCAGACATATAAAAAGCAAATCTCACTTGTTTGCCAACCTGGCTTATTGTAGCTCTTATTTAGGATATTGTTTTCTGAAATGAATTTCTTAATTTCACCTCAACATCTTGCAAGAGTTCATACAAGCTAACTTCCAAAATCATCACTGTTGTATGGTAAATTAAAATAATTACCTGGATCCTCCTTTTTCTCAAAGGTTGTCCCTTTGTCCATCTGCCCACAAATTCAGGATGTAGCTCCTGTCTTGTCACTCCGTTTCCCACTTAAGTTTATTTTTGTTCTTTCCTAGTAGTCTCCATGATTTTATCTATTAAAAGATGGGCTTAAAAAAATGAGCATATAGGGCCTCCCCTGGTGGCGCAGCAGTTGAGCGCTGGGTTGTGAGGCTGCCCTCAGCCTCTGCAGCGCCAGTTCAATTCCCTGACACCAGCGAGGGTCCACAAAAAAAGAAAAAAAAAAGAGCATATAGGGCCCCCTTGGTGTGGTGCAAGGGGTTACGACACAGCACTGTGAAGCTGTCTACAGCCGCTGCAGCACGAGTTCAATCCCTGGCCAGGGAGCTACCCACATGGCGTGGCAGACCTCTCCTGTCTCATCTGCTGCTCCCCTCAGCAGTGTATTTCAAAAGTCAGTCTGCCTGTTTTGTTCCCCAGTCTGTCTCTGGTGAATCCTCTCACCGCTAGCTCCTTTGTCCTGTACCCCAGTTCTTGTATGCATAAATAAGTAAATCTTTTAAAAAATGAGAAAAGAAAGAAAAAACAGATGTGGTATCATATATTTTAAATTTTTATTTGCTAAAGTTTTAAACCATTACAAGTGATGAAACTAGAAATATAAAATACAACAACCTAACCAAACAGGGAAGCTAATTATAGTTAATTTGGACAGAAGGTGGGCTCTCTTGCTGACAAAAGGAAAAAAATAAAAGCAGTGATTAAGTTAGTGGGAAGATTTGAAATGAAAAACTAAACCACTTGTAAATAAGCAGCCCCTCCTTCAAAAAAGGTGATAAAAAGTTTGAGTTAATTTTTATTTCCTTAGAGGCAGGATATATGAGAAACATAATAACTGATAAATTTCATTATATTCAATAAATAGCCACCTTTAGAGTAAGTGACAAGTGTTTCCTAGAGTCTTGCTCCTTTGATTAAAGTGGCAGATTGATGCATCTGAAGGGGAGCACCTAGGCATGAAGATTAAAAAATAGTGTCATGGATTTGCATGGCATTACTTTTAATAAGTTGATAAAACTGGGATGAGGATGGGAATTGAATATTATAACCATACAAATGGTTTATCAATCAAGAACTCCATGAATACATACAAAAAGTACCCACTGTATATTCCTAAGCTCAAAAAGATGACTTGTGAAAGGAGTTGCTGCACCTTCATCTTGCAGAATACAATTTGTTGTTTTAGGGTGATTCAGGCACAGAAAGTCTTACAATTCAGGGTTTCTGGCATTCACTTGAGAGAGAAAGAACTGTGGTCAATTACCCTGCATATCCCCCCCTCCCTTCCACTTCAATATGGGAATGCTGAAAAAAGATCCAGCTAAAACAAATTTTTAAAGTAAAAAGAAGCTGAAATCCTGTGATGTGTATCCACTATGTTGACTTGGTTGTGGTGGCGGCAAGGAAATTGTGGATTTAAAGTATAATATGAGCCCTCCGTTATTTTCAAAAATAATCATTGGTGGGTAGAGCTGCCACCTCCCCACCAACTGCCGCCATGACTCACGGCCGTTCTCCTTCAGCCCTGGGGAGCCGGCCGGGGGTGGCTGGGTGATAGACCTTCTGTAGTAATCAGTTGTTAGTTAAAATGATCGGCTAGAAATCCAACTAGTGAGAACTGTTTCCTGAAGTACTAAAATGCTTCATGATCTAATCCTAGATATAGGCCAAAACCAAGCAGAGGAAAAAGTAGAATTTTAAGCAGATAGATATATTATTGTTATTATTATTCATAATGCCCATCAGCATCACCACCATTGTACCCAGATGAAAGATCAAGAACTGGGTAGCTTTTCTCCAATAAAGACCAAATAAAGTGTCTGCCTTTGCCACTGAACAATGTAAGTACATATACTTTTATCTGTTAATGTAACTTGCCTCTCCACTTTCACAGGGCTATTGGCATGACCTAAAATGGATTATATAAGTAAAAAGAGACAAGATATTCAAATGTTAAACATTATTCTGAAATGTGTATTTTGCATATTTTCTCCAGTTTGTGATATAGGTAACTACTACTATCAAAGATGACATTCCTGATTGCAATACATAGCTTAAATTTTTAGGTGCAAAAAATTAACTATCACTTTTCCATTCTTCACATGTAAAGATTATCTTTACAAATAAGATATTAAAATAAGATGTAAGAGTAGGTACTATATATTGATAAATTTAAAATAGAGATTTTAAAGCTACTTTTAATATGATAGTACCCACCAAAAAAAGTTCGCTGTTCTTTTTAGGAGTAGCAGCATGCCTTACAAATTAAATATCTTCGGTAAAATTTTTTTGGTGTTAAAATTGGCATCAGTAAATCCTCTTGCTTTTATTGATAATTGTGTTAAAAATTAAAGATTAGTTCTCACATGTAGGTTAAATAATTTATATAGAATTTGATAAGAATTTTTAAAAAAGAACATTATATTTTGAAATAATTATATATTTTTACTAGGTTCCAAAGAAATGTACAAGGCAATCCTTCATACCCATTCTCCAGGCTTCCAGTGTTAAAATCTTAAGTATAACATATTAAAACCATGAAGTCCAGAGAGCTTATTCATATTTTTACTAGCCATACTTATGCTTGTGTGTGTGTGTGTGTGTGTGTGTGTGTGTGTGAGAGAGAGAGAGAGAGAGAGAGAGAGAGAGAGAGAGAGAGAATTTTCTTTATTTTGTCAATATATTACAAATACAACCTTGCATAACTACCACTACACTCAAGGTCAGTAATCAGTCAACTGTTCCATCACAAGATTCTGATGATAAGGATTTTAATTATAGGTTTTATGTGGTTTGATATTACACAAATACTCATAGAAAAATAGATGTATAATGTATATAAACTGATATAAATGATATAGAACAGTTTTTCTCTTCATCTTAAAATTTTCTATATTAAAATATTTCTAGAAAAAAGCATGTGGGCCTCCCCTGGTGGTGCAGCGGTTGGGCACGAGGCTGAGAGGCTGCCCAAAGCCTCTGCAGTGCTGGTTCATTCCCCGGCCGCCGGCGAGGGTCCCACAAAAAAAAAAAAAAAAAATGCGCGCATGGCATGTGTGTGTGTGTGTGTGAGTGCATTTGTGTATATGGATATAGTTGGAAAGTGGCAGTCTGCACAACACTTGGCAGGTCAGTTTTATAACAGCAGCAAAAATAATACAAATAAAAACAACCATGGGTAAAATCCAGTTTATAAAATGATTAAAAATGGAATTATTTGTAGGGGAGGATCATGAGGCTTTGCCTCTTCTCCTTCTCTTACCCCCTTTTGCACTTACAAAGAATCATAAGACGGTAAAGAAAACTAAGAGACTTTTAAATCACAGCTTCAGAGAACACACATTTTATTTTTTGTCAGCAGTATCCCAAAACAATGCTCCCTTACCCCAATTTCTCAGAAAATTTAGTGAAGAGCTCTTTTTGGAATAGAACCTTTTTTGAATGCTACTAATTTGTGTTTCACCCTTATCTCTATCTCAAGGAAGAGTCTAATTTTTGATAATTATTTTCCCTGGGGGATGTTGTAGGTTGAGAGCAGGAGAAACTCAGAGTCAAAGTCTACCTTCCCATTAATTGAAAGAACCAAAGCTCATTTGAAAGAAGTTGCTGCATGTCCCAGAGGGAAGGGGAGGCCTGAAAGCTTTGGAAAGCAGCAACTGGAGCAGACACAGTGGTGGAGACAGAATTCAAAGTCATGGTGTCCTGAAACAATGGGGACCTGAATATCAAACAGTATCAGAGGCCCAGGGAGGAGGAAAACTTACAAGGAAAGGAAGCAGGGAGACACAGGCCTCCATGCCATGGCAAAGAGCAGGGCTTGGCAGGGAAGCAGCCACAACATGAACTTTAAGAGATACATTTCTTGGATTTTCATGTAAACCAAGGAGGTAAAGGAAGTTCCAATAGAATTTCCCAGTGGAATGGCTGTTGATTAAAGAAAAACTGAAAGAAAATTAAAAAGCTCTTTCTTGTATACTTGAGTATATGGATTGAGATTCACATTGGCCTTAGAGTTTTCCTTATCCCCCTCCATCCCATCCAGGCTATGTAAATCAGAAATCGAGGCTCCCCCCTGAATCTGTAGTACCTGGAAAAGTGCCTTGCACACAGTTGAGTCTCCAATCCTTTTGTTGAGTAACTATAGAGATTGGGCCAGGAAGACCACATTGAGGAAAATAGCAATTATTTAGAATAATCCTTCCTTTTTAGTGGTTAAATGTTTATGATTATGTCCAAATTGTTATCACATGCTTTAGAAAGAGACTTTTGAATCCCCAAAAGCCACCAGGCAAAAAAGATTTGTTGGAATTTCACCAAGTTTCAGCTGAAATTCCAATCTCATAATAAATAATTATGGGATCTTTCTACAGATGGGTTATTATGGCCCCGCTGAGTTTCCGCCTATATTCTATCACCAGATGGGGTTAAACTTCTAGTAGGTGATGGTAATATAATGCTGCCCAAGATGGAGAAGTGCCTTCCTCCTCTAGAAGTCATAATCCATGGTTTCTGAACATCATCTGCTATTTATTTCTTATCTCCAAGACATATACTTGCTAAATGGAATTTTAGTTTTTAGTTTTATTTTTTTGGAGGTTACATTTTTTATCCTCCATATGTGCATGCTTCACTCACCCTCCACCAAACCTCCCATGCCAATACCTTCTCTGCCTCCCTCTCCCAGTCTCTTCTAATTCTCCAGTAACCATTTCATTCTTTAATCCAAGATTTGTTCCTGCTGTATTTTGCCTGCTTTTTTTTTTATTATTTATATTCCACAGATGAGCGAAACCATCCAATATCTATCTTTGACTGTTGACATAATTCACTTAACATAATCACCTTGAGGTGCATCTGTCAAATGGAACATTAAATACTGCTTTGAAACAGTGAGAAGATTCTCATCAACTAGAAAGGAAATATGGGATAATGACTTAAACACTCTGGAGTCAGACTGCTTGGGGTTTGACTCCTAGCTCTGCCATTTACTTGATGTATGACCAAGGGCAAATTAATTAGCCTCTTGTGCCTCAATTTCCTCTTTTATATTATGGAGATAATAATTGTAACTAAATCACAGGGTTATTGTGAGACTTCAGTGAGCTAAAGAGGTGACACTTGGGACAGTGTCTGGCATATAATAACTGCTCTGTGTTAGATATTGTAATTATGTTTACATATTATTATTATAGTATGGTCATTTAAGCGTTTAGAGGAGTTCTTAATCCACAGTAAAGCTCATATAAATAATAATTATTTTTTCATTATATTTCATTGGAAGGAGGTATCTACTTCCAATAATACTAAGTATTTTAAAATACTACTAAGTATTTTAAAAAACATAATTTGTACTTGGACAAGTTTCATTTTATTGGAAGAAGAAACAGAAAGATTATTGTTTTGTATTGTCCTCTAATTGACATGAAGTGTCTCTTGTGTTCAATGTAGCATAAATCTCATCCTTTGTAGACTAAGATGTACAAGTGAAATCATGGCTAAACAAAATGGGCTCAGAAATCTCTGTCCAATAGAATAAGAGAGTGCTGTGGAATACTAAAATAGAACTGAGTTTTGTATAAAATTTAGCCAAGACAGCGGTTTCTGAAAGAGTGAGATTTTAGTACTGAAGATAAAGAGTGGGTGAGCCAATAATCTTGGACATATGAACATTGGTACATTAAGTGCCATACGAGCCCATCCTATTTTCCTCTTGCCTGAAGCAGGAAGTTGCAGGCACTGATGGGTCAAGCTTGGGTCATTTCTGTAAAGTATTAGATTGCTGATTTTCCTGTCTTCCCATAGGTATTACAGGGCACCCTGCATGCTCTGACTTTGAGGCAGAGAAAGTTCCTGACAAAGATGACAGAGGGAGTGATTTTGCTAGATGGCGCCTTGGTTTTCTAATGTACAATGTTGCGATAGATGTCTTGAGTTTAAGTCATTCAATGTCAATATTTTATTCCCCTAAAAAGTTAAACAGACAAGAGATTTAAATCCTTTCTTCTGATAGAATCTGAAATACATTTAATTTGCATTCTCACCTAAATCCACCAACCTAAACCTTTAAATGTGACCATTTTCCTCCTTTGTAACACTATTGAAATCATCTGACAACCATTGCAATGATTTCTTATGTCTTCTAATCTTTATATCTGTTATGGTTCTTTGATGTTTTTGATTTCTGTGGTTACTTTTCTAGAAAGGTCTAACTACTTTTTTCTTATCAATACGTGGTGGTGATGGCGATGGTATGTGTTTGGTGTATTATTTCCTTTACTTTTGCAGTTTTGATGTTGTGATAGAATCCAGTATCATTGCAAGTTCCTTTTACAGAAGCAGGGTGCAGAGAGAAGTTTTATGGACTACCAGTGTATTGTAGTTTCTATCGTATTGTGATGTACTAACTAGAAAATAATGGTTTAGAACTTATATATTCCAAATTCTATGACTCTTTCAGGTTGAATAAAATGCAAATGCATTTCTTGCTAAAAAAGGAAATCTTTTTAAGGGTAAGGGGTTCATTACTTATGAAACCAAAAAGAATAATGTCAATAAAATAATGGAGTTAGTTCCAAACAATAGTGATAATATACATATATATCATATATATCTTATGATATTTATATGACTGAAACAGTATATATATTATAAGTAATTATTAAAATTGGGACACGATAGATACTGTTTAACTGCCTTTATACATTAGTCATGGTATTCTGTGCTTTATAATTAATGCAACATTCTTTCTAGATATGTGTTAATATGCCCATATTAAACCATGCTGTACTCCAAGAACATTATGTGGGTCACGTAAATTAAGATATTTTCCCCAAATCACATAGTAAGTAACAGCTGATGTTTGAACCCAAATCTGTCTGATCCCCAAATCTTGCTCTTTCCTCTTAACCTTTTTTTTTTCTGGTATAGAGAAAGCATTTTATTTTTTCAAAGATATGACAGTTACAAAGGTCACACTTTTCTTGAACTCTCTTGAGTTCAAGATTTAGCTTTAAGTAAAAGCATTTTCTTCTTGAGAAAAAAAAAAGAAAACTGTGGCAGCCATGGGGAAGATCACCTGGGAAACTTTTGACATTTTGTAAACCTAAACTTATGAAGGAAGGAAAACTTGATCAACTGCATTTCCAGATTGCTTAGTGAATTCTCATGGTGAAAATATTCCCCTCCCCCAAACTTTTTGAATTTAAGAGATCATAAATATACAATTTTCAACAAGGATTGATAGAATTTTTTTTTTTTTTTACAAATGCAAAAACTAACCTCCATTATCCCTTGTAGCTAGGAGACACGGTTTTATAATTGTAGGCCCTTTGTTTAGAAGGGATGCAATGAATGTCAAATGGTATGTCTGCTATGAAAATGACACAATATTTTATCATACGGACTGCAGTAGAAGGTATAAGACAGGACTGATGTCATGGAACTATGGATCCAAGACTATTAAGGAGGTTACCAACCTCTAGTCCATCAGCATGGATAACATTCAAGTTACCATCAATTTCAAAGACTGGTAAATCCAGAAGCATTCCCCAAAATATGAGCATTCAAACAGTGAGGGACTTGATATTTTTCAGAGTGTTCAGAGGAGGGTCCAGGTTGATGGTTTTATTCTGATAAAACTCTAGAATGTACCTGAACAGTCATAAAATCCTGGGCCTTATTTGACTCTGATATTCCTATGTGTTGTTTTAAACTAGTAGAAAATTTCATACTTTGCCCTGAAACATTATCATCCCTTAAGAGAGAAAAGGTGGGTTGAATGTGGGTGGGATGTGATCTGAGACAACACCCTCAATCAAACTTTGGAGTGGTATGTTCATGTACTGTTCACTGTTGGGATTGGAACATACACACATACACACACACACACATTCACACTCCTCTGTATAATTATAATAGTAAAGGATTTATCTTATGTTGAGATCACTCTTCCTGATGATAGAGTAGAAAACTTCGACGGTCAACTCCTATAGCCAGGAGATATCCTAGGGTAAAACAAAAAAATATGTAAGTGAAACAGTGGAGAAAATGAATGGCTTTTCAAAAGGAGATTTTGTAATTTTTAAAGATAGTCTAAGATTGTAGTTTAGGTATTAGCAAATGTTACAGACAGAAAAGGAAATGTCTCTCTGTGACACAAAACACAAGTTGTAGTCAACTAAAATATAGAGGAGCAAACTCAATGGCTTAAATACTTTCTTTTTTTTTCTCCAAGGCAATAAACATTATGCCTGAGTTATATTCTCATTAAGTCACTGAAAAATGCGCTGCCACAGTTAGAACAAAGACCTCTGTAATCAGTGAAAGTCTCAAAGGTACCTCTACATTTAGAAATAATCATTTACTCTGTCAAATTAATAAGAAATTAATGGAGGGCAGACATTACTAAGAAAGAATGAGTAAAGGTTTGATAGCTAGATGAACAAATAGAATTAAATAATATCCTGTGTACTTTTTTAAAAAGATAAACAGAAGGATAATCTATGGAATCAGATTATTTTGAACTTGAGTTATTTCATTCTGAAAAAGGTGATCCAAAATAAGTATGAAAGTAAGAGTCCAAAGGAAGAGGCAAATTCTGCAACTCTTTTTTTTACATAAAACGTTCACTAAGCCAAACATTTGAATATCTAATTAAATAAGTTCAGGTCATTTGTAAATTCTGCTGACATTTACAGAGAATTTGGAATGCTTTAATGTTAAACCTCAGATTTAGTCCCCTGTGTCTTGAATAAAAAGAAATAATAAAACAGGATGGACACTCCCATGGTTTCAGAAGATGCTGATATGGAGAAGTTGACTCCTTAGGTAATGTAGAAGAATGCAATACCTGTTTTTAGTCCACATGGCTTAATGTGAAATATTAGGTAGCTTTCATTCCCAGCTCTCGTGGGCTTCCTTCTATTTTCAGTCTCAGGGACACCTGTAGGCCTCTCTGGTGAACATCGTCTAAGTCTGCCAAGCTGGATGAATTCCACAAAACCAAATGTGTGTAAGAAAGAGTGCTCAAGGGCAGAAGGTCACAGCAGCAACCTTGGTCCCAAATTACATTGTGTAAAAGCCAGGAGTTACCTCACAGGATGCAGGCAGATTCCTTTCTCATTCTCTAGAAATGATTCAACCTTGAATCATATCTGAAACAAAGCACTGAGAGTGGGTTCCTTAGCTGGGGTTATGGACTTTCTGAAATGGTAGGCAATCATCTGGTAGTGTGGCCAGTCAGCCTCTCTGCTAGGGACAGGAACTATGGTCTCTGAAAGGACCTTAGTGATTAATGAACACCCCCTTTCTGCTGCCAACATGACCACTCAAAAATCCTACTTGGATACTTTCTTTGGTAGTTTTTGAAGTCAGTCATCATTACTGAGATGGTATTTTTTGGTCATGTATAAATATGCAACAGTCTTGGTGATGTATAAATATAGAACAATTTTTTTTTGTGATGTATAAATCTAGAACAGTCTTGGCTAATCTGAATTGAGTTATGTGATAAATGTAAATACTGGATTTCAGACTTCATACAAGGGTGCAAAATCTCATTACTAATTTTTATATTGATTACCTGATACATTGATAATGTTTTTGATATATTGGGTAAATAAAGTATATTATTAAAATTAATTTCACCTGTGACTATTAAAAAGTTTAGTATTACATGTGAGATTTGAGTTACATTTTAGATGGATAGTGGTGACTAGAATGTGCAACCCCACATATGCAGAGATTCTGAAAAATGAAATAATCTTTCAGTAACTACTAGAAGGCATTTATCTTTTAAGGAAAGGGAAGGGAACTAATAAAGTACCAAGCCCTGAGCAAAATGTCTTACTCATATTAATACACCACATTCTCACAACTCCCCTATGAAAGAAATAATATTGGCTAAGAGAATTCCTGAGAAAACAAAAAATGGAGAACTATTTCCCCTGACTTTAATTCCTGAACCAAAAATGACTATCCATTATTTTAATAGCAACAGTTATGTCTTTTAAAAGTTAAACTAAATTAGTGGAATAATGGTTAAAATGGTTGAATACACTAAAAATAAAATGGTTATTTCCCTAGGCTCGAGTCAGACATACAGAACTGTAATCAGGATTCAATCAGCAGGTACCTGTGTGTCCTGACCAAGTTGTTTAGACGCTAAGCTGCAGTTTCTTACACTTCACTACAGATGAGAGAATGAATTGAGACAAATGTATAGCACTGCTCTGCCTAGTAAATACTCAGTAAATACTAGTTTATATTGTAATTGGTGCTGTTATTGGGAAGAGGTCATGCAGATCCAAGGTGCATTTCTTTGGAGCAACTTAAAAGTTGAATAGTTTAGGGACCTCTCTGGTGGTACAAGGGTTTAAATTTCAACACTATGAAGCTATCTCCAGCTACTGCAGCATGAGTTTGATCCCCGGCCAGACCTCTCCTGTCTCACCCGCTGCTCCCCTCAGCAAGTCTATTTCAGTACATCTGCCTCTTCTTCTCCCCACTTTGTCTCTGGTGAATCCTCTCACCCCACTCCACCCTACCACACCTCTGGCCTATACTCCAGTTCTTGCATGCATAAATAAGTAAAAATAAATAAATAAAATAGTTGAATAGTTTAGGTCATATTATTACCCTGTGAGTCTCTTTTTCCATCTGTAAAATGAGACTATTTTCTTACTTTGTAGAATTTCTGAGATGATTAGTGCTATCATTCAGGATTCTTAGCACAGTGCTTGGCACTGTGGTTGGCATAAAGGCCAATATCATGCAATTAATATAATTATTTCCTCCCTCTGACTGCCTTTGTACGTATGAATACATAATGTAAAGAGCATAGGCTCTAGAGTCAGGATCCTTGGGTTCAAGTCTAGGGTCTGCAGCTTTCTAGCTGTATAATATTCCATAATTTAGTTAGCCTCTTTTGCCTCTTGTTTTCTGATCTGCTAAATGGGTTATTGCAAGAGTTCAACAAATTAATCCATTTAAAGAGAAGATGTCTGGTATATTGTAAATGCTTAATAAATGTAAACCATCATTTTAATACCACTGTTATTGTCTTAATTTTTTATGCATTTCTTCTCCTTTCATACTTTGTTCTCTTTCTCTTTTGAATTCTTTTTAATATACTCATCATATTTCCAGGGATACTTGTGAATATAATCTGAATAAATTGGTGATACTTAGAACTAAAATAACTGCCCCAATCTTGATCAGTCTGTTTACATTATAAAACAATTTGGAAGAGGGCCTCCCCGGTGGCGCAGCGGTTGAGCGCTGGGTTGCGAAGCTGCCCGCAGCCTCTGCAGCGCCGGTTCGATCCCCGGCTGCTCCCCGGCCACCGGAGGAGGGTCCCACATGGCGCGCAGACCTCTCCTGCCGCCCGCTGCTCCCCTCAGCAGTGTACTTCGGTCCTTCTGCCTGCTCTGCTCCCTGCTCTGGCTCTGGTGAATTCTCTCACCCTCCCGCGCTTCTGACTGTACCCAGTGCTTGTATAAATAAATAAATAAATCTTAAAAAAAAAAAAACAATTTGGAAGAACATGGTCCAGATACACATAGAGTTTTCATGTTACCCATTATTTTCAAGTTAAGTTTTATCAGAGAAATGGTCAAGAAGTACAGATTCTGAGAACATTTTTTTAAAAAAATCACAGAAATTTGTAACATTTGAAACCCAAGAGGTCAAGAATTATCACTGTTGCAGAGATTTCTAGACAAAAACTTTCAATCAATTTGCAGAGTTTTCACACAGGTGAAAGTATGTAGCCTCCAACAGAATCTTTATTAATGGGTGTGATGGAAGTAAAGAATTGGACTATGCCTTATTTGTCCTGGTTCCATGTTGTTCAGATTGAAAAATATTGTTAGGAAGTAAGTAGTGAAGTTGACTAAGTAACACTGAGACCGGTATCTTATTGGTAGGAATCTTAAAAATAAGATTCTAAGGTATGCAGCTCTAGAATCTTAAAAATAAGATTTCAACCAACCTTTAGGTAAAAGCAACATTGACTTATAAAACCTTCTAGAAGAGAAGAGTTTAGAAAGGTTATGCCTTTTCCACTACTTTTCTTTTTTTTTTTTTTTTTTTTTTTTTTTTTTTTTT